>NC_092823.1:4847500-5163333 GCF_023375885.2 Dermacentor andersoni
GTCGTCGCTGACAGTTTCGCTCATGGTATTGTAGGAGCCAGCATCCACAAAATGTGTGTTCATTGTATTAGCTAGTCGTTCACCGATGAGTGCTTTACCATCAACTACGAGCTGCGTAATCCTATCCCTAGCTTTCGTTCTTGAAGTGAGCGAGTTTACAACCTCCCATATTCGTCGCTGATTATTATATATGCTCTCAAAAAGATTCTGATAGTAGTACTGTTTTGCTTTTCTTAGCTCAGTCGTTAAAGCATTCCGATACTTCTTAAACTCTGTGAATGTATTTGGATCCCGTGAACGGATAAAATCATGGAATAACTTATTTTTTATTTTGATACGGTGATAAAGCTCTGAATTAATCCAAGGTTTCTTGTGTTTTCTTTTATTACGACCGGTCGGCTGTAATACAGGACACTTGCGTTAAAGGTCCTTATCACTGCTATCGCAATGAAAAATGCGTATGAGTAGGCCGCCAAAGGCAAAGGTAGCAATTATTATTAGCAGTACTCCTATTAGCAATTATCACTGCCTTGCGCGAAATCATAAATTAATATAAAGCCGAGAACGCTCGCGCCAACGAAATAATGCGTCCTTTTGCTAACAGTAAAAAAATTTACGATTCCAAATTTTTATTATTGTGATTATTATTTGTTTTGAACACATATATACAATTCACAGGAAAGGGAAAGCGAGGAGCAGGCTGGCAACTGCCACCGAAAGGGGTACAACGCCTGCCTCCTTTTCAGACGTTAGGTGACATCAACACAGAAATGGAAGGCACGAAGGAGGGGAGGATAGAGGAAAGGAAGAGCAGCAGGACAAATCTAAAAAATAAAGTAGAACACACAGTACAGATCCCACACAGTAGGGACGGTCACTGAAGGTCACGCTACTACAGAATTTTGAATACAATAGTTTCGACGCTACAAACGGGAACCTATGTTAGTTAACTCTAGAAAAGTAAGTAGAGTGCGATGAGCCTGATCACGCGTAGATGCACAACCACTGTGGTAGAAACATTCGTCGAGTGTCGTACACTGCAGGCCAAAGAGATGACAGTTTCTTACTAGCGACATGCGCGGCTGACTGAAAGCAGGACACTAAATATAAGGTGCTGAAGTGTCTCGCAGCAGCCAAAAGACGTACATACTGCACTGGCCACATGTCTTTGTCTGTATAAACGTTCGAGCACGTTCACGCAGCGAACTCCCAGCGTGATTAGTCGTGCTCTAGCGTGACGAGGCAAGCCTCGACCATGAAACCGGGGCAGTAACGTTCCATTTGCGACGCGCTGCTCTGGATGCTGCTTGAGTAGGTGGCGACGAATCAGCAGACGAGGTTAACCAAGCTTGCACAAAATTTCTGGGCAGTCACAGTTATCAGCGCAAATTGAAGCCAGTCGATCCGCATCTTCATTACCGGCGATTCCTACGTGGGAAGGTGTCCATTGAGCAACGACAGATACCCCACGTGATGAAATTTTGCTCGCAGAGCCAGTAATGCTGCGCATAAGTAGACAATCAGTCTCACTGCATTGCAACCTGCTACGGGCAGCGCGAGAGTCCACAAAGATGGAAATTTTCGATGTAGTTGATTCCTCTTGCACGTATTTCAATGCAACATTAATTGCTGCTAGCTCAGCAGCTGTTGACGAAGTTCGATGAGGTATTTGAAAGATACGCCGTACTTGAGTCGAACGGCAGAAAAAAAGCTGCATCGGTCCCTTGACCGTCGCTATATACAGGTGCATCTGTGAATACTTGAAGATAATCTGGAAACTTTTCAAACACATTAGACTGAACCAGTTGGAATATTGCCGAAACAGGCATATCAGGGTTTTTGTGCATGTCAGCGATTGTGAGGTAAATGGGGAATACGTGTTTCGTGACATCTTTTGGAGGGGGAGGCGTAACTGAAGCAGCATGTTCAGAAATGTCAGTGATATTCACAAATAATGCCGCCATTCTTCAAATGCGAGATAACAGGCGGTGAATGAGACGATCAAGGAGCGAATGGCGGTTCGATGCGCGGTGCAGACGCTTATTATAATATAGAGCTCGCTGGTGTACTCACAGCCTCAGGCGCAACTGATGCGCTTCAATGAGTACTGCAACAGATTGCGCTTCATGAGGTAATCCAAGCAATAGTCCAAGGACGACGCGATGATCTCGTTCCAGTTGGACCATCAAACTAGGTAGTACATTCAAGACTGGCAACGTATACATCACGCCTGAGAGTAAAGATGACTGGTGCACCTGGAGAGCCATTGTTTGGTCGCAGCCAGCACCACCAGCAGTCAAGGCGGCCACATACTTAAGGAGGGAGTGCTATGTGCGTCGTACCGATTTAACGGCAGGACGCCAAGAGATGCGATCACCCAAAATTAACCCCAAATAACGGCGTGGTCGCGCCTAGTTTATAGGCGTCTTGTCAAGGTACAGTGGGCTCATTGTTCGACGAGTGCGTTGTTTAGGGTGATATGCTATTGCAGCCGACTTAGCAGGTGATATGAGCAGGGCAACTGCACCCAAGCACTCCGAATTAGCGTTTAGAGCTCTTTGCAGGCTTGCGCGAAGCCGCGGACCAAGGTGCGAAGGGCCGCTTATCCACAGAACAATGCCATCTCCGTAGACAACTATGCTCACAGGGAAGTCACTGTCCCGAGGCAAAGACTTGGAAGTGCGGTGAGTACGGCGTTAAAGAAAAGCGGCGATAATACGCTGCCCTGTGGGACACCGCACTTCACCATTTCGGTATTCACTAGTTACTCTTCCGACACGCTCTTTCATCCGGCGCTCCGATAGAAAATTATGCACAAAGTGGAGCAGACGACCCGAAATTCACGCGTTTGCAAGAGCGAAAATAATCGCCTTATGCGGAACTGAATTGAAAGCTTGCTGAATGTCTAGGAAGAGCATGTAGGCGGAATGCTTCTTTCCTTTAGTAAATTCGAGTGATGAGGCAAGGTCTGCGATGCTGTCCAGAGCTGAACGGCGGCAACGAAAGCAACTTATGATATCAAGGAAGAATTCAGCTCCTCTAGCCTGACATCTAAGCGAAACAAAACCATTCACTCCATTAACTTGATGACATTTGAAGTTAGGGATATTGGCCGGTAGGACTTGAGGTGTCTTGCAGGGCGGCCGGGCTTTAAATTTGGTTTCACCATGGACGATTTCTATTCAGCAGGGATTACAGCGGTTCTCCATATTTCATTATACTTGTCCAATGTACGGTCATGAAAACTCTTATCAACATACCGCAATGCTTGATAGGTTACACCATCTTCACCTGGAGCAGTGCGGCGCTTGGAGAGGCTAAGCGCGTGTCGCAGCTCCTCAAGAGTGAAATCTGCCTCGTGCATCTGGCAGGCTGGACCGTAGGAAGTGCTTATGGTGCTGTCACCTGTCAAAGAAGGAAGGTCGCCATTTGTGGTGTCACTGGATGCAGGGGAGACGAAAATGTCTGCAAATACTACCGCTATAACTTTTGGTGACGGGCCAGTCGCCATGCTCAATGCAGCCGTAGGACTCTTGCATATTTCAGGAGTGCGGAGAGCCTTTTGTATGCGCCATACATTTCCAAAACCATTTCCATTATGCAACAAACTACAGAAAGCATAGGTAGCTATTGAGACGAACCTGTTTTGTATGCCGCCATATGGCTGCATCAATGCCATTGTACATTGTCCAGTCGGTGCGTCATTTAGAGCGCTGTGCTCGCCTCTACGCGCGCCGTCGACATGCGCAGAGCCGTAAAAGCTTTAGATCGGGGTTTGGTTTGGCAATACTTCGTCGTCGTTGTACTGTAGCTTCTCGTAAGCACTCACTCATCAGTTTAAACAGGCTGTCTTGAGATGGTGCCTCTGACATCAGCTGTCGGAACTTGTCCCAGTTAGTCACTGTATACACGACAGCCTGGCGACCCGCAGTATGTGTTGGTGTTAACCAAATGGGTAGGTGATCTGAGCCCTGCGGGTCAGGTTCACATGATCAGGCTAAGCACACATCTCTCGTTGATATCCCAAGGTCTATAGTGGAATGCTCCTTTCCTCTACCTATAAATGTAGGCGAACCGTCATTCAGTATTTGCACATCGTTCTTGATAATGATCTTGTTAATCTCTGCCCCACGATTGTCTCAGGGACGACTACTCCATCGTGGGTGTGGGCATAACACAAACGATGCACCACACCGAGACACTAAGCACTCAAGTAGTGCGGTATCGGAAGAACGTGTAGGCCTGTTGTATATGCTTGCCACCGTTGTACACACAGCTCTGAGGCTCACAGTAAGAGCTGCACAAACTCAAACTCATCGTCACAGATGCCGTCTGTGTCAAGAACCTTGAAGTCCAAGTGAGCACGCACGTACACTGATGCTTTTGAAGCATTGCACATATGCGCTGCCTCCACACACTGGAAAGAGGCACACGCTGGTTCCGCGCATCGAGTGTTACTGTGGAAACCCACGAAGCCTGGCAATCGATATTCGTCTTTCGCTACGTTAGTTTCCTGAAGCGCTATAACGTCTGGTGGAGTCTTCATAGCGATGAGCCGAAGGACTAGGTCAGCGTGCCGCGGTCGCATCGACCTGAAATTCCATTGTAGCACAAAGGGGTGAGGCTGCTAACAACTGTTAGAATTGTTTCCGGTAAAACGTCTAGCGAAGACCATCGAGGACAGGAACGAGTGCCTCCAAAAGTTGCTCTGCTCCTGACGCTGTTGGTGTCAGGCGACCGGCGATTAGAGATCTGATGACCTTGACAAGGATCTTCAGAAGATTGACAAGTTGCACATTGTCGTTGGCTGATACCTGTTTAGATACTGTGTTTGCAGTGCTTTCCACTGTGGTCGAAGTCTTTGTAGATACTTGTTCCGACAATTTCGATGGCAGCGCTGGCCACGATGTGTCTGAGAGGCAGAAGGTCCGCCCACCTACTTTCCGATGCATTCTGTCTTTGTCATTTTTTGAACGCGCTGCTTTTCCAGTCGCTGGGGTGGCACTACGGCGACGGGAGCTTTCATCTCCTGCTGCCTTCTGTTTGGCTTTCTCTTTTAGTGCCTTTAGTCCCTTCTTCAATGAGAGGCACCCTTTATCCGTTGCTAAATGTTCACCATTACAGTTAGGGTACCGATATGCCTGACTTTCACAGGAATCTACCTGGTTATTACCACCGCATTTGGCACAGAACAGATATCTGGTGCAAAAGCCCTGAACGTGACCAATCTTAAAACACTTATAACATTGCAAAGGCCGTAGTACGATATGTCGAACAGGATAGCGCACAAGTCCAGCTTTTATATGACTAGGCAGTTTTCCGGGGGCGAAAAGTATCTTCATACACTTTGACGAGCCCAGCCTTCAAACGCTAATTATTTTGCATGGTGACGTGCAAACGATCATGTTCTTAAAAACGTCGTCTGTAGGGACGCGTGTGGACCCCACAGATTTCAGACAACCCAAGTAGAGTTTGTACCATCTTGTCATCATTTGTGTCAACAGCAGTGACATTTTTCCAGGGGCTCACGCGAACCTCTTGGATTAGTCTAGGGGCAATTTTTAAATACAAATCATTAAGTTTATGTCGAGAGATAGCATTCAGGCTGTGATGTTGTTAGGACCGTCACGTTGCAAAGCGTGTGACGGGAGGAAGATGGAGAAGACGGTGCATGATGAGCAAACACACAATTATATTAGACGGCACGTAGACAAGAAAAATATCTTAAGCTAGACCCACACATACAAGGTTGTTCGTAAATAGAAAAAAAAATGTAGTCTCACGAGGTTGCGGTTAAGTCCGGAGTGTGGTGACACGTAGAGTCCTTGAGGTGGAACACTTGTTCGTCGAGTGATGACCGGCGCGGAATAGCAGACGCAGCAGCACGGGGCAGGAAAAGGTGGACGGCCCACAGCTCGGTAGACGAGAACAGGCCACTCGGTCGCCCGGCCACCCGAACCTCGCGCGTAGAAGCGGGTTCCACGATGCCGGCAGGCCGACCTGAGGCCTCGTGCAAGGCAACGACCGGAGGCGCTCCTCGTCCCGACGACGGACGCTCGCTCTCCCGAACCTCGCGCGTAGATGCGGGTTCGAGGCTGCAGCAGGCCGCTCCGAGGTCTCGTGCCGTACAACGACCCGAGGCGTTCCCTGTCCCGAAGACGGACGCCCGGTCGAGTGAACCTCACCGGTAGATGTGGGTTCCGTAGGCCCGGTGGCCCTAGTCGTGCCGGCGTTCCAACGATCTCCGTTGCGCGAGCCCCCTTTCATGTGCTCCACGAGCCTCCCTCGTCTTTCTTTTCCTCTTGTTGAGCACGGCCGCAATGTCGTCTGCTCTTGCGCTTGGTACTTTGTGAATACTTCTTCACAATCACCCCCTACTTAAGAAAGTTCTTTCGTTCAAAGAACTTCAGTATACTCGCTGTCTGCTGGTCCACCGTAGCACACGCGCACCACAAGAGTATTGCCACTGCACCACAGTTCCGAGCACCGCACACTCGGTACGTTTGAGTACACATAAAAAATACCACAGTGCTACAATTCCGAGCACCGCACACTCGGTATGTAAGAGTACACATAAAAATTACTACAACACTAGAGTTTCAAGCACAGCACACTCGGCATGATGACAACATTTACAAGTCACAACACCGATATAGGGTGAAAAAAAGATCCACAAAACTAACATGCCAGGAAATGTTGTTCAATATTAAAGTTGCACCGGTTTGAAGTGCTTGCTATGAATCCGGCAGACTAGCGTCGGCCGCCGCTTCTTTTCCTTGAAACGGTACGCATGTCGATCGTCATTTTCGGTGTCATCAGTCTGACAAGCAGTTGACGCTTTCGGTAATGGCGGTGATGTAGGTGCCCGTTCCTCATACTTCTTCAGTAGATTTACATGAAATAGTGATGTCCTTGTCCCGAGGTCAATAACGTAATCGACGCCATTTATCCTCTGAAGTACCGTGAATGGCCCTTTTCACGTAAGAATCAATTTGTTGTTGTCCGAAGGGAGCAGTAGCAGAACCTTGTCTCCAACAGAGAAATGACGTGGTCTGGCCTTCCGGTCGTAGTGTTTGTTCGGTAAAAGTTTTGCTTTTTGAAGCTCCACCTTGGCTAAACGACAAGTGTCTTCAAGACGCTTCCGTAGCTCCACTACATACCCGTATGAGGTTTTTGTGTCATCATCAAGATGATCACCTGTCCATAATTCTTTCAATATCGCCATGGGTCCTCTGACATAACGGCCATACAACAAGTCAAAGGGTGAAAAACCCAGACTTGACTGAGCGACTTCGCGATAAGCAAAAAGCAATGGTGCCAAATACCGGTCCCATTTTTTCGGGCTCTCTTGACACATTCGTCTTATCATTTGTTTAAGGGTGCCGTTGAACCTCTCCACAAGGCCATTTGCCATCGGATGATCTGGAGTTGTTGGCAACTGCGTAAAAGAGAGAAGACGGCTTAGCTCCTTCATCAGGCGTGACGAGAATGATGTGCCTCTGTCACTGATTATCTCCTGTGGGACTCCCACACGAGAGAACATCTCCAGAAGTGCCTCAGCTATTTTTTCTGTTTCAATGCTAGGCAGTGCCACAGCGTCAGGATACCGCGTTGCCATATCGACCATTGTCAGAACGTACTTATTCCCTTTCTCTGACATGGGCGTTAATGGTCCCACAATGTCAATGGCAACTCTCTTAAACGGGGTATCAATGACGGGAGTATTTCCCAATGGTACTCGACCTATTAAATGTTTGGGAAAAGTCCTCTGGCACGTATCACAAGATTTAACAAATCGCGTGATGTCTGATTGGAATCCAGGCCAGTAGAACTCTTCGCTCACACGGTCTGTGGTTCGCTTTATTCCTTGATGTCCAGCAAGGATCCCTTCTTGAGCCATTTTCATGACAAAATGACGAAGGCTTCTGGGTACGACAAGCTGTTCCATTTGTTTCTTTGACCGCAGTGTGTATCTGCGGTAAAGAATTTCCTCCTTTATAAAGAATTGGACGTCGGCGAACCTAGTCTTCATCTCTTTGTCCACTGCTTCAAAGCATTTACGTAGACTGCTGTCCTCCCTTTGCCTGCTTTTCAAGTCGATTGGGCTGATGTCTAGGGGGTTTATAGCTGGCACTGGTAATGAAGGCGGACTTGATCTTGGCTGTCTGGTTGTCGCCGCCACTTCCGACTTGTCCATGATTTCACTAGCAGCCGATGATAAAATGTCAGTAGAGATAGATTCATTGGTAGAACAGTTTCCACCTTCTGCTCTAATAGATTCATCCGGAGCGCTCGGTGTATAAAGATGTCTTTTCCATTCATTGTCAGGATTGGAGGCATTCCGTACACCTTTCACATTTCCCAGGAGAATATCATATAAAGGATTGTCCATGCATAAAACCCTAGTCTTGCCTGTGAAGAACTGTGACGCGATCTCCACGGTTGCTTCAGGTAGCTTCAACAATCTTCTATCTAGAAGACAGACCGAGGAAATTTTTCCTGTCAACTTACTGTCTGGTACAAGGGCCCTTTTGACAATAATAGAGTCGCATCCCGTATCTCGCAAGACAGTAGCGGGATGTCCTTCAAGCATACCTTCGGCAGTAGGCATAGACTTCTCGTATCGTTTATGCGTTTGCGTTCTCCCGCATTCCAAACTTCTGGGAACTCGACGCAAGGTCCGTGTCTCTTCGTTTACTGCCTTGGACATGTCTACTTGTTGCATCGAGCACGAAGCCTTCTCAGTACTGTTGGGTTTTTTGGGGCAGTCACCTGTCTTGTGCCCAGTGCGGCGGCACTTTCCACAGAAAGATGTATTTGTATTTGGACCCTTCGTATTGGTCCAGCAATCAGCAGCTCTGTGACCGCGTTTACCACAAAGAAAGCAGCGTGGTCTTTCCTTCTCTTCTTGTCGCTCAGGTGTTCGAGCTTGACCTGGTGGCTTGCTAGGTTCTCTCTCGTTTTTACCTTTGCCAAGGTTGACTAACCCTTGCGCCTCCAGGTAGTGATCAGTAGCTTCCGCTAGCTTGTCAAGTCCCTGACAATTCCTTTCTCTCAAAAAGACTGCCAGTTTCTCATAGCAAGTCATCAGAAACTGTTCTGAGACAATCTTGTCCCGCAGAGCATCGTATGTCCGGTCCGTATTGGCCATTTCTTGCCAGTGATCGAAATATCCCAATAGACGACCGGCAAACTGTCTACCAGTTTCGGAATTATCGGGTTTCGCCGACCGAAACTTCCTTCGGTAGCCTTCCTCCGTGAACCTGAAGCGTTGCAAAAGCGTCTGTTTTAGTGTCGCATAGTCCATGGCATGATCCGGTGCCATTCTGCCGACAACACTCAGAGCTACTCCTGTCAAACAGAGGCTTAGCGATAGGGCCCATTTGTCTTGTGGCCAGCCCTGGCTCGTTGCGACGCGCTCAAATCGTTGAATGTATGCATCCAACTCATCGCGTTCTTCATTAAATGCTGGGATTAGCTTGTGCGGACTTTGGTAGCTCTCGGTAGTACCTGCGTGCACACTCTCTGTAAGCTGCCCAGCAGTCATGCTACCCGCTGTCGCATCTAACTCCCTCAACTTTAACTTGAGCTCGAGCGCTTCCCTTTCTGCCTTTAATCTAGCTAGCGCTTCGGCATCAGCTTCTTTCGCTGCATTGCGTTCAGCCAGACGTGCTTCACGCGCTTCCCTTTCGCGTGCGCGCTCTTCGTCTACCCATTGTTTCAGTGCCTGGCCCGTCAACCCCAGTTCTTTTCCAATTGCCGTCAGCTTGTCTGTCTCCATCCTCACCCGTCAGACACGCATATGCAATGTGCTGCTCTTCTCTATAGCGTAAGAGCAGTCCTGTTCGCGGACGCCAGATATGTGATGTTGTTAGGACCGTCACGTTGCAAAGCGTGTGACGGGAGGAAGATGGAGGAGACGGTGCATGATGAGCAAACACACAATTATATTAGACGGCACGTAGACAAGAAAAATATCTTAAGCTAGACCCACACATACAAGGTTGTTCGTAAATAGAAAAAAAAATGTAGTCTCACGAGGTTGCGGTTAAGTCCGGAGTGTGGTGACACGTAGAGTCCTTGAGGTGGAACACTTGTTCGTCGAGTGATGACCGGCGCGGAATAGCAGACGCAGCAGCACGGGGCAGGAAAAGGTGGACGGCCCACAGCTCGGTAGACGAGAACAGGCCACTCGGTCGCCCGGCCACCCGAACCTCGCGCGTAGAAGCGGGTTCCACGATGCCGGCAGGCCGACCTGAGGCCTCGTGCAAGGCAACGACCCGAGGCGCTCCTCGTCTCGACGACGGACGCTCGCTCTCCCGAACCTCGCGCCTAGATGCGGGTTCGAGGCTGCAGCAGGCCGCTCCGAGGTCTCGTGCCGTACAACGACCCGAGGCGTTCCCTGTCCCGAAGACGGACGCCCGGTCAAGTGAACCTCACCGGTAGATGTGGGTTCCGTAGGCCCGGTGGCCCTAGTCGTGCCGGCGTTCCAACGATCTCCGTTGCGCGAGCACCCTTTCATGTGCTCCACGAGCCTCCCTCGTCTTTCTTTTCCTCTTGTTGAGCACGGCCGCAATGTCGTCTGCTCTTGCGCTTGGTACTTTGTGAATACTTCTTCACACAGGCTTACCATCGCGTCGACGGGCATGAAAGCTACTGTCGTTGTCTTGATGGTGCTGTGTATGATAGTCCCTTCACTTGAGGACGATGCCGGAGACGTCCCTCTTGGACGGCGGTGCTTGACAGGTACAAAAGCATCCGAATCTTCCGATCTTGAGTCAGAAAGCTCAGAAAAAGCAGCGTCAAATCCTACTACCGAACTGAGCCTCTTCCAAGCCGCGGGCGGTCTATGGTGAGCGCCAGACGAGTCTAAGACCATATCTTCTATGGCAAGCTCCATGGCGGTGATCTCCCAGTAGAGTAGGAGTCTTCGGGGTTCAGCACAAACGTCGCTGCCTGTCACTGATGCACGAAAGTAGTATAAATAGAGAAAGACTGCAGCACCAGAAGAAAACCAGCAACCGAGCACAATAACTTCGTTGTCGTCGTCCTCCGCGAAGCCTGAAATACGTGCAAGAAGAGTTAACCACATCAAATATTGCATAATTACAGACTCCCGCGCTGCCCTTAGCAAGTTACAATGAAGTCAGATCAATCGCCCAGTTGTGCGAAGGATTACTGACTCTGCAAACACAATTTCATCAGGTGGGGTATCTCTCGTTGCTCAATGGATACATTCGCACGTAGGAATCGCCGGTAATGAAGCGGCTGATCGACTGGCTTCAATTTGCGCTCATAACTGTTCCTGCCCTGAAATTTTCTGCAAGCTTGATGACGCTCGTCTGCTGATTGGTCGTTACCTATTCAAGCAGCATCCAGGCAAGCGTATCGCAAATGGAACATTCCCGCCCTGTGTTCGCGGACTAGGCTTTCCTCGTCACGCTCGAGCGAAACTACTCAAGCTGAGGACTGGCTGCGGGAACGTGCGCGAACGTTTATACTGACAAGGACGTGTGGTCAGTCCGTTATGTACGTCTTGTGGCTGCTGCAAGACACTTTAGCACCTGATTTTTGAGTGTCCAGCTTTCAGTGGGCAGCGCATGCCGCTAGTGAGAGACTGTCATCTCCTTGGCGGGCGGTGTACGACACTCGACGTATGTTTGTACCACAGTGGTAGTGCGTGTCGACGTGATCAGGCTCATGGAGCTCTACTTACATTTTTACAGTTGACTAATTTAGGTTCACGTTTGTAGCGTTGATACTATTTCTTCTACTTACCATTCTGTAGCTGCGTGACCTTCAGTCAGCGGCCCTAGAGTGTGTGATCTGATCTGTATTTATAGATTTCTCCTGTTGCTCTTTCTTTCTTCTTTCATCCCTTCCTTCCTGTCTACCATTTCTGTGTTGCTGTCACCTCTCTTTTGAAGAGTAAGCAGCCGTTGTGCCCCTTCCGATGGAAGTTGCCAGCCCGCTCCTTGCTTTCCCTTTCCTGTAAAATAAATATGTTTATAATACTAATAATAATAATAATAATAATAATAATAATAGTGTGTATCCATGGGGTTACTAGGTGTGTGTCCCTTGTTATATGCCCCTGAGGCCAGCCGGCGTCTGCCACTCTTCAGTGAACCTTTTTCTATGTCAACTTGGGCAACCGCAAGTATCACAGCAATATTACACCTACGCGGTGCCCTTCAGGTCAAAAGATTATTTTCTTGGAATTGAGGGTCGGCGTCGATGACTTGGCTTTTTAAGGCTCTCAAAAAGTGCGTTGTTATCAAATATGGCCTTCAAAAGGGCTGTGCATGCAGACATTCAGCTAAGAGGCTTTTGCTGCTGCCTAAACGGTTCACGAAGACTGTTCTGACTTCTCTCAGCAATCGTAAAATGACGAAATATTTGTCAGAAAACTAAGTAGATTGCGAGAGTAACTGCAGTGATTAGAGCGATAACATGCAGGCTTGCGTATGCGTTATTCGGCTCCATTGCAGTACCCTCGGCGTCCGACGTTATTAGTGGCTTAGCTCGGCTATACCAGGATATACGTAGCGAAAGCGAAGGCATAACATGGTTAGCATTGCAAGTCCAGGTTAGTCTGGTTGTCTAGCTATGTTGCGGCGGTTAGCTAGTCGTTCGGTGCGCGGTTCGTCTGTTTTGTGGGCGATTCGTTTCCTCTTCATCTCGTTGTGATGTCGTTTCCAGGCCTCCTCCTGTTTATCCGAATTGTCCCTGTCCATACTGCCGCCTCAACTGTGGTTGCGGCACACGCGAGCTCTCCTTTTCAATCCTCCGACATGTTATCAGGTATGCGACGCAGCTGGCGAAACGAGCAGAGATGAACGGGATGACAAGGAACGAGGTGTGACGTCATGTGCCTCCACAGAGCCCGGCCACGGCGAAATCGCAAGTTCACGACCAGTAAAGGTTTCGCTTAACAATATCGTCTGACGTTGCAGGCACAGCAGTTAACTCATGTCGACACCAACAACAGTCAAATATCTCACAGCGAACGCCTCTAGAACGCCGTGACCTGTACAACGAATCAATAACTCTGTCCCTGTTTTCAAGCGAAGCTTGTATTAGCTCGAAAGTTTCGGTGGTGTTGTGGTCACGAAAAAAAAACACCCAGTTTCTCCTAGAGCAGAGCAGCTGCGAGGAAAAATTGGTTTGATGAGTTGGCAGCTGCACCGGCCCCGGAGTGTGAGCCATTAGAAGGGATTCGAGCTGCATAGGCGCCACGTGCGCAGCCAATCAGGGAGGTTTCGCTTTAGGCGGGGAGGGAACGGACAGGGAAGGGTCTCGCGAGCGCTGCGCCGGCTTCGTTTCTGTTCAGTTCAGTCTAGGAAAACGAATGGGATGGCCACGCGTATTGCGTTTCGCCAAGGAATGGGCAGCGTTCAACGAGCGGCAGAGAGAGCACGCCCGTGAATGGAATAGCAGTCGGTGCGCCGATCTAGCCGTTAAAGCCGTCCGATACCACGCAATCCGACCCCAACAAGAAGGTCGTGAGCTGGGGAAGCGGGAGCCCGAAGCAATCCGACACCCTTACCTGTGGCTTATTTAACTGTGACGAAGGTCAGGTGGACGCAGCAGAAGCCTCGCTACCCCCCTTTCCTGGTAGGGGAAAGGTTGCATGGTCATAATTTTTTTTGTGCGTGTGTGCGTGAGTTTTGTGCTCCGTGACCTTTACAATAAGTGACCGGTGTAACTAGAGATTTCGCACGCCCCAAGCGCTTTGTTATAAAGGCGGTGGACTACGTTACACTTCTCTGGCACAACTGGATCGTATACGTCACGTCCCACATTGCACGAGCTAGAGCACTTGTGTGTACTCCAGCTTCACTTCGGCCACTAGAATTGATGCCTTTTTTCCTTGCCTCACCAGCAGGAGCGTGCCTGTTTGTTCCGTTCTCTCCACGTGGCAGATAACGCTTTGGGACGTTGTGTTAAGCTCTATTCCCGCCTTGGCAGTCGGCTCTCATTCACCAGTCCTCTCCTAGAAGGAGGAGGCTACGAACACGCTGCGAGACATTGTACCGCCTTCGGGCTTGACCCAGGTTGCACGGTTTCTTTCTGGAGCAAAAAATTCGCCGTCGATTACCCTACTCTACTATGCGACGTCTACACGTGTTTTTATTCCGCAAATATTGCCTGCCGCGGAAAGTCGGTTTCGTGCGGCACATTGCAAATAGAGCCAAGTGTGGCGCGACTACCTCGCTAATTGACAAATCACGAGAGGCAGCGCGTGGGGGATATGTGGGCGCGATTCAAAGCAGCTACCGCAGACAGAGCTCCGCTTAAGCACCGCTTTTGTTTCCATGTATGGTATCGGTGGGCGCGCTCTCCGCATGTCATCGGTGAACAGACGACGGCGCGCTACTGTGGTGCCATCTGGTCGCGGTCGTCGTCGCACAGCCCGTCATGCGCCGTAATACGCTTTTTTGCTCACCTTTTCGCCATAATCTCCTCCTCCGCTCTCCGGCTCATGCTTCCGCGGCATCCTCCTCATCTGCTGTCCTCCTCGTGCTCTCTTCACTATTGCTGTCTTTCATGCCCCGCTGCACTCTGCCTTCGCTCTTTCTCTGCCCTAGTTCGCTTGGTTACGTCGACGCTCAACGCAGGAACGGGCTTTTAAGACCTGCGTGCTGAAAGCATGGACAAAAAAAAGAAGACGTATGTCTCCCTTTCTTTTGCTTCTTGAGCGGATTCCCCGATCACACATGTGTCGGTAAGTTCCTGTTCTGTGTCTGTTGTAATTATGTTTATCATTGCAGTTCTTCGTCATTCTTAATGTGTTAGAATGTATCCCAATAGTCGTCGGCGGCGGAAAGTGTGAACACGCCGGTGCCTTTGTGTTCGCCGTGGATTGACAGCGAACTGTCATCTGCCGGGCACAAACAGAATTGGGAAGCGCGAGAAGAAAAACGTACCCTGAACGGAAGACTGATGAACTAAAAAGACGACAAAATGGCGACTGGCGCTGAGGACTTGCAGCTGCGGAGGTGAAGACAAGCGACTCCCATGGGACATAAATCTGTTCTTATGAACGGCTCCTTTAATGATGTTGGAAGTACTAGACAATAGCAAAGCAGCGTCCAAAATGTACAGTGCGCAATGATTGAAACACAAAACTCGGCTTATGTCATTTCACCAAGCCCTTTCAGAAAATTAAAGAACGCGTGTCGGCAGCTTCATGTTGCATCCGATCTATGCCAGTGCTGGGGCTTCTTATTGCAGGATGCTTACCAAGTTGGCTACTAACTGGGCCCGCCACGCCTACTGTTGCTGATCACGCGAGTTCCAACTGAACAGCATGGCCTCTCACTTTACGCCGATAGGATCTGTGATGCTGCGATGGTGGGCGTATATGAGCATGCCCTGCTGGAGTGAAAAAGGCTGCGTACTCGCCGCAGTATGCACGTTTGTTGGAGTAGCTTGTAGGGTGAATAGCATGGTATCGGCTTAAGTGCGCGCGGTAAGGTCTGTAGCTGCCGCCACGCAACAGCTGCTTGTATCGTGAAGGTTTTGCTAGCAGGGGGTAAAGACTACGGTATAGTCGATAGTCTGAGAGGAGGGCGTGATAAGTACGGTGTATGGACTCGACTTCGCGGTCATGGTCTACTTGGTGCAGCTCCGGAATAAGATAGGCTCGGGCGACCACGTGGGGTTGCTGCATGTTGCGGTGGGAATCGTGCCCTTGGGTTGATGTGATGCTGATGCTGGATGGCATTATGGTAGCACGGCAAAGGATGCGATTGGCTGCTGTGGGGAGTCGGCCTAATATGAAGCTACGATGAGATGTCAAGGAATCAGATCCCTATGACATGTTCTAGGTGACGTGTTCTCTGTTTGGTTTGCGAGGAATGGAAAATGTAAATAGCCAGAACTTCTGCTACAATGATGGGAGTTACTTTAAACGGGGCCTACGCTAGCTCTTGCAAGGTGTGGTCGACCACTCGGACCATGTGGTCTTGCCGACCTAGTTGCGCAGCCGTGTCTACATAGATGTGCTGTATGAATTGGCCGCGATATTGCTGTTATAGTGCACTTGGACGAGTGCGGCGATGTTCCGCGTGGAAATCTGGGTTCTTATTTCGTGGCATGCAGAGAGAAAGACAGAGGAAAGGGGAAAGACAGGGAGGTTAACCAGAGGGGAAGATCCGGTTTGCTACCCTATGCTGGGGAGAGAGTGGAGGGTAGGTAAAGTGATAACAAAGTAGAGAGGCGACCATTATGCACTGCCAGATTTTTGGAGGTAGTGCTTTGCTGTTGAAGACGAAATCTGCAGCAGGGTACCCTAGGCGGTGGACGACGCTGCGGGGCCTGCAGGGGAGATTACTAGGTGTTCTCGTTAGTTGATTATGTATGCCTTGGTGGTCGTTGTGGCAGCATTGCAGACGCGTAGACATATTAAGCAAAGAGTACAGTTGTGAAGGCCTAAAGTATGTTTCTAAGCCTTCCTAAGCACATTGCCTGTTCGCCCAGCTTAGTGGATGTGAGCGACAGGTAAGGAGATGAGTAGGCTTTTCGCTGACGACCAGAGTTTGCACATGAAGTCTTGTAACTTCGTCTTCCGCCAGGCCCTGACGTCGAGTCATCCTTGTTAGTTTGGGATAGTGGGTTCTAGAGCAAGAAATCAAGCTTTCCAGTATAAGAAAATATACTGGAAAGCTAATCCTGGCGTCCTGGAAAGCTAATCGGATCGCGGACCTACGCCTTTCGAGCTCCTAATATGTGAGCTAACCAGGAGGCTAGCATATCACAGAGAGAGACAAATAATAGTCGGTTTGAAGCATGAGGGACAGACAACGTGTAAATGTAGTTCTGCGGAAGCGTGCAGGAGTAAGGAAAACTTCTAGGCGTTCCCTTTGTGGTTACGCGGTGTAGTCGATGGGGGGACAATTATCCCTTTTCATAAACTTCCCTTCATATTGGAGGCATGTGCACTGCGCTACAGTGCACATTAGGATTCCGTGCCCTATTGTCGAACATTTGTGATACGAGTATCTGACTTTGTTTACCTCGTGGCTGAAGAAATTGCAAGTGACAATTTGCATCTCTTTCGGTACATTAGAAATCCCACAGTCAAACGGGATATTGCAGAGGGCAAATCGTTTGAGGAAGAAATGGTCTAAAGAGTCGCCAAATGCTCAGCTGTTCCAGCGACTCCCAAACACCACCGCTGCATTGCCTATAGCAAGCCTATCCACTTGCCTCATCTGCCGTATGTATTCGACGATATGACAGATATAGAACGATCCGAGATTTAGCCTACATTTCCCGCTGCGTTTGATTATGCTGAAGAATTAGCGAACGTCGGTTTTCAGCTCGTCTCGGTGCTCCCCATAGAAGACATTCACCATATTTCTCGGACCCTCTATCTGCATCAGCAAAGTTGCGATCTGATCCGGTTACATTGAGGACACATGACACAATAAGCCCATCTGCATCAACTGCATTCGGTTACACCTGATATATTTGACGCGTGCGTCACCCTGTCTTCAATATGAGTCACCAACATTTCAGACCTCATTTTTGGGGACCGCACTCAGGTGCACCAGCCTCTCTATAACTTTGCGAAGAGGACTTAAGCCTTTCCTCGTCGCAATGTGGTCGTCACCTTCGCCCACTGCTGCTCTATTGTTTGACGTCGCAGAATTTCGTTGTGTAGACTAACCACGGAAAACTAACCCAGCACACGCAGGTAACGTAGCTTCGTATTGTCGACCAGAAATTGTGTTTTCAAATAGAACGCTAAATTTCATTTCGTAGTTATGAAAACATTACACATACCACCCAAGCGCAAGTATACTTGTGTGCGCGGCTCGTCAGTTTTAGCACTGCGTGGATAGTATGGCTGTGTACGGCATGAGAGTTTAAGGCCACAAATGCTAGAACATGCGCGAATAGGTTAGGACTCCGCTGCACTACGATCTCGCTCTCATCTTTCACGGTTCTCGTTCGTTCTTTTACGCGGCAGGACGCCTACGCTGGAGCTCGCCGCAGGAACCGGCGCCTGAGAGCTGCGCTCTAAAACGTGTAACCAAAGGTAATAAATGCTTTCGCAATGCCGCACGTAAGCTATCTTAAGTGGCTCTTCCGATGTTTTGTACTCATAAGTGTCATAGATATGTTTCAATCAGTTTATCATTCGTAATAAAATAGCCCTTTGTAGGTTCATCTGTATTTATTGTATGATGATATCAAACCCGGCTGTGGTTTATACGTATAAAGCACTCTGAAATATTCTGAAACAAATTTTATCAAAATTAAGCCAATACCTTATTTTAAAAAATTGGGGCACTTATGTCCCGTTGACCCATAAGAGAGTTTACAAAAGTGGGGAAACATTGTTCCACTGTCTCATGACGGCAACAGCTCGTGAATCACCTTGCAGGGTTTTTGGCATGAAGCGCCCCGACACAAGTGGCTCCGAGTGGCACATGACGAATTACGCGGAGGAACGTTGTGCGCACGTAATTCCCAGCAGTACGACACCACCTGCTTCTGCGCCTCTTGGGAACCTTCATGTGATTGTGGTCTTGTTCCAGCGAATCTCACCTGATCTGATACGTCAATCATCTTTTGGCCATTTTTTCCTTTCTTTTGCTGTCGATAGGGTCGAGTGCTGCTGTGCCTAAATGTCTGTCCATTTCCATGCAATATTTCCATGAACCCTTCACCACAAATAAGCATAGTGAGAGACGACGCAATGTTGCGGACGACTGTGCTTCGATGCCTTTGTCGCACAATTTACTGCACACATTTATAAAATACACACGAAGGTTGGGAGCCGAAATTGCCTGATTAAAAAACCACAAACGGAGTGATGCGACCGCAATATGAAAGGCAGGTTTTTTTAATCAAACATGGCGAAAATTCAGAAGCTTTCCTAAAGAACAGAACAAATTTTAACTGAATTATTGCACTACCGCACCTGTCGAAAGCGCGCTAAAACGTTTTTTTAGCTCAGATTGTCGTAGGTTATATATTCAGCTGGGTCTTATTGCGCTGGTTGCGATGGGCGCTGGCGGAGAACAAGTTTTCTGCAGAAAGTGAAACGTATCTGCATCGCTGTCCCACAAACGGATATAATAGAGTGCATTTATATTTTTGCTGCTCGGACTCCATAGCTCAAAGTGAGTTGATGAAGGGTTCCCTATGAAAGATAGTGTTATTTAAATCCGTGTAACTGTATTGCGTGTACGCATTAAAAAGTGTGCGAAAACGTTATACAATACACAAAAGAAAACTAACTTGTGCATTTAAAAATTGTACAGAAAGTACAGGCGCAGTGAGCTTGAAAAATGCTGAATGGATAAAAATGAAGTTATGTCTTTCGTGGCAGGGGTTACGAAATAACCCTTCGCATAACCTGCTTTGTTTCTCAAGGTGCCTACGTAAGTTACATACTTAACATGTAGAAGCGGAGCTCGCGTATGCATTGTCGTTGGAGCTAACAGTTACGGCAGGGCCACGAGATACCCCTTTGCATAACCCACTTTGTTTCGCAAGCTACCTACCTAATTTACATAATATTATTATTTTACTCTATACCTGGAAGAAAAAAAGCGGATTCGACACAATACACTTATAGACGCAGCATTAAGTTTTTATCTAACCTACGCTTGAAAAAATTATGTTCCATCTGCGATTAATACAATATAAAAAAAAGGTCACCAGCCACTACCGGCAGCCATGGTCGAAATATGACCATTTTTGCGTTAGGTCGTAAAAAAATTCGCTGTACCGCCCGAAAAGCGAAGCACCGATTGCGACAGCAAATTAGCAGACAGATGTAAGAAGTGAATGTAGTAGCTTCGTCGGGCGTATAAACTTGTAAATGCTCGCTTACTAACTAAATAATTATGATAGAATGTGTCAGCTGGACTCAACCAGGACGTAGAAAGAAACATACAAAGAGAGCGCTGTCTCTGTGTGCCTGCTTCTTTCGACGTCCTTGTTCACTCGCGCTTACACATTCTATCACAAATTCAAACCAACTAACCCGCCCACGTGTTTTAACTAAATTACCCACCAGCACGGAGTGACGCGCGCGCAAGTAAACTTGAACACATCTCACTCGATAAACGCGGAAACTCGCTGTCAAAATTCTGGAGTGAGGAATCGTGGAGGCAGCAAGCGAATTCACATTCACGCATGTCTCGCTGCAATGCGAACGAAACGTCGAAAGCAAAGCGCATTCGAATCTATCGGCACTACGCGCACTCGGCAAACATCGCAGATCGCTTTCAAGACACACGAGCGAAGGCAACGCGGCGTGGAGGTCATCGAAAAGGATGATTTTGATAGTGATCTAAAGAAAGGAAAGACGCTTGATTCTGCACCCTAGCAGTCGCCGCAGAAGAACGGCCCTCCTCCCTCGCTTGAAGCCACTGCATCGAGGGCGACAGGACTGGGCACTAGTCCAGGCCGTGTTCCTCGCTCGTGCACGCGAGATTGAACCGCGTTCACTCGTGGGCGCGGAAGATCACAGCGACGCCGACGTCGGCAGCCGAAATGTACCTAGAGTATCCATATAACTGCTATCGCAACAAAAGGAGTGTTTTGTTTCTATTATGCTTAAGCGTAGATGGCCCGTCTGTGAAATCGTCGATATTACGTTTAAAGCCGCGAGGGAAGCGAGCGCCTCAGGAGGAAGGCACTGAGAGAGAGAGAGAGGAGCAACTTTATTGAGCTGAGCTCGACATCTTAGACACCATCCATGGACGTAATTCCCTCTTCATGGGACTCATATGCGTCCGTAACCGCCTTGCCCCTGAGATCAGGACGAGCTGGTCTTCCAGGGCGGGGCTGGTTAGCAAAGTCTCCCATCGCTCGGAAACGGTAGACGAGGGATGGGGTAGGGTAGTGGGGCAGGTAAGAGGTAGGGGGATTGCCTTGACGAAATCGCATACTCCAATGACGTGTTGGAGCGTGCTTAACTGAGTCTTGCAGAAATTACATTCCTTCTCGTTCCTTCCCGGGTACATACTGTTTTGAAGGTAAGGGTGCGGGAAGGATCCTGTCTGTATGTGCCTGTAGATCGCTTGCTGTTCTCTCCTAAGCGATTTGTGAGGATTGGGGTAATGGCGCCTCTCCGTCTTGTAATGGTTCGTAATGTCCATACAACTAATTATGGACTGTGGTTTACCTTCCTCTACCCGGAGTTCCATCTCTCTGGCGAACTGGTGGGCAAGTTCGTTGCCCTCCAGCCTAGAGTGAGCCTGTGTCCATATAAACTCAACCTCCCTTTCAGGTACGTCGCGTTTACTCTTGAGAATATCTAGTGCCGCAAGAGACACCCACCCCTTCCTGTAGCTGTCATACGCCTTCTGCGAGTCAGTGACAAGTGTTCCCACCTTGGGCTGCGCGAGTGCTAGAGCTATTGCGGCCTCTTCTGCTACCTCTGGAAAAGACGTCTTGATGGAGGCGCAGGTTACGAGCACATCCCGCGTCGTAACTGCCAGCTTGGCTTTCGATCAAAATTTGGGTAACGAAGCGCCTGTGGAGAGAGTGCCCACCTCTTCCTCTTCTACTATTTCATCTAAAGTCTCCGTCAAGGCCGCTATACGAGGCGCTCTGCGGCCGTCGTTATGACCCGACCCCATGTTTCGAGGCAGCGACTTACTGTCGATTTTATGAGCCCCCTATCCTGGGTAACGGCCCCGCTTCCTTCCGCTCTGCCTCTTGCCTGCCCGACTTGTCAAGAACGCGACGTGCCGCCGAAGTTTGACTGAGTCGAACTCTTTCATTAGACAGATGAGCTTCTATTAACTCTTCAACGACGTTGTGCTTGGCCATGCCGAGAAGCTTGTCGGTCGCAAAATGCTTCGGCGTGCCCAGTGCCATCTTGGTTGCCTTGCGTGCAATGACGTTCAACTGGTCCCTGTCTTTCTTGAGTAACTTGAGCTAGGGCGCCGCGTAAACGACGCGGGACGTCACGAAGGCCTGGACGAGCGTCGGTGCATCGTCCTCCTTCAATCCTCTTTGTCTGTTTGTGAGTCTTCTGATCATGTTCGAAATTTGTTCCGTTGAAACCTTGATTTTGTCGATCGACGCGCCGGCCTTGCCATTGTTCTGGAAGATGACATCCAGGATATGTGCTTGCGTGGTTGGCGTAATGGTCGTCCCGTCGATGGTTATGCGGACGTTCTCTTGGTCTCCGTTCTTTCTTCTTGGCTTGATGACGAGTAACTCTGACTTCGGTGGCCAGCAACTGAGACTCCATGATTTAGCCAACTCGTGCACGGTCTTTGCCGCTCTCTGAAGGGTCTCCTCCATCCAACTCTCTGACCCTGCCCTCGATGTCCACACAGTGATATCGTCTGCACAGAGAGCGTGAACTATGCCCTCTATGTCTTGAAGCAAAGCTGGGAGAGGGAGGAGTGCCAGGCTCAAGAGAAGCGACGAAAGAACCGATCCTATCGGTTTCGAATTCTCTTCTCCAATTTTGATCGTTGCTGTTCTGTTAGCTCAGAAATCCTGCACATACTTGAATGTTCGCTTTCCGCACCCCGTTTGGCGCAGGTTACGGAGAATACTTTCGTCTGTGACGTTACCGAAGGCCCCCTTGAGATCGAGCGCCAGGATAGCTCTTGGCGTAGGGGTCTTCACTTGCTTGATAACAAGCTCGTGTAGTTGCACCAAGACGTCTTGCGTGTTCGGGTGCCTCCGGAATCCGTACATTGTCGGTGGCGTCTGATCAGTCGCCGCGTTCGCGCGTTATCTGTTTGTGCTTCGGTGCCGCGTCGCTCGCTGTGCGTTTTCGCGGCGTCTTTTCTGTCCATGAGTAGCAATAAGAACATTCGGTGCGGCACAGCAGGCGTTGCATCTGTCCCGCTGTCCCACAAAGGGGTAGAAAAGAGCACATCATATTTATGCAGCTCGGACTCCAGAACTCAAAGTGAGTTGTTGAAGGGGTCCCTATGACAGATAGTGTTATTTACATCCGTGTAACAACATTGGATGTAAACATTATGAAATAAGGAATATGTTATACCAAATACAAAAGAGAAGTAACTTTTATGAATTTAATAATTGTACAGGAAATACTGACGCAGTGAGCTTGAAAAATACTGAATGGATAAAGATGAAGCTATGTCTTTAGGAAAGGTATTTCAAAGACTGGCTGCAGTATTTGTAAAGGCAAATGTTCCATAGTTATACTCCGTTTCATACATCAGGTGCAACGCTGTAGAGGCTAGATATCCTTTTTTGCAGTGGCCGCGTTAGCACAAACCATGCGCTTATTTGGCTGCTAATACGTTACGTTGTTTTACATCAATATGCTTTTGGTTCTTTTTATTTGCATCCCGTCGCGGCAGCTTCACGTGCATGCTGGTGCGAGCAAACGCCGCTGGCACCTAGCGAAGCATAGACGGAACGCGCAAGGCGATAAAATTTGGAGGCCGCACTACGTGCGTAGCTTCCACAGTGTTGCGCCTGATGTATGAAATGGAGCATAGTGCATTACATGAAATTGTTAACACCGGAAAAAATATCTTCTAGCACCAGCCACCTTGATCGAACTGTGTATGGAACGAACAGCTGTGGCAGGACCACGAGATACCACTTTGTATAACCTACATAGCTTCTCAGGGTAACTACGTAAGTTGTTAACAATATTTTTTTGGACTTTTCATCTTAAAAAAAAAAAAGCAGATGTGACAATATTGCTGTCGACGTAGCATTACCTTGTTATCTAACTTGCGCCTGAAAAAAAAAATATGTACCGTCTAGTGCTAATACAAAATAAAATAAAGGCCAGCAGCCGCTACTGACAGCCACCGTCGAAATATGACTCGATGTTTGCGTTAAGTCGTAACTATAAATTCGCAGTTCTGGCCGAAAGGCGAAGGAATCACCGATTGCGATAGCAAAATAGTAGATAGTTGTAACAAGTAAGGGTAATAGTTTTGTCGGCCGTATAAGCTTGTAAACTTTCGGTTACTAACTAAAGAATGGCTGTGGCTTAGCTAAGGTTAAACCCAGGATGCGAAGCATACTAGCCTTTATTTTAGTTGTTGAACCACTGTTTAGCCTGGTGAACTGCTGTTGCTTGGCTATATTTGGTTCGGCTAGACGAAGAAACAACTCATGCGTTACTCTGCTTCGCCTTCAAGAGTGGAACGCGACAGCGTTCCCGTGGACCCGCCAAGGGGTGTAAGACAATGGGCTACGGCTCAGCGACTACGCGCCCCGCATTGGACGCGGTGAGCGTCGAGCAATGCAGCGTTCGGCGCGGCAACTAAATGTGCGCCTGAGCAAGCGACGCACGCCTGAGCCTTAGAAACAGCTCGTTTCTAAGGCAACACCGCATTCACTAGAGGCGCTTTTGTACCGCTTTGAAGCATCGTACTCGTGACTCAGTGGTAGTGTCTCCCTCTCACACTCCGGAGACCCTGGTTCGATTCCCACCCAGTCCATCTTGCAAGAGTTGAGCCCGGCTTGCAGCTGTTGTGACGTCAGTGCCCTAGCGGGAGGAGCGGGAGTTAGGCCGCAGTACCATCTGTGCGGCCGCAAGCGAGCGCACCAGTTGAGCCTCCGCTTTTGCAGCTGTTATGACGTCATATGGTAGCTACGCGGCCGCGCGCGGCGCAGCAAGGAAGAGCGTGGCTGTGCGGCTAGTATGCTTCGCGTAATATTTACGACAGAATGTGTAAGGTGGACTCAACGCGGACGTAGAAAGAAACATACACACAAGGACAGCGCTGTGTCTGTGCGTCTGCTTCTTTCTACGTCTTTGCTCACTCGCGCTTACACATTCTATCACGAATTCAAACCAACTAACCCGCCAACGTGTTTTAACTAACTTAACCAGCAGGGTGTAGCGTGCGCGCAAGTAAACTCGAGCACATCTCGCTCGAAGGGCGCGGAAACTCGCTGCCAAAATTCTGGACTGAAGGAGTAAGGAATTGCGGCAGCAGCAAGCGAATTATGCTTCATGCATGTCTCGCTTCAATGCAAACAAAACGTCGAAAGCAAAGCCCATATGAAGCTACCGGCACTACACGCACTCGACAAACGTCGCAGATCGCTTTGGAGGTGAGTCCGGCGCAGGTGCGCACTTTGGCAACATCGCATATCGCTTTCAAGACACACGAGCGCCGGCAACGCATGGAGGAGGTCTTCGATGAGGATGATGATGATAGTGATCTAAAGAAAGGAAAGGCGCTTTGTTCTGCACCCTAACAGCCGCCGGAAAAGAATGGCCCTCCTCCCTCGCTTGAACCCTCTGCCTCAAGCGTGACAGGAGCGGCAACTGGTGCAGGCCGTGTTCATCGCTCGTGCACGCGATATTGAAGCCCGTCCGCTGGCTCACCCTCACACATTTTCATTCATGCGGAGCATCACAGTGACGCCGACAGCAGAAATGTATTTTGACTGTCCATATAATTGGTATCGCAATAAAATCGGTGTTTTGTTTCTCGTATGCGTAAGCGTAGATGGCCCGTCTGTGAAATCGTCGATATTCTGTTTTAAGCCATGAGGGAAGCGAGCGCCGGAGGAGGAGGGCACTGAGCGGTGGAGAAAATAGTCGCCGCGTTATCCGTTTGTGCCTCAATGCCGCGTTGCTCGCTGTGCATGTTAGCGGCCTGTTTTCTTTGCATGTATAGCAATAGGTGCAAAAACTTTATTTCATCAGCAGAAAAGATTTGGTTGACTATAGTGGGCTTCCAGGGTGTGGGAGGTGGCCATGTGATCAGTTCCTCTAGTGCCACCTGTTATGGTCGTGAGGCCCTGTCTGTCGGCGACTTCCCAAGCCCAGCTGACGGCCTGCAGTTGAACCGCCGGGTCCGAGCTAGACACCGCGTCCTCCCACTCTTGCTCGTTAGAGATTTGCCATTCTCTTTTCGGGTTTTAATGGTCGCATTCGAATAAAATGTGTTTTAAATCTGCCCTTGTGTCCGCGCAGAGCTCACATTCGGGAGTGTAGACTCCTGCGTAGGCCTTCGGTATATATAGGGGTTGGGGAAGGTGTTAGTTTTTAGATTCCGCCATTCCACTTGATGTTTATTAAGGCTTTTGTCCGGCTGCGGAAGCCTCCTTCTATTATTTCTATAATATAACGTTGTCTCGTGGTAGGTGGTCAAGGTCTCTCTGGCCGACCTCAGCATCGGCTCGCCCAGTGCCCGGTTGACGAAACCTCGGGCAAAGTTGTGGGCCGCCTCGTTTCCAGGATGCGACGCGTGTGTTGGAGCCCATATGATTCTAATGGGTCTGGCGTTGAAATTTTGACGTTTTAGGATTTATTTGTCAAATTTGTTGACCCTCCCTTTCGCATAGTTTCATACGGCTGGCTTCGAGTCGCTAAATATCGTGTCGGCTTCAGTGTTGATAATGGCTAGGGCGATGGCCGCTTACTCCTCCTCGTGTGCCTTTTTTGCTCCGTACGGAGGCGGCGGAGATTGGTTTTAGCTCCCTGCCCACGACGCCTATCGAAAAGGCGTCGAGACCACGGAGCTCTGCAACTTCCGTACAGACTGCCTCCCTATGGTTTGAATATTGCCTGTGGAGGGCTTTGGCTCTCGCCTTCCTCCTTTCTGCGTGGTGTTCGGGATGCATGTTTTTCGGTGTTTCATCTATTCTCAGACACTTGTGTATGTCTCCAGGCATTTGCACGGCATCCGTCCCTATGCATTCTTGCCTGATATCCAAGGTCCTTGGAATGTGTCTTCCCATGGGTGTTTTTGTTAGCCTTTCGCGCTGTGCGATTCTGTGCGCCTCAACTAGCTCGGGAAACGTGTTGTGTATGCCTAACATTAGCAGCCTTTCTGTTGATGTATACTAAGGGAGATGAAGACTGCCTTGTATGATTGTCTTATAAGGCTTCAACCTTGTTCTTTTCCGTTGCCTGAAGTTTGAGATCAATAAGAATATTCGGTGTGGCACAGGAGGCGTTGAATTGTCTATATTGATGTAGCGTCCGCTAACGGGTTCGTGCCCTTTCCCTTTGAGCTACGACGCCGTGGTGGCCGCTGTGCATATTCGCGGTGTCCATGCACTTGCGCGTAACTCGATTCCTGAAGTTAAACATCACTGTAACTTTTTGTTGATTGGCCCCCTTTGTAGGTATTCATCCGAAGAAAAAATTCACCGACGTTAACGGTACTCTCGGGCGTGAGCTTTGAGTGCAATTGTTTAGATGTTTTCAACTCGGTATATATTGTGTCAAAGAATTTGATTCTGAACGACAGGGTCCTCTGAGCGGCGGCGCTGAGCCTCTGCTCGGGCAGCTCGTTTATTACCAGCCACAGACGAAGCATTTACCCCGATTGCGTCGATCATTGTTCAGAAAGAAAGGATAGACACGGGAACACGTCGCACGTGCCGAGCGCATTCTCTAGCGCCGTTGCCATGAGCGATGCAGTGCATGAGCACTAGGTTCGACACCCACGCCAGCTTTTGTGTCCATATATCGTATCAGTGGATGCGCTCGCCACATCCCTCGTCGGCGCCATAGAACAAGTGCTTTGCCGTACTCCGCTTTACTCCTCAAGCTAGCACTGCACCCTCGTCCTCCGCTCTCCTCACGCTTTCTTCGCTCTCGCTGTCTTCCATGCCCCGCTGAGCTCCGTGTTCACTCTTTCATCCTTCGCAGTGCTCGTTCGCTCGGTTACGCCGAGGGACAGCGACGCCGACGCTCAATGCAGGAACGGATCCCTAAGAGCTTCACTCTAAAAGCTACGTCCGAAGAAATATTTGACAATAATGAGAGATAGGGAATGAAAAATGTCGAAAATTATAGAGGCATGACAATGTAGTCTACCAGTATGACTGTGAAACCCACGGAGGCATCCTCGAAAACATTTGGCTTTATCATGGGCTTTACGGCATCCTCGACAATGGGAAATCGGTGAAAAGCACAGAAGTGCATGAAGTGCGTGCTTAGCGAAAAACATAAAAAAAGAAAAAGAATTTAAAAATTAAATTATTGTGTTTTACATGCCAATACCACTTTCTGATTATGAGGCACGCCGTAGTGGAGGACTCCGGAAATTTCGACCACTTGGGGTTCTTTAACGGGCACTTAAATCTAAGCACACGGGTGTTTTCGCATTTCGCCCCCCCCCCAAAAAAAAAAGAAAGAAAACGTACATTGCTTTTGCTTGCACGTCTTTACGCTGACCACATGTATTTTCTCCCGAACTTGGGTGATTTGCGGTTCATTAAAGTAATGAACTTTGTCTAACTCGACCAAATCGCTAGCCAAATCACTCTAACCAAGTGCATAGTTTTGGGATGCACTTTTTTACCACGCGTTTTTTGAAACATATTTCTGTGAAAGCTCAGTCCGGACTTCAGCGTAGTCACGAAGCATCACCTCAGAGAGAACATTAGGAACTTCAAAGTCACACTTGACGATGTAATTTATCGGCAAAGTCGCAATGAAGATGAAGTGCGAGGGTATAGGGAGTGGTTGGCAAAGCAACCAGCCGCGGGCTTTCTCATATATCTAATGTTCCTCGCGTAAGCATTCGCATATATGAGTGACCTGAAGGGCGGCCTTATAAATCTTGTTGGGAATATGAGTTGTTGCTCACATCTGGCACTGTTCCTGGCGTACACCCGCAAAGGCTTAAGTTTAAGTGTTTTCGTTCGAACCCTGCGGAAATTGAGACAGGGATGGGTGAAAATCCTGGACGCTGGAAACGACACGTTTTCAAAAATAAATGCGGATAGGTAACATAGACAAAATTGTCGCGGAAATTTGAAAGGCCCTCTTTTTGGGTAGCTTCAACTTCCTGTTTTCGAAATCGGTGAAAACAATGGAAACGAAACTCAAAGTAGTAACAATATTTAAACAAGACACTCTCAGATCAATGCAAACTTTAGTAGACCAGATAATAAACAGTATCGCCTGTACGTTGGCGCTCGGCTGAATTCCCCGTAGAAACTTTGAGATTCCGTAAATTTGTTCAGGAAACTGCGGAGCGATCTGGCCGACTGGAGACGGTTCCAGTTTAGAGCGGCCACTGTCCTCCATAACCAGATGTGGCGAGTGTTCTTTTTTTGTGTGTGTGTAAGCATGTGCGGATAACCTGTGGCGATCAAATACGTATCAGTCAATTAAATCAATCAAACGGACTTTTATTTCTCCGAGAGAAATATGGGGGTGATGGAAAAAAAGCCGCTGACTGCAGCTTGACAAGGCTCCGGTCCCCTACAAAGTCCAGCAGCATTTGAGCCGCGGTTTTCTTCTAAATCAATGTGAATGGGAAACAACTAAACGTGCTTATTGAAAAAAGATACACTTTGACAAAAGATATACAAATAACCTGTAATTTACGCAAACAAAGAGCACATTGGTTTTAATTTGTTATTCAACGTGGGAATATCAGAAATACACGATCAACACGGATTACAAAGCTGTGAAATAAAAACAAACATATAATAAATATATGACGTTGAAAAATCAGTGTCGTATCGAGCGTGTGAAATCTAAAAACGGAAAGAGGCAACGAAAACAGTTTACCATTTGCAAGAATAGAGTTCAAGAAAAAGGCAAAAAAGACAAAGAAAGAAAATTTTGTGACGGATAGTAAAAAATTAGTGCCATGACAATCTAAAAAAAACAGCCTTGAAGAAAAAGGAATGAGAAAGTCATTGACAAATACGTGCGCTACGAGTACAGTTGGCGGCTTTCTGCGGCTGCTGCGATAAATTATACGCGGTGTTGCTGAAATTAACGAAGCAGCAGCCGGCAAAACGGGTTCATGAGTACGTGGACTAAATCATATCTAGACCTGATAAAAACAAATAAAACGTTCGTGTGGATGCAGTCTCAGGGATTATCCAATGTTTGACATATTTGTTTAAGAGCGCAGCTAGCTTGAATGATAGCCACTGATTTCCGTAATTTGTGTGGCAAAGTCGCAGGCATCAAGGATCCTGAATACTTGTGTTGTGTTGGTAGTGTCGCTTTGCTAAACAAAAGGAACCGGTAACGTCACTGTTATTGTCTTTAATAGCGAAACGATAAGTACAGGAAAGACGGAATGCGTGGACAAATACCACGTTTAGTACATCGAATGCGCTAAAATAGGGAGATGTATGAATAGCATATGAAACGTTAGCAATTGCGCGAACTGTGTGCTGTTGACATGGACTGTGATTCTTAATGTTATCTAATGATGTATAGCCCCATACACAAACGGCAGTAATTTAGTGTTGCTAAAAATAATACATTGTAAATCATATAGTTAGAAATTTACTGGCAATATTCGGCGTTTTTTATTAATGAATCAAGGTTACCCAATTTAAGTACTAGCAGATATTTTCCAATTGCTTGTTTTCTAATTGCTTTCATCCCCTCCTTCCTACCTTTCATTTTTGTATCGCTGTCCCCTCCTTTCTGAAGACTAGGCAGTCGTTGTGACCCTTCCGGTGGAAGTTGCCAGCCTGCGCCTTGGTTTCCCTTTCATTCAAAATGTATATATATTTTCAAAACAAATAATAATAATAATAATAATAATAATAATAATAATTTATTATCAAATCTGCGAGTACAAGTACAGAAATCTGGTTCGCCTAAGCCATCACAGTGGCTTGTCACGCGAAACCCGGCAGTCAGTAACAAGACTCAGCCAGAAAAACTGACCTTTCTGTCTTTCTTTTTTTACGAAATGAATAAAAACGACATTGAAAACTATGGTAACTAGCGATAAAGTACATGGCAAAAAAAAGAGAGAATAACCAAAAACAAAATAAAATAATAACAAAAAACAACAAATAAACGACCAAAGAGCGAAAAAACGTTTCACAATGACAGGAAAAATAAAAATATGACGCCTATAATCATTCCGCGTATCATGCCTTTAAGTTTTTGCGAATGTCGCGTACAGACTTACAGGACGAAATTTCAGAAGGAAGAGAATTGAATATATCTGGAACATAAAAGGCTCGGTATATCTGCCAAATCTGGTACGTGTGTGAGGAACTGAAAAAGCAGGTGCACGACGTAAAAGACGGCAAGGCACAGTGGGGACTTTAAAGTTATCCGCCCAAAGATGTTTCAGTACCACTGTTTGAACAAACAGTCAGCGTATGTTCGGCATTTTTAAGCATCTGAAAAAGATTCATCTGTTGTGCTCTGTATATGTCATAAGTAACGCTTTTTAACATACATTTTAGCACCTATTTACACCTTGATGCCAGGTACCAGAACAATGTACGAATGTTGCAATCCCATATCTGAGCACACTGTAAGCTAATGAGTGTACCAAGAATTTCCTTACCGACAATGGTAAAAACAGTTTGATGCGGTACAGTAAACAGACGATTTTACGAAATTTGGCACATATGTAAGATAAGTGAGTAGAAAAAAGAAGACTAGAATCAAACCATATGACGAAATACTTCAGAGTCCTAAAAATTTATTGGAGGGCAGGAACAATTCAGACATCGAGAGCTGTGCACATAAAGTGAAGAAGAAAGTGAAACACGCATGAGTGGGCTATAAAAGCAAACGAACTTTGATTTAGAATGATTGATGTCAATTACATTTGCTCCAAAAAAAACATTAATTTCGCGACGTCATATTGAAGCATTGAGAATGCGTCTGGAAACTTCAAGTGTGGCTAAAAGTGCAGTATCGTCTGCATATTGAAATAACTTGCAGACAGATAGCACATTGCACAGGTCCTTAACGTATACATTAAAAAGTAAGGGAGACAGTATGGAACCTTGTGGCACACCGACCTTCAGAAAAATACGGTAACTGCAAACGTGTGAAATGGAAACAATCAGGGAGCGATCTGTAAGCAAATTGTGTAACAATCGAAAAAAAGGTCCTCGAAAACCTAAATTGTAGAGTTTCTCTAGCATAATCGAATGGCAAACCTTGTCAAAGGCTTTTGCCGCATCTAATAAAAGTGCGCAACATACAAGTTATTTTTCAAGCGAAGAAAATAAATGGTCACTCATTTCTTCTAATAAAGCCTGAGTGCCCCTTTTTTCAATAAAACCGTATTGACAGTCGGAGAACCCCCCCCCCCCCCCCCCCCCGCTTTGTTACTAAAGCTGTTCACTACTAAGAATATACGTTTTTCTAGAACTTTTGCTAAACTAGGCAGGATAGAAATGGGGCGATAATTATGCACACACTTAGCGTCACCACCTTTTAGAAGTGGTCGAAGTACGGCCGTTTTTAACCGCATAGGAATACTTCCGCTTGTAATTATCCCGTTTAGGATTTCTAGCAAGATGTTCTTCAGAACGCCGAAGTTGGTGTAAAGAGCAAACATGCGAATTTTATCGATACCTGGGGATTGATGCCGGCCGAAGCTGCCCAATAACGAGTAAAGCTCTTCTTCCGTGATAGTGGGTAGGAAAGCGGATTCAATTACAGGAGTAGTAGTGCTACCAGTGTGACATCATTGCATAGACACCCCAGAAAACAGAGAAAGATTGATTAAAATTGTTAACGACTGTTGATAAATCTGAATCAAAATGATTCTGAATATGTTTAGCCGAATTTGAAGGTAATTCTCTCACCTCGTTTATCAGGGACCACGTTTTCTTAGGATTTCTACGAGATTCATAAAAGCGGTTTCTGTTGTTTGATCCTTTGGCTGCACGAATAAGGGCATTTACTTTATTGCGAGAAGATTTAAATTGTATACGCAGAATGCAATCACCTTTGCCAAAGAAGCTAGGTCTTTTTCTTTGATGGCGGATAATGTCACGCTGTTCATTCAGGGTTGGTTCGGGCGGTGTTGGCGAATGTAAGTTGTCCTTTCACTGGATTTATATACAATGTCCATCGAACGTGAAAATTCATTATATAGCTCAAGCTTGTCGGTATCTTCAAGCAGGCCTGGCCAGTTGAACAAGGCGAACAGTTTATCAAAAGTAGCCGTACCGGTAACAGCGTGGCAAGTGTTGGGGCTAGAACATGATAACGACCGAGAAGGAAAGCGTAACTGACAAGCTATGAAGTAATGGTCGGCAACTTTCTGTTGTAACACTGCACCATGAACTGAAGCAGACTCCTTGCAGATGTTCAAGTGGTCAATACAAGACTTTACTAAATTATTAAGAACTAATTCTTCCCTAGTTGGAATATCAACAATACTTTCAAAGCCATGTTTCGCAATGATATCTAAGTAATCGCATACCGAGGTTACAATGGGATGAAGAATATCTATACTGAAATAGCCTACTAGGCATATGTTAGGCACTAACGCCGTCCTTTATAAATGTGCCTCCAGCTCATTGAGAAACAAGGACAGGTTATCGAGGGTCGTCGACATATTGCCAAGAGTGAAATATGGGTAAGTTGATTTGAAATCTTCAGTGCCAAAGATTCCGTACTAGAAAAATTAGCCACTACCTATTCTCCACTCGAAGTATCCTGTGCGAAAACTGCTATCCCCACGCCTCTTTGAGTGTCTCGAGTGAACCAATAAGAAAAGAATGTTGGAAGATTGAAAAGGTTAGTCTCGGCCGAGCATATATTTATTTCAGTAAGAACAAAACGTGCACATTATGTAAAATGCTATCAAGGTAAGTACAAAAGGTCTCCCAATGCTTTCGCAAACTGCGCATATTAACAAGAACTGTGGCAACTGTTGATGGAAAGGAAAACTGACGATCAAGTGCTTGAAAGTCAACCAAACTCTCACACAGAGCCATAAGGTTGTTTTGAAAAAGATCGCCGTTGTGAATAATAGACCGCTTCGGAACAATTACGTTAAGCGCACCAGATCATTCACGTCGTTCACACGGATTAAAGAGGCACCCTCCTCCTTCTTTGCAAACATGTTTCCGTCCTTGGTCCAAGCATACTTATATTTCTTTTCCTTTCCCTTTTGCCTGGTAAGCCCTAACAGTTCCCGGTTTGCTACTGTAAGGTTCTCACTAAAAGCTTGTGGTCATTATCAGAATTGCATAAATTCTGCAGTTTATGGCGACAAGCCATCCAAATTTTCTTCACAGATACAGAAGCAAATTTGACCAGAATGACTGGAATTTTATCTTTCTTTCTGCTTGATAAGCGACGGATGGCAAGAATTCCAGAGCTGTCGAACTCATTTATGGTCACTTTTTTGGCAAGATTCGCCGCAACAGTGCGCATGTTCTCATTACGTGCAGCAGGAATGCCGTAGATTTCGAGGCTTAAACGGCGACTGTACTGCTCCTGTTTGTTCATTTCAGTTTTCAAAGACTGGATCTCGATCTCTTGCTCCTGCACTTTTAGCGTGAGTGATGAAACCTCCGAGTTCACTTGTTTCATTTCTTTTTCACTTGCTTCTATTCTAAACAGAAAATCGTCGTATTTCGTTGACATGAACGTAAGTGAATTTTCAATATCATGCACGGTAGACTGGAGCGTATCGACAGTCGACGGCAGCACCAAAAGCTGATCGATTTTAGCAGAAAGTGATAACAATGAATTGATACCAGGTCTAAGGGAAGAGAGACCGTCCAGCTTTTAATTTACAGCTCATATTCGGCTTTGCAGAGCATCAAGTTCATCAGTAACAGATGCATCTGTAGCCGAGGGTCGGCTTTTTCCCTGTCGACTATGACGACATCTCCATGTGTCACGTTTGGATGAACCTATCGAAATGAACGTTGATTCGGCGATTCCTGAACATGATGAGCGCAAATGAAAGGTTTTTTACACTCTTTGCAACACATGAAACGACCATCATCAGGAAGAGGATCAGAGTAATGTGCACAGGACGACATTGGCACGGCGCTGTCACAGGAGGATACACCAACTCTATTGCACAAAATATCAGACCCTCTAGAGCAGTCGACGGCACGCTGAAATTAAACAATTCAGATAGGAGCTTTAGCTCACCTGGGCAGAGAAAAACGTCAGTTTGTGGCAAATAATTACCGCCGACTGCAGAAGGCTGTGGATTAGTCCGTGCTTTTGTAGGGGACGGTGAGACAATTAGCGGCCCTCTGGTGCCCTGGCCTGTCGAGGGGGGGGGGGGGGGGAGAGGCAAGCTTGCTACGCAGACTTGATACCACGATTATCGCACTTGGGCGCTGGCGGAAGATGGCTGTATGAACCGGGCTGGACGACGCATGGTCCTTGGAATTTCCTGGGCAGAGACAAACTTCAGTTTGTGGCAAAGAATTGCCGCTGACTGCCTAATAATAATAATAATAATAATAATAATAATAATAATAATAATAATAATAATAATAATAATAATAATAAATTGGAGGACGCTTAAGCTTTGCCTTCAAGAGTGGAACGCGATAGCGTTATCACACCCCGTTCGCACCACCCAGTTGAGTTGAGTTGAGTGGTTGTAGGCTACTGTGGGATTAGCCTTGCAGTAGCTGCCGGCAATTGCTCCACCGTAGCGACACCTAAAATACATAAATCATATAAATCAGACACAGACCTCACAACTACACATAGTCACTCCTAAGGAGACCATTTGGAGGCCAAATCCGTGTCCTGCAGGTAATTTAAAAGAAGTCGAGAAACCTCCTCCCTATCTAACTGGTTCCCACGCGGGAAAACAATGTCCTGAAGAGAACTGTGGGGAATTCCTGTCTTTTTGAGGGACCCGAATAACACGCTCCTTTCCGCGTTATACAGAGTACTGCACATAAGGTAATGTTCTATGTCACCGCACACACCACACGTTGAACATAATGGAGACAACGCCAGGCCAGTCTTACATATCCACGCAGGGGTACGAGCAGAGCCCGTGCGAATGCGGAGCAGTAAAGTGGCTTGGTTTCTTTTGAGACCCTTAGTCACACATGGCTTGTGAGGTGAGCTCCACAAGGAGCTGAAGTGGCGCGACACCACTTCTCTGAAGAGTCTCTTGTCCTCTTGAGGCACTTTTCTCAAAGGATTCCCAGACAGCGCTCTATGGACGAGGCTGTCCGCCACCTCGTCGCCTATGATACCTATGTGCGAGGGCACCCAATGGAATCGTATGGAGAACCCTTTGAAATGGAGATTGTGCACCGAGCGTAGGGAGCTTAGACATAAAGAACCCATGCTCTAACCTTTGAAGGGCGGATTTCGAATCTGTAAGAATGACAACGGGTTGAGGCGTTCAAAACCGTAGCTTCTTTAGAGCTGCCTCAGTGGCAACGCTTTCGGCCGTTGTGGAGGACATGACTGCAGTGAAGCGAACCGACCAATCTTACTTCAAAGAGGGAATGTGCGAAGTAGCTGCACTAGATCCTCTGACCTTGTCCAGTAAAAATTTGAAGATGACGTGCATATTCAGTTTCAAGGTGTTCCAGTACGAGCGAATGCGTTGCCGCCAAAGGAGAACTCCGCTTAGCACGAACGTGAGGAATTGTCAACGAACAATCGAGGCTCGCGAAAGACCAAGGTGGTTTCAACCTCTTAGTTCGACCTCTAGCGTCATGACCCAGGTAACCAAGAGTATTAAGGGTCAAGTACGCTCGGGACTCGGATCTCTTTCGGAGGCTCTGTAGAAGGGCTCGACCGGCTATCGTCTGTTTGAGGCGGCCAATTTGCATCAATACCCTTTGTGAAGCGACTAGGCTAAGAGGTCTCGATAGAGACTCATAAAGTACTGCATTGTTAGGAGCAGTCTGCGGAACGCCAAGAGCCCTCCTTAGGCCCTTTATGTGCAAAACCTCAAGTAGTTCCAGCTGTGATAGTGAGGGGGAAATTAAAAGGAGCTGGTACACTATTCGACTCGTCACTAGTGCATCGTGCAGCCTGATCATTGAAGAAGAGTGATTTCCCCATTGCTCACTTGCAACTCTACGGATCACATTGAGACGAGGAGATAGTGACGTCACAATAGAGTTCACAGCTCGTCGTCACTGTAGACGGTAGTCAATAATGACGCCCAAAAAGCGCTTGTGCTTCAATTGACGAAGGCAAGATTGATCAAGGTCTATCTTCAGCCGCGCATACCGTCTTCCTCTACCTGGAAACATGATGAAGCCAGATTTTTCCACCGAGAGAGTCAACCCTACACCTTGAAGGTCATTTTGAACTGAAAGTAATGCCTGTCGAGCTATCAGAGCTAAACGCTTGTGTTGATATCCGCTTAACCAAATACAAATGTCGTCCGCATATATCGACATAAGGATATGCCTGCAATGTTTCTGCACTTTAGCGTTCCTCCTTCATGGAAGGTGGCTTGTGTTGTCCCAGTGCTGAAACCCGGCAAAGAAATGACAGACTTGGCCTCATATCGTCCTGTATCATTGACGTCGTGTGTGGCTAAGCTCATGGAGAAGCTGGCAAGTAAGCGTTTATCATGGTGCCTCGAAGATAGAAGGGCTCTGCCAACATGCATGACTGGATTCCGCACAGGATTAAGCGCGCAAGATAGCGTCTTGGACTTGATAAGCCACATTGAACATGAAAGAGCTTTCGGCCTCTCAACACTAGCTATTTTCCTAGACGTATCAAAGGCTTATGATAGCGTCCTTCAGAGTTCAATACTAAATAGCTTGACGGACATAGGCGTACAGGGCTATCTTCTGCGATTCATTCACTTACTTATCAGTGAACGTAAAATTCAACTGCGGTTAGGAAGTACCATAAGCACCGAAAGGGCGGTATCGCGAGGTGTACCTCAGGGAAGTGTTTTTTCCCCGACGCTGTTTGATGTTGTAATGGCTGGTCACCACTGTTACGTTTCGCCTACAACGCGCGGTAATGCCGGCGCGGATGCAACGGACGCCGGGGCTTCGTTCAAAGCGGCGGACATTTTGGCCCGTTCGACGCCGCCGCAACGCCTCCCCGCCAAGCGTGTCCAGGCGTGTTTCAGTGCCACGTGTCTTCGTGTGTGCGTGTGTGTGTGTGTGCCCACGCTTGTCAATGCGCGGCAGCCGGGGAGCGGAGCTCCCCAAGTGAGGTGCCAGGAGGTCTGTCCGTCGGCGGGTTGGCGATGCGTCACTACACTCGGTTCAGCATGTCTCTCGGCTCGACCGTGCGCGCCGTCGTGGGCTCATGCTCCGCCGTCGCGTGGGCTCATCCCGTGACCTTCCTTCTGGCCCGCGACGCCGAGAGTATAAGAGCAGCTGCCCCCGGACGCCAGGGAGAGGCTCCGATTTGTACTGTTGAGTTACGTGCTCTCCCGTCTCTCCACTTCGGTCGAACTGACCGGCCGCTCTTTTGCTATGTTAGAATAAACAAGTTGTTCTGTTACCAGTCTACTCTTGCTTTGCCGGGACCTTCGGATGCTTCCAGTGCCCCAGGCCGCCAGGCCAACGCTACCCTTGGGGCTTGCGACCCATTGGCAATAACGGGCGTCAGCACCGAGACCCCAACAGCTGGTTGCCAGCGGTGAGATCGCGACAACGGAGGCCAGCAGCGAAGACATGCGGTTGACTGTATGCTCAGCAGCACAACGACCATCCGGGAGCAGTGCAACGAGCCCTGTGTGATGACTGGTTGCCTGCAGCGGAACGACTGCGCTGAATTCTTGGCTGCGAGGTTTGGTGAGTGCGGGACTTTCTTCTTCTGAGTTTTGCCAGGCTTTTGTTAGTGTCAGAAACAGAGCTGGTAATTGTGGTTGTCGTTGCTGCCGGGTTAGTTTGCGGCAAGACAATAGTAGGCAGTAGAGAAAGCAGCATTCAGAGCAGCCATGGATTTGAAGTCGTTGCGCAAACCGATATTGCTGGAGCTTGCAAGAGAGTTGGGTCTGGATGTCTCAGACAAACTCAGAAAACCAGAACTGCTAAGGGCTATTCTTGAGTTAGAAGCTGAGGATGACGAGCTGTCGGAATGCCTTGAGACCATTGAGGAAAGGGAGCGTGAACTTAAAGAACAGAAAGAGAAAGATGAGCATGAACTTAAAGAACAGAAAGAGAAAGATGAGCGTGAACGAAAAGAACAGAAAGAAAAAGAAGAGCGCGAACACGCTTTGGAAATGAAGCGTCTCGAGTTAGAGATGGAACGCGCTCGTAATGGAAGTCAGGCACACGGTGCAGGAGAACGAGTATTGTTCAAAATGACTGACCTGATGCGGCCGTTTAAGCTTGGAGAGGACATTGGTTTGTTCCTGGTTAACTTTGAGCTAACGTGCGAGAAGCAGGGGTTCTCTCGGGAAACGTGGCCACAGCGCTTGCTCACTTTGCTACCCGGCGAGGCGGCCGACGTAGTCGCTCGCTTGGAGAGAGAGGAGGCAGAGGATTTCGACAAAGTGAAATCGAGTCTGCTAAAAAAGTACAGGCTGTCAGCGGAGGCGTTCCGTCGGAAGTTCCGGGAAAATGAGAAAGGCAGAAGTGAGTCATATACAGAGTTTGCGTACAGGCTTATGTCAAACATGCAGGAGTGGCTCAAAGAAGAGAAAGCGTTTGGTGACCACGAGAAAGTTCTGCAGTGTTTCGGGCTAGAACAGTTTTATAGTCGGTTACCTGAGAACGTGCGGTACTGGGTCTTGGATAGGCCAGACGTTAGTACGGTGGCTAGAGCCGCTGAGTTAGCCGAGGAGTTTGCGACGCGTCGGGCTCGCGGAGCTAAGGACGGTCAAAAGGGTGAATTTGGCTCCAAGTTTGAGAGGCCGAAGTTCACACCCATGAGAGCAAAGGGGGACACACGTAGTGCGGATGCGAGTGAAAGCAGTCCGACCGAACGTAAGGAGACGGCGGCAACCGAAGCCGAACGCAGAAAGCGGTTCGAGACGAGGCAAGCGCGCGTTTGTTATACGTGCCAGAAGCCGGGTCACTTTTCGGCGCAGTGTCCAGAAACAAAAACAAAAGTCGTGTTTTTGTCTTTATGCAGCACTGACGAGAACATGAAGCTTCTCGAGCCTTACATGCGAGACCTCCTCGTGAACGGGAAAGAGTGCCGAGTGCTTCGCGATTCCGCAGCTACAATGGATGTAGTTCACCCCTCTTACGTAGAACCCGATATGTTCACGGGCGAGTGCGCATGGATCAAGCAAGCAGTGGAAGCTCATAGCGTGTGTCTGCCGGTAGCAAAAGTGCTTATTGAAGGACCTTTCGGAGCACTTGAGACGGAGGCCGCAGTGTCATCTATGCTGCCCCCCCAGTACCCGTACTTATTTTCGAACAGGAAAGACACCGATCAAGTCATTAGTGACTTAATAAGTAAAGCATCGCTGTCGCCTGAGCAGAAAACCGAACTACACCAGCTCTTACAAGAGTTTCAAGGTCTGTTCTCTGAGAGGCCTGGTAGGACTTCTGTCCTTACTCATGACATAGAACTTACCTCCCCAGAGCCAGTACGATCCAAGGCGTACCGGGTGTCACCCCGCCAGAGCGATATTATGGAGGCTGAGGTAAAGAAAATGCTACAGCTCGGTGTTATTGAAGCAGGTGAGAGTGATTATACCTCCCCTTTGATTTTAGTTGAGGTACCGGGCAAGGAACCTCGTCCTTGCGTCGACTACCGCAGGCTTAATTCCATCACTAAGGATCAAATTTATCCGATCCCTAACATCGAGGAGCGCCTTGAGAGAGTGAGTAGCGCTCAGTTTATTTCCACCCTAGATCTTGTCAGGGGTTATTGGCAGGTTCCACTTACAGAAGAGGCTAGTAGGTATGCGGCATTCATTTCACCAATGGGGACATTCCGTCCTAAAGTTTTGAGTTTTGGTTTGAAGAACGCGCCATACTGCTTTTCAAGCCTCATGGATAAAGTGTTGCGGGGACAGCAAGAATTCGCTTTACCGTATCTAGACGACGTAGCGATATTCTCCGCATCCTGGCCTGAGCATATGGCGCACTTGCGGGCAGTGCTAACCCGCCTGCGCAATGCGGGCTTGACAGTCAAGGCTCCCAAGTGCCAGTTAGCACAGGCCGAGGTTGTCTACCTCGGACACGTGATTGGTCGGGGTCGTCGCCGCCCCTCTGAAATAAAGGTGGCCGCTGTGCGAGACTTCCCGCAACCGCGCACGAAGACCGATATTCGGTCGTTCTTAGGTGTCGCCGGCTACTATCAGAGGTACATCCCCAGGTACTCTGATATCGCGTCTCCCCTAACAGATGCTCTAAGAAAGACAGAGCCGCAAACAGTCGTCTGGGATGAGACAAAGGAAAGAGCTTTTAGCGCCCTAAAGAGCGCCCTAACAAGCCAGCCTGTGCTACGATCGCCCGACTACACAAAAGGGTTCGTTGTTCAGTGTGATGCTAGTGAGCGAGGCATGGGCGTTGTACTGTGCCAACGGGAAAATGGAGAAGTAGAACACCCCGTCCTGTATGCTAGTCGTAAGCTGACGAGTCGTGAGCAGGCGTATAGCGCCACCGAGAAAGAGTGTGCGTGTATCGTGTGGGCCGTTCAGAAATTGTCATGTTACCTAGCCGGCTCGAGGTTTATCATTGAAACGGATCACTGCCCTCTCCAATGGCTGCAGACCATCTCTCCCTAAAATGGCCGCCTCCTGCGCTGGAGCCTCGCTTTGCAACAATATTCCTTTGAGGTGCGTTACAAAAAGGGGAGTCTCAACGGTAACGCCGATGGCTTAAGTCGAAGCCCCTAACGTGGGAATCAGCCTCAAAATTGCTTGTTACTGATGTTTTTCTTCCTGAGGCAGGATTTTTAACCTATTGCTTTTGTGTAGTGTTTCAAAGTGATGATGTGCTTTCTAGTGCAAATTTTCCGATTTGTGGACGCGTTCTGAGTGCTGCTAAAATACTGTAAGGAACTAGGCAGCAGTATAAAAGGGGAAAGAGCCTGGCAGGGCTTAGTGAGGGTTGTGCCGTGCTTGCTGACTGAGCGGTTGACTTTCGGCGTAGTTCTAACGCTTGCCGGAAACGAGAACAAAAATGTCAACTCTCCCGAAGTCACTTTGCAGTGTCCTGTGTGAACGTGAACGTGAGAACGAGGCCTTCTCTGTGCGCTGCGCTCAAGAAACGCCAAAGGACGCCCGACTTCGGTTATGAGCATCATCGAGCGACATCCCTCCGGACAGCGGATGCAGTCCCCTGACCATCGGGATCTCCTTCCCCCGGCGGGGCGGTCTGTTACGTTTCGCCTACAACGCGCGGTAATGCCGGCGCGGATGCAACGGACGCCGGGGCTTCGTTCAAAGCGGCGGACATTTTGGCCCGTTCGACGCCGCCGCAACGCCTCCCCGCCAAGCGTGTCCAGGCGTGTTTCAGTGCCACGTGTCTTCGTGTGTGCGTGTGTGTGTGTGTGCCCACGCTTGTCAATGCGCGGCAGCCGGGGATCGGAGCTCCCCAAGTGAGGTGCCAGGAGGTCTGTCCGTCGGCGGGTTGGCGATGCGTCACTACACTCGGTTCAGCATGTCTCTCGGCTCGACCGTGCGCGCCGTCGTGGGCTCATGCTCCGCCGTCGCGTGGGCTCATCCCGTGACCTTCCTTCTGGCCCGCGACGCCGAGAGTATAAGAGCAGCTGCCCCCGGACGCCAGGGAGAGGCTCCGATTTGTACTGTTGAGTTACGTGCTCTCCCGTCTCTCCACTTCGGTCGAACTGACCGGCCGCTCTTTTGCTATGTTAGAATAAACAAGTTGTTCTGTTACCAGTCTACTCTTGCTTTGCCGGGACCTTCGGATGCTTCCAGTGCCCCAGGCCGCCAGGCCAACGCTACCCTTGGGGCTTGCGACCCATTGGCAATAACGGGCGTCAGCACCGAGACCCCAACACCACCCACTCATTCGCTCGGCATGCTCTTGAGTCACACAAAGACACGCGGTGAGCGCTGAGCAACGCAGCATTCGGCGCGGCAACGAAACGTGCCCCAGAGGAAGTGGAACGAACCAAAGAAGTCGGTGTCTCGGAGGGACAAACGATTTACGCGAGTCAAACGTCGTGATCGGCACAGACAGCCGGGCAGTGACGCGCCATGAAGGCAGACGCGATCATGGGGCTGACGCCTCGATGAGATCGTCCTCTATCTAGCTTGGGAGGACCACGCAGACGCATGACTCCATTCGAGCAGCACGGCACACATCGCTGGGGACGCTTACCCACCAGACGCGCTACGGCGCAGTGATCACGTCAGAGGCGTTCCGCATCGGACGCTGCACCTAACAATCGCGCTGTGAGTGGAAAGAGGAGCCATGTCGCCGAAACACGAGGGTTCGAGTGACACACGCTGGAAGTTGGAATGGGAGAGAGCCAGAAAACTTATTAAACGCAAGGGTATTGGGACATCCTCGCATCGGTCCCCTCACGGTCCCATTGCGGTCAAACTAGACGAAGGGGAGAAGCGGGCGAGTGGCGCGCATTTGTCGGGGCAGCGCCGTAGATTGCTAGGATGGGGTCTTCTGTGTTTGCCGTAAGATGGCTCTGCGTGTGCGCCAAGCGCAGCAGAAATGTAGCGGAAACACTCTTCGCTACTCGTCTAACTGCGACTTCAGTAATTTACATGCTTATAGTTACCGATATACACCGCTGTATAACTTTCTACGGCACGTTTCTAAGGCAACACCGCATTCACTAGAGGCGCCTTTGTCCCGCTTTGAACGATCAAACTCATGGCTGTTTGGTAGCGTCTCCGTCTCATACTCCGGAGACCCTGGTTCGATTCCCACCCAGCCCATCTTGCAAGTTGTTTTTATTTATGAATTGCTTAACGGGATTTTTTGCTCACTGCCGATGACACCGGCTTTTCTGCCACACGAGCTCCTTAACACTGTCGCGTTAATTATGTGTATCCATGGGGCTACTGGGTGTGTTGTGTCCCTTGGTATATGCCCCAGGCGGGAGGCACAGCGTCTGCTGTTCTTCAGTGAACCTTTTTCGACGTCAACTTGGGTACTACAAGTTTAACAGCAATATTACACCTACACGGTGACATTCACGTAAAAAGATTTTTTTCTGGCACGTTACGGTCGGCCTCGACGGCTCTGATATTTTCGGCTCTCAAAATATGCCTTCTTATCAAAATGACCCTTAACATCGCGTTTCTGCTGTTTTAGAGCTTTCCATGGGAGACATTCAGCTAAAAGACTCTTGCTGCTGCCGAAATGGTTCACGAAGAGGGCTCAAATTTTTCTCAGCAAACTTAAAATGACAAAGTATTTGTCAGAAAGCTTCAAACATTGCGAGAGTGATTGCAGTGGTTGTGAACGATAACATATGGGCTTGTGCAAGCATTATTCGACCCCATGGGAAATGCCGTATTTCATAAGCATTCTTTTACGACGCAGGCGCAGCAGCCAACTCATGCAGATGTCAAAAACAGCCCATTACATCTCAACGAAAGCCTTCAGAAGGGAGTGACCTGTACAACGAGTTAATAATTCTGTCCCTGCTTTCAAACAAAGCTTGCAGTAGCTCGCAAGTTTCGCTGGTGTTGTGGTCACGCAAAAAATCCAGTTGTTCCCAGAGCTGAGGAACTGCAGGGAGCGGGCGGTTCGATGAGGTAGCTGCTGCGACGGCACCGCAGTGTAAGCCATTAGGAAGGGTTCGAACTGCATAGTCGCCACGCGCGCAGACAATCAGAGCGGTTTCGCTTTAGCCGAGAAGGGAAAGGGCAGGAAAGGGTTTCGCCAGCACGTCGCCGGCTTCGTTTCCGTTCCGTCTGGGAAAACGGATGGGAGGTTCACGCGTTGTGCGTTCCCCCGAGGACTATGCAGCGCTTGACGAGCAGCGGTGACAACGCGCCCGTGAAAAGGCTCGCCATCGGTGCGCCGATCCAGCCGTTAGAGTCGTCCGAGCACAGGCAGTCAGACAGCAACGAGACGAAGATCCCGAACTGAGGCAGCGGGAGGCCGAAGCAATCCGGAGCCATTACCTGTTGCTTACTTAACCGTTATGAAGGTCGCTGATGGTCGATGAAGCTTCGCTTACGCCCATTTCCGGGTAGGGGAAGGGTTGGTCATTTGTGCGTGCGTGCGTGTGTGCGTGCGTGCGTGTGTGCGTGTGTGTGTGTGTGTGTGTGTGTGTGTGTGTGTGTGTGTGTGTGTGTGTGTGTGTGTGTGTGTGTGTGTGTGTGTGTGTGTGTGTGTGTGTGTGTGTGTGTGTGTGTGTGTGTGTGTGTGTGTGTGTGTGTGTGTGTGTGTGTGTGTATTTGACTGTGTTACGCTGCTTTGCCACGACTGTCACGTATACGTCACATCCCACATTGCACTAGCTAGAGCAGTTGTGTGCACTCTAGTTTCCGTTCAGCCACTAGCATTAATGACTATTTTTTCTTGCGTCACGAGCAGGAGCGTGCGAGTTTGTCCCATTCTCGTCTTGTGGCAAATAATGGTGTGGGACGCTGTATTAAGCTGTACCTCCGCCTTCGCGGTCGGCTGTGATTTCCCAGTGCTTTCCTCCTAGCAGAACGCTACGAACACGCAGCTAGGCATTGTACTGCCTTCGATTTCGACCCAGGTTGTACAATTTCTTTCTGGAGTAAAAAATTCGCCGTCAATAGCACTACTCCCTAATGCGAAGTATATATGTGTTTTTATTCCGCGATATAGTGCCTGGCGCGGAAAATCGGTCTCTTGCGGCAAGTTTCCGTTGGAGCGAAATATGGCGCGACTGCCTGGCTAATTCTAGGGCGACTGTATAAGGCTCTCGCACAGGGAACTCTAGCTAATCGAAAGATCGCGAGAGGCACCACGTGGGTGATGCGTCGGCACGATGCAGAGCAGTCACCGCAGAAGAACTTCCGTTCATGCTGTGATTTTGCTTCCATGTATGGTATCGGTGTTCGCACACTCCGCATGCGACCAGTGAAAGGACGACGGCGCGCTACTGTGGTGCCATCTCGTCGCGGTCGTCGCCGCAGAGCCCCTCTTGGGCGGTACTGCACTTTTCTCCTCAAAATGTCGCCATACCCTCCTCTTCCTACGCTTCCCACTCATGGTTCCGCTGCACCCTCCTTCCATGCTTTCCTCCTCGCGCTCTCTTCACGACCGCCATCTTTCATGCCCCGTCAGTGCTCCGCCTTCGCTTTTCCATCCTTCACTTTGCTCGTTGGCTCGATTGCACCGAATGCAGGAAGACCTGCGCTCTTAAATCATGGACAAAAAAAGGAGACGTGTGTGTCCGTTTTCTTTTTTTTTTTTTGGTTCTTGAGCTGCTTCGCCGGTAACACATGTATCGGTAAGTTCGTGTTCTGTGTCAGTTGTAATTACATTTATTATTGTTTGCTTCGTCATTCTTCATGTCGTAGAATGTAGCCCAACCTTCAGTCACGTTCCATTTCGCACACCTTAGTGAGACAGGCGCCATCGGTGGCGGCAAGTGTAAACACGCCGGTGCGTTTGCGTTTGCCGGCGATGCACGGCGAACAGTCATGAACAGGGCGCAACCAGAGATGGGAAGCGCGAGGAAGGAAAAGAGACCCTAAAAGGGAGACTGATGCACTCATAAGACGCCGATATGGTGGCTGCAAATCTGAGTGTCCGCCTTCGTAGCCCAATGATCGGAGTCGTTGCCGCTGCGGAGGCGAACGCAAGCAATTCCCACAGGACACGAAGCTCTTGCGTATACACGGTTCCTTTATTATTGTTAGAACTGCTAGACAATAGCAAAGCCGCGTCAGAAATGTGCAGTTCTCAGTGATTGAAGCAAAAAAAAACTTGGACTATGTTATTTAACCAAGCCCAAGTGGTGGTTCAAAGTCCGTTTAAGAAAAGTAAAGGACCTATGTCGGCAGCTTCGTGTTGCTTCCGATATACTCCATTGCTGCGACCTCCTATTGCAGGATCATTACCGTCTTGGCTACCCGCTGGGCCCGCTACGCCAGCTCTTTCTGGTCACACGAGTTCCAAATGAACAGCATGGCGTCCCAATTTACGAGAGTAGGATTTTTGGCGCGGCGATGGTGGGCTGATATGAGCATGCCCTGCTGGAGTGATAAAGGTTGGGTACTCGCCGCACTGTGGACGTTTTTAGGCATAGTTGTTAGGGTAAATAGCATGGTATTGGCTTACGTGCACGCGGGAAGGTCTCTTGCTTCCGCCACGCAGCAGCTGCTTCTCGCATGAAGGCTTTGTTATAAAGACGTAAAGCCGGTGGTATAGTCGATTGTGCTGAAGTAGTGTGGGATAAGTACGGTGTGTTGAGTCGACTTTGGGGTCATGATCTACATCATGACACAGGCTTGACACAGGATGACACAGGTTTGGGCGACCACGTGGGGTCGTTGGTTTCTGCGTAGGGAATCCTGGCCTCGCGTTTATACGATGCTGATGCTGGACGGTATTATAGTAGCACGGCAAAGGATGCGATTGGCTGCAGTGTGGAGTCGGCCTCATATGAAGCTGCGATGAGAATCTTGGGAATCAGAGATTATGGTGGTGTTTTCTCGGTGACGGGTTCTCTGTTTGGTCTACAAGCAATTGCGAGGTAAATGGCCGGATCTTCAGATAGACTGATGGGGCTAGATTAAGCGGGGCCTACACTAGCTCTAGCAAGGTGTGGTCGACCACAGCGATCAGGTGGACTTGCCAATCGAGGTGCGCAGCCCTGTCTACATATATGATGCTGTATGGGGCGATTGTGATATTGCTGTTGTAGCGCGTTTTCACGAGTGTGGCGATGTTAGGCATGGGAATGTGAGTGCTTATTTCGTGGCATGCGGGCGACCGTTATGCACTGCCAGATCTTTGGAGGTAGTGATTTGGGTTTGGTGAAGGCAAAATCTGCAGCAGGGTACCAGAAGCGGTAAAAAACAGTGGGGTCTGCTGGGGTGATTACTAGACGTTCTCGTTGGTTTATTATGTGTGCTATGATGGTCCCTGTAGCAATATTTCAGACACCGAGAGATTTTAAGCACTGTGTGCAAGTGCAAGGGTCAAGGCCTAGAGCCTGTTTGTGAGCCTAAGTAACTTGTCTGCGCGGTCGTCCTCAGTGGGTGTGGGTGACAGGTAAGGAGATGAATAGACTTCTCCGCTGACGACCAGAATTTGTATACGAAGTCTTGTAACTTCGTCCTCCTCCAGACCCTGACGACGAGTCATCCTTATTACTGTGGGATACTCGTTCTGCAGTAAGAAGTCAAGCTTTACACTGCAAGCAAAATTCTTCCTGGAAAGCGAATTGAATCGCCGACCAACGCTTTTAGAGCTCCTTCTAAGGTCTGAGCTAACCAGGAAGCTAGCATATCATTGAGAAACACACAATGAATCGTCCTATAAAAGTACCAGGGAGACAGAAATGTGGTTCTGCGGAACTGTGCAAGGGTAATAAAGGGTTCTACGGGTTTCCTTTGTAGTTGCGTGGTGCAGTCGACGGTATGACAATTCTCCCTTTTCATGCACTTTCCTCCATATTACGGGCATGTGCACTGTGCCGTGGATAGCGTGGCCTTTTGCCGAACATTTGTGATACGAGTATGTCACTTGGTTTACCTTATGCCTGAAAGAATTGGAGGTGACGGTTTGCATCTGCTTGGGTAGATTATTAGTCCCACAGTCAAACAGTATAGTCAAAGGACAAATAGAGCAAGAAATGGTCTAAAGAGTCGCTCAAATGCGCGGCAGTTCCAGCCGCTCGCGAACGCCACCGCCGCATTGCCTATACCAAGCAGATCCACCAGCTTCATCTGCCTTATGCAGTCGATGATATGACACATATCGAACGATGCGAGATTTAGCCTACATCTCCTGCTGCCTTTGATTATGCTGAATATTTAGCGAACGTTGGTTTTAAGCTGGATGCTGCGCTCCCCATGGAAGACTTGCGCCATATTTCTTGTACCCCCCCCCACTCTGCATCACAAAAATTGCGATACGATCCGGTTACATTGAGAACGCATGACACAATAAGCCCATCTGCATCATCTGCATACAGTGACACCTGCTGCTTTTCACGCGTGCGTCGCCCTGTCTTCAAAATGAGTCACCAATATTTCAGACCTCATTTTCGGGGACGGCATAAGTTTGCGAAGGGGAGCTACCCTGTTCTTCGTCAACATGTTCTTGTCCCCTTCATTCACTTCTGCTCTATTGTCTGCCGCCGTCGAATTTTTATGTATAGGCTAAACACGGAATACTAACCCACCACGCGCAGTTAAAGCAGCTTCGTATTTTCGAGCAGGGGTGCTATAACGTAAAGCTATTACAAATTTTTCTATTCCAATTCTGCAATCCGCCCTCCACGATTGGTCAAAAACTTTTTTCGACCACCCCCACTTCGCCTATCAGGTGACGTCACAAAAACCGCGATAGCTCTCCTTCTGATATGACGTGAACACATTGATTATGTATGATTGGAGCGAGCAAAATAAAACTAATTATTTCACATTCGGCGCCTTTTCGTCATTAGCCCACGGCTATTGGTACAAAGTTTTCGGGCTGCACCCACTCCACCTGCCTACTCGTACCTGCCGGAAAGCATTGGTTTATTTGAGTATAATAAAGCTTTATATGTGGCCATGTTGCGTTTTCGTGGACTTTCGGCACGCTTACGACCTCGCTCTGCCAACTCTTCTTGCTGAGGATCCGTTTTAGCGCCATTCTTAAGCTTCCGTTGCATGCCGCCGCCATTTTCGACTAGCCACCACAAGCTAAGTAACGGAAAGCGGATCAATCGCAGACAGCGGCACCACCCTCTTCATCCGGTTATCGATTTCAGCACAGTGGGTCGCCCCCATCGAATCCATCTCCACTTGAGCGTGCTCTCTGCCTCTTGTGAGCCAATTAGATAAGACAAGCCGCTCACTGTAGGCCATGCTATTCGTTTTTCAAGCAAACAAAACTAACGTCCTATGAACAAGGAGGGCGTTTGATTGGTCTGTTCAGACAACGGGCGGGTTACTGCCCGATGCTTGCGTCGGTGATTACGCAAATTTGACGTCAGGAGATTAGAATAAAAACACATTGGAATAGTTTTACCTTATAGGGCTCCTGAAATTCTGTTATCAAATAGAACGCTAAATTTCATTTCGCAGTTATAAAAACATTGCACATACCATGTAAGCGCAAGCGCTTGTGTGCGTGGCTGGTCAGTTTATGCACTGTACACTCTAAAAATTTTAGCAACCTTAAGGGTGTAAATGACTTGTCCTATGCGTGACACCCTTTTCGGGTGTACTGCTACACCCCAAGCAAAGGGGTGCAAATTAACACCCCACAAAAGGGGTGTTAATATGACGTCACCTTGCCTATGGGTGTAAAACAAACAACACCTTTTCTATATGGGGTGTAACACAGACACCACCCTTTCAATATGGGTGTAGCATGAACACCCTTCCAAAAGGGTGTTATCCCTGCAAGTATTTTAGCGTTCACTACAGCCATGTAGTTAATGGGCAGACTAGCTGTTGTGAATGCTGCCTAGCCTTAGCTATGGTACTACCTTGTCCAGTATGAGCCAGAATCTGTGAGGCGTCGTCATATTGCGCTTCTGGTCCGTCATGTGGTAGCATAATGTGCGACCCTTTCAGGCAAAAAAATTTAAGTTTCATGATCGCAGCAATGCACACACCCTATGCTTTTCGTAATCTTCCTCTGCAGTGATAGTACACTGCTGGCAGGATGCAAAGCGCAATAACAACGCGCGCTGCACTAAGGACACCGGATCTCGCACACCTTGGTGCACCAGTACTTATCACTCCGTGGAAACAGCACACAGCCAAAAGCATGGTTACATGCATTTCAGAAATAATTAAAAACCTCCACTTTTCTTGGTCAAAAATTTTCGCAACACCAGCTCGACCAGGAGGTAAAGACACCACAGCTCGTTGTTGTAGCTCCTATTGAATGCAATAGAGCACAAGCAATGCATGGATTGGCGACGGTAGCAAGTACAGTACTACAGAAGCATACGTTTGCCTGTCAAGCAGTTTTTTGCCGTTTTAAGCACACACTTTATACCTCTATTCATCAAAGTTGTCATTTATCTCCACGGGATGCTTCCACTAGTACTTTCACATATATGACAAAGGTAGCACTGAAAGCCAAAGAACTAAGTGCAACAAAGCGCTTCCACTTCGACTAATGTTTCAGCATTTACGAACAAAACAGCATGTGTACTGTGCATGCTGTTCAATATATAAGCATGCGCTATTTCTTGAAATATATGTATGCTCCATTTACTGCCAGTGACCTGCTTATACCCGATAATTTAGTTTATTTTTCACCATGTGCTTGCATTGAATATCCCACAGGCATTGTAAGTTAAGCTACCAGAATAACAATCAGCTAGTCTAAGGTTACCTAATTGAACAAAATCATTGTAAAATTTGTGACGAAATGTCAGAAGTATTTATTATTTCATTAAAGAGAAATGATTACATAATAATATTTGCACATTTTAAAAGTAAAAAGGAAGATAAGGAGTAAAACCATACCAATACAAAGACATAAGCACCGAATAATGGCACAGGCTTGCTCAATTAAATTTTCAGCAGAACAGTTTTTTTAAATAACCTCACTACGATCTATCACATGTTTTCATTCGAAAAGCACTGCATCTTATTATAAAGTACAAAAATAACCGGTCACATAAGTAAGAACAAGTCTGAGTGTGTCTATGTTAACACAAGGATAGAAAGTTGGGCGAGTTGGTACAGTAACATGATCTTGGATTGTAGTGCGAAGTGACACAGACACAGACTAGAAGCAGATCAGGATGAGCGCTAACTCTCAACTAAAATTTTATTGAAATGAAGAACATATATATATATATATGTATGGGTGACTGCAAAAAATCGCAGCATAAGAACATGACAAGGTATGAAGACACCAGTTAAACATATCAGGAAGTAAGAAAGTAAAAAAAGGAAACAACAAAAAGACTACTTCAGATTAACACACGTGTTGTGAAGATACTGAAATTCGCATCCTAACAGAGACAAAGATGCATGGCTAACGCAAGTCTCTCCTAATCTTTTAATGTGGAATGCCTCTCTATCTATTTGTTGTGAAAAACTTTGTTTCATATTGTGTGGACATGATTAGTAATGGCAAACTTAAGAGCTGAGTAAGCTAGTCATGTCCATACAATATGAAACAGTTTTTCACAACAAATAGGCTCGAGAAGGCTAGTTATCTTGTGCATTTATTATCACTAACCTGTGAAAAGCTTTTAAAATGGGTAAAAGGCCAGGCTAAGAAACAAGAAAAACAGAAAAAGAAGGTTTCCTGTGGTGCCCTATGTACATAGATTATCCCATGGTTTATGGAACGTGGCCAATAGATTTGACGTGGATAAAGTTTTCTCGACCCCGCAAGTTGTCTATTCATGTCCCTATGATAAATAGGAAACTTGAACAGGGTGGCAAAACAGAAAACATGATTGCAGCGTTAGACATGTATCCCTTTTTGTGCCTTGTAACAATGGTATAGTTTATCAGATTCCTCTAAAGTGCGGGAAGACTTACATTATACAGAGCGGCAGGTGCATTAATATTAGACTAAAAGAAAACAAACATTCACTTTACAACCCTAATGCTTCACATCTACCATTACATTGTTTCAATTGTGGTTGCAAACCTTTGTTTGAAGACACAAAAATTCTTTCGAGACACAAATGTCAAACCACACGGGAAATAATCGAGGCATTCCACATTAAAAAATTAGGAGAGACTTGCGTTAGCCATGCATCTTTGTCTGTTAGAATGCGAATTTCAGTATCTTCACAACACGTGTGTTAATCTACAGTAGTGTCTTTGATGTTTCCTTTTTTGACTTCCCTACTTCCTGATATGTTTAACTGATGTCTTCATACCTTGTCATGTTCTTATGCTGCGGTTTTTCGCAATCACTTATATATATATATATATATATATATATATATATATATATATATACATGTGTGTGTGTTCTTCGTTTCAAGAAAAATTTGCTTGAGAGTTAGCGCTGGTCCTGTCTGCTTGTATTCTGTGTCCCTGTCACTTCGTGCAACAATCCAAAATCATGTGTCAACAAAACATGGCTAGTAATAACTAGTGAGCACTACACAAAAGTTGAACATGAAAACTAGTAATAGTAAAGACATATACTTGCACAGACAATATATAATAGTATAGACAATATTTTGCAGCTGAACTGCAAAATATTGCCAATATCACAAAGACAGCATAAAAACTGGGCAGGACAGAGCACTGACTGTTAGCTATAGTTGCAATATGCACACCAAATCTAGACATAAAAAGTCAAAACTAAACTGCCGGAAATGGTCATCTCTCCAAGAGACCACTGAGGAACAAAAGGTATACTTTTTATAATTCCATCTCATAGATTACCGATCTAATTAAACTTGACACATGACCCCTTGTGTGTAACAAATGCCCTGTTCTCATCACATATGCATGATTACCTGCCTTGGTGAAAGAATGACTTGCACTAATGTTTTGAACACCGGTAAAAATGCTGCTTGTTCTCAACTTTCTGTTCTGACAGGACACTTGTGGGCAGTTGTGAACGTAGTTGCCTATAGGGCTCAAACACCATGTTTTGGCTGCACAGGTACAGTCTACCGAACACCTGGTTCAAGATAGCTTGCATCTCGGAATGTGCAGCCACACTGGTGGCACGGCATTATTTTTTCAACTTGCCAGTTGATAAAGCCTCAGCAGCTGCAATCACCTGCGATTGCTCGTAAAGGTGCCATAAGGTCAGGCAGCAAATACAGATACCACGTAGCAAAACTTTCAGAGTGCATTGTGTGAGTCGAGGTAATTAGTGCTTTAGTTTGGCAGCACTGCCACATTCACAACCATTCATTGCAGCTCCTAAATTTCAACATCAACAAAATTAGGAGAGTTCCTTCATTCAGTATGGTGGCAGATGCTCAGCTGCAGGCTTTCTAGAACCATGCATTATCTTCAGACAGTGCCAGTACAGCCCGTAGCACATCTTTCAAGCACACCAGACAAGTACACAGATTACACTGTACACAGAGCATCTGGTGTTCATTTACCTATAGAGGCAAGGTAGCCCCTAGACCACGTTTTGTGACAGGCATGCTGGGCACTTTGTCCCCTGAAATGCAAGTGCCATTTGGTACTGCAGTGCCAGTAGTGTCCTTTACAGCTAAATGAATATTGAATACATAGTAGTAACATGAAGACGAAAAACAAAAGCCATCAGCCATCAACTGTGTGGCAAATCTGGGTGCAAGCTATTCCGTTATGAAGTATACCTGTAGGCATTGCGACCAATGTGCTCCCAAGATGTATGAGGCATTATTATTGCAGAGTTGTAAGGACATGACAATCCTAGGATGATTATGTTCTTGAGGCTTTTTTTCCCCACTTTCCATCTTTTGAAACGTGTATACTGTAGTCATGAAAACAAAAATGCTACAACTGGCGTGTGATAAGTTTTGCGTCTTATTTCCTAGCAGCTCATTGAAACGAGCCACGATGACAAATTCAAATGCTGTTACCTCATCGGACATTCAAATTTCTTAAACACTAACAAAACCAGATAGGCATCAGAGTAAGCATCACTTAAATACATTACACTGGTTTAGAGTTATTGCACCACTTTGTGACAGGTAAAAATGTTAGAAACATCAAAAATTTTAAGATTCTACGGCCAACCGTGAAAACTAAATAAAAAAATCATTAAGCTTTCTTAAACGGGTACAGGAGCTTTACAACTGGCCGTCTTGGTGATGGACACGTAGATAGATGAGCAGCCATTCCACTGAGACGAGAATGTTGAGGGCTTCACATGGAAGTCTGCGAGACACTGCAGAGTAGCTCTTGGTCCACATGAAGGAGGTTGCTTGCATACACGTCTGGGCCACCATACTGAATGCATGGTGTTACCGGAACCTTTTCTCCCTGCATTGTGGTAAAAAAGACGTGAGGCATGCAGACAGGACACGAGAGTAGAGAAGTGAACACGAACGCGAAAAACATGAAAAATTTCATTAAATTGTTTTAATAGATAAAATTTTCATACTATGTGTCAATCATTATGAGGGTTCATAACCGCAACATATTTCATATATAAGCAGGTAGAATTATCAGCTTGGTCAGTTTGTACAAGCTCGTTTGAGGCAAGAAATCAAGTTTCACAAACACAACCTCAACATTCTTGATTGAAAAAGGAACACCTCAGATGACATGCAGTCCTCTGAGTGGGAATTGCACAGTTCCAGAAAAACAAATTAAAACTCACACACCAATCCTGAAAAAGGAATAAGCACCTGCTACTGCAAAAAGCTAATTAATTGATAGGTTTTAGTAGCACAAGGTCATCTTTGGCCAAAGAGCGCCAAGTCTGTACTGCAAAATGATAAACTTAGCGCATCTGTACAAAGTAAATATATAAGGATGACTATTGCCTCTCTGCGCTACAGCTGCTTTGCTATAGCGTAAAGTCATTTTAATGCATGCACACGTACATACACACGCTACACCCAAGTTTAACAGCTGCAGAATTAAAATTGGGCAGCAACGAAGTCGCAACCTTTAACCCTTGATCCCAAGCTGTACTAGTGACTGGAGGTAGTACCAATATCGCCAATGACGAGTCACACTCATTCTGCCCGATGTTATGCTGCTCTTATTGTCAAAGATGAGTTACAGTCGGCATTGAGGGAAAGCTGCCCTGAAGAGCAGCTCTTATTTTTGTGTTATTTTTAACCAGAGACCAATGAAGTAATATATTTTTAGAATGAGAATGAGACCCAAAAATTGAGTACGTAAAATATTTGGTACATTTTTCCGGAATTAACTTGGGGGTTAACAGTTAAAGCGGCAATCCAGAAACTAGAACAAGTTTTGACATGTTTGCTACCAGTGAATGCTAGAAAATATGTTGGCATTCTGTAGTTTCGTCCAACAATGCAAAAGGGATTCTTAATAACTGAGGAAATAAATGGAAAAGTATCATGAAGTAAATTTCGTGAATGTAATGCAGAATCACTCAACTTCTGTTACTATATTATCTCCACTTGATTAACCTGCACTTTCTGAACTGGTTCAGGAGATGCTGCATTTCACTACTCATTACACCAGTTCAACGCGGCAGCAACTGCACGTTGTGATTTGTTTTACTTAGTGCAGGCTTTGTACAGGCCGAGTTCACAGCATTCCCCGCACTTGACCAAAAGGTAGTGCATGTTTACGCAGCAGGTGTGGTGCCGCTTCTGCACGAGCGAGGTGCAGAAATCAGTTTCATACAATAATTACTAGAGGGAACTCTGACGCTAGTGTCTACAGGAGGATCAAACAAGAACGGCTGCACCAGCATGGAAATTATGGGAAGTACATGGATTTGCCTAAACTTCGTCTGTTTGGCTTCAAACGGCTTTGCGACTTTGTAAACTAGTCATTTTCAACAATATACTGTGTAATAAATAAATAAACATTAAAATCGTCCGATGACAGGATACAAACACAGGAACTCTAGAACAGAAGTCTGATATTGAAACCATTAAGCCACGGAGGGATGTAACGACAAGCGAGTGCAACGCCCTGATGAATTTATCGCGGGCATACCAGTGCCTTGAGACGCTTGGCGCCTTTCAATTTGGCCACCTGGACAAGCTCAATCGTTGCAATAGCAACTGTGCGTGTTGGCGCCGTCTTCTGCACTTTGAAGAGTATAGACTGCGCTGAAATCGACAATAAGATTTATATAGCGTATAGTATACGAAGCCACGAGGACGTCTGAATTCACAAGCACGAATATCAGACAAATCCATGTGCTTCCCATCATTCCCATGGTGGTACGACTGCAGCGCCAGAGTTCCCTCTACTAATTACTGTAGGAAACTCTATGGCAGAAATAACCGAAGTGCCTGGCATTTTGTTCTGGAGTAATAAACTAAGTCTTTCTGTCCCATAAATCTTACTGATCATTAATTCCAAGGTATTTGTGGTATTTTGCGTAAACATTGTAAAGCCAACTGTGATGAATGTTCACTCTGGTAAATTGTTTATGATCGAGTAGCATAGACTACTGAAGCAATCTCTGGAAGGCAAGTGAAGTAATTTTCTTATTAGCAGCCTTTAAACAGCATTCGAGCATATGACACATGAACCTCAGATATGCAGATATTTCCTTGAATCAGCAAGAAGCGATGCTTCATGTTCCACGAGGCTACTTCAATCAAAGCAGTATTGGTGCTCTCTAAAAACAATGCCAATGCAGATGATCCAAATATTCTTCAGGGGCAACAGTTATGCCTGAAATCATGCTAGATTAGCTTTTTATACACATGATCACACCATGTTAGAAGTGCTTCTTAAAAGCCTCCTATTTATTAGACTAGTCATATATCTGTACACAAAGGCTACTAATTAGGTCCCATGCTATATCATCATCTTAACAAAAACTTCAATTAGTAATACACATGCTGTGGTAAGACTTGAGACCACATTGAGATGCTGAACAAGGTGAATTCATTATTTTTAAAACGAAGCTCCTGTTCTTCCAAACGAGAAGAAAGGATACTGAGGGTCAAAATTTTTCTGAATCGCAGCTGGAAGATGCCAGGGAAGGCACGTGGAAACTTATTTGTAATTTTCTATTTAAATGTAGAAATGATAAAGGAAAATGAAAATGGTCAAAAAAAAACAACCAGGCATGGGGGGAGAACGAACCTACAGCCTTTGCATTAGGCATGCGATGCACTAACCACTGTGCCACCGAGGCAGCATTCAACCGTCCACAATGGCCCCTCAGATTGTCGACGCTCAAACGCGGCCGTAGTACCACAGTGGTTAGTATATCACATGCGTAATGTGAAGGTTGTGGGTCCGTTCCCCACCCACAGGTGGATATCTTTTAATCCACTTTCATTTACCTAGCATTTATCATTTCTATACTTCATATAAAAAACTTAAAACATGTTCCTGTATGCTTTCCTTGGCCTCATTATCTGCTGGCTTCTTCCAGTTCTGTTACTTCCAACACTTATACATATTCTAATCTGGTAAGTAAACAGCTTTTGCATGATGCTGGAATGCAATATAAAACATTATTGCAGGGCCGTGTTATGTAGAATGCCTTACATTGCCCAGGCACGGTGTATTAATGTCAATCTGAAGAAAAAAAAAACACAATTCCCACTCTAGGCAGAAATGCTGTGTACTGCTGTGTGCAACAGGGTTTAACGAAAACAACTTGTTCAGAAATAAAGCCACCAAACAACGAAGAAATATGAAAACTAGATGAAAATTTGTGCAGTTGCATGTTAAAAATTTAGCACAGCAACAGATAAAGTCATAATGAAGGAGGCGCGAGGATGGTTTATTTTGGACACACGAGGCAATGTACTTGAAAGATGCATATGAGCTTACACGTGGAGAAATATTGTTTATGTAGCAGCTAAACTACGAACAGGCCTAGAACACACTGATACAAGGTGTCGAGCATGCAAATCTTATCATGCCCTTAAGTCAAAGAAACATGGCTGTTTTTCATGATTCGCTACACATGGCTGGCTCACACAACTTAGCCACTTCTATATATGCCTTGTAATTACCAGGTGGTCTGTGTGGCATGTGCAAGCTTTAAATATGTACAAGGGCCACGTAGCTGGACAGCACCAATGTAATGACGTTTGCCATGGTTTTGAGGAAGTGAAACCAATTCTTGAATTTTCCCTGATTAGGTAATTAGTTATTAACGATTATTTAACTGCTCAAATATTATATTCAAAGCAAAAGTGTCAGCGTGAAAATGGTAGAGCATCCTGAAAAATTCCCAATCCAGCTTTCTACTGCTCAATAGGTGCAACAAATTTTTTTTTTCAAGCTTGAAAGAAGCCAGTGAATACATGCAAGAAGTACTGTGCAACTAGCCACTCGTGCACCTGAACACCATTTGGCTCCTCCTTTCATGCTTGAAAAAAACTTTTTGAAAAGAATATTTCAGAAATTGATTAATTATTATTGACTATGTTTCAGGCAAAATGCATGAAATAGTGTGACTGCCACCTCCATTTTCGGCGACATGAATTGACTTCATTTTCCTGTCCAAATGCAGCTATACATGGTGTGTGTTTTGAGCTGGTCCTGTAATTTAGGCTGGTTTTGACTAATTGATGCTTCGCACCCTAATAATGGAGCCAGCCTAAAAAGATATTGTTACATAAACGGTCGCTGTCAGTACTCCATACTCCTTTAACTTAGTGCAAAGTGCTTGTGAGCCAAGAAGTTGGTAGTTCTAAGCAGTATTTCTCATTTTGACCTGGTGTTATAGCCCACTTACTATGATGCCATGCTGCTCAGTCATGCTGGTCCCAGTTTCAATCTAGGCAATGGCAGCTGCCCTCCAATGGGGGTAAAATGCAATAACGCCTATGCACTTAGATTCAGGTGTACATTAAAGAAGACCAGGTTCCCTAAACTTCAGGTTGTGACTTTGGAATGTAAAAGCCCATAATTTAATTTTAAAATCTAAAGGTGCTTTATTAGGAGCAGGGGCATCATTTTGAGCTTTTACTGCACTGCCATAGCACCAAGAAGCTCCGAGTAAATAAAAACAATTTCTTAGACAATGTACATATCTTCCAAACATTTACAAACACTTCTCTGCATGCACCTCTGTTGCTCTTATATTTAGATCCGTATGCCAAGGCGGGTTATGATGTTAGAACATGTTTCAAACTTGTTTTTTTTTTACTGCTTTAAGGTTCTTGGTTATTTTGCATCTCATTGTGTGTCGAACGCACATTTCAGTGCATCAATTTCTTCAGAAAGTGCACTCCTCTTTATTTATTTGTGCATGCAAAAAGGGTTCAGAAGAACTGCTTTCTGAAGATCTGTATAACAAGCAAAAAACAATTCTGTGTAGGCTGCACAACGAGAAAGGATTGGTTTTAAATAAGTTATTTAGTTCTTAAAAAAGAGGCAGCTGTCAGTATTCTGTTCCAAAGTAAAAATTGCCCCTACCTGGCTCTGCTTCATTTTCCGATGTTGATGGTCCATTCGGGGGCACTCAACTGATAGGCTGCACTTTGGCCATGTCGGGTGTGCTGTCACCAGGCCCAAGGTCGATCGACATCCTCACCAAAAGTCGAGTCCAAACGCTATAAAAAAAACATCTCTTGATTTTGCTACCAGTTTTGTCATCTTGCGTGTTTCACACACGGCCGTCAGTGAAATATTTCGTCACTTGGATACTGCAAAAAATTCAAGCATTTTCTGGCAGCCAAGCTGAATACCCAGTAAATGGAGAACATTAAAGAGAAAATGCAGTTGTCACATTAGATTGATCAAGTACAGCAGAAATGGAAATAAATCAGTGATACTGTGTCTGTTGGCTTTGAATGCAAGAAACGTAAAAACAGGAACTTGTAGCCACGCCACTTTGAATTTCCTGCGTTTGCTACACCTCGCAACAAGTTTGGCATCGTCCGGTACTCGGGGATAGTAATCGCTTAAAATCAAGATGAACGAGCGTCGGCATAAATTAACAGGATACTTAACCGGGCAATACTGGCGCATAAAACAACTCACGTAGCGAAGCTACTGTTAATTACCCGATGACGCATCTGCGGGCGGTGCGGTTTGGGCGATCAATTCAAAAAGGAATGAGAGTTTCACTTGTTTCACGCCTACTAAGCTAAGACAGAATTTGAGTTTCTTACTAAACTATACTGGATATTTACTCTCCGAATAAAACGATGGAAATTTTGTTACGTCACATTGCATACGTATGAAAGTGAGGAAATTGCTTTTAATGTATTCTGCCCAGACGGCATGCAGCAGCTACCACTCTCATGCAACAAAAGCATGAATGTGGTACTCGCGGCACGGAAAACAAACATATACAGCGCCAACGTTAGGCCCCTTGGAGCTGGAACTAAGCACGATCAAGCCAGTTAGTTTTCTAGCTTTCATAACGCCATGGAACACGACCAAACATCGAGCGAAACAACTGTCTGCTCTCGAAAATTATTACCGCTTCCATTTATATACCTATCGCTGGCACAAGCAAAAGTCACTGGGCTAGCTGTCCACAAGCGGCAGATTAGACTGGCAGCAACATATTACGGTAACGTAAAACAATTTCCACGCTGACTTAGCAGCCGCGGTATGCGCCAAGTGCCACAGTTCTCGTTTGCCGCTCGAAATTCACACCACGATGACGGTCACTGCATCTTTCACACGAAATAATGCACGCTTTGCTCCGGAGCTCAATAGGAGGGCGAAACGCATTTGCACGTACCTGAAATCCGCATGCCGGATACCCGTCGACGCTTCCGAGAACGGGGCACACAGCCATACACTCGCACGGCGGCTTGACTTGGACGTGAGGCACTTCTATCAAATATTTCACATGCGACATGTTTCACACCGATTGCGCGAACCCGAGAAAATGCCGCAGGTCGCAATGCGACGCCGTGCACCCGTGCATCTACCGATGAGTTGCGTGCACGGACATGCAGAAAAACAGAAGTATGACAAAACGGCCGGCGCGAAAGGGTGGCGGCTCTCGTTGCGGAGACGAAGCGGGACACGGTGAAGCGGGATGAAGCAATGAAGCGCGAATGAATGTTGCCAACTGTTGGTTCCGCGTTATGCCGGCGGTGGTGGCTTTAGTGGCGTGTGTTGCGGCTGTCTAATTTTTTATTTCTTTTCCCCAAACAGTATAGCTAAGATCAGTTCCTTGTTTGAATTTTTAACTGTGTCGTTTGGCATTATCTTTTTGTCTTTTTATGCTATTAAGCGGCCAATTATGGCCTCCCAGGTTCGCGCGCGCCAGCTTCGCGCGCAAATCTCGGAGGCCATATGACAACTCGTTAGGAAATGTCGTTCTTGTCGTTAACGTTTTGTCATCGTTTCGTCAACTCAGATAGAGAGGTAGTGTCCCTTTTCCCGGGGTTGGGAGGGGGCGATCAAGACGGCATCGCTCAGCGGGGGGCGGGGGAGTAGGTTAGTGTTGGTTGTTATCGCGAAATTCGCGAACCCTGCGATTTTGTTTTATAACGTAAGCATTTCTATACTTGCCCAACAAGAAAAACCATCCGTCCGTTAGTCCGTACCGCACGATATCTTTCAAAATAGAACCCGCTGCAGCGAGTGAATTCACCTTCGTGCTAGCTCTCGCTTCAACGCGACCGAAGCGGCGAGAACACTGAGCTCACGAAGCTTTCAGCTCATGCCGCACTATGCGCTTTTCGCAGATCACTTTCAAGATAGGTGTACGCGCGTCTGTTTTCAAAGCGAAGTGAACGGTGGGAACACAGCGCTTGAAGTTTTCAGCAGTGGGCCCACTCTGTCCACAATGCTGTTCGCTTTCAAGATACGGTTCGCGCGGCTGTGTTACAAGCAGCCGCCGCCGGAGAACGGTTGATAATGGTTCGACGCGGATGAGAAGTGCTAAAGAACGATAACGGCTCAAAACGAACGGAACGCCACCAGCGCACCTGGCCCCACCACCGGCAGTACTATGCTTGCACCATTCACTTGGCGCCGCCGACCTGAGCAGCTCGTGTCGCCGCAGCACTGTCGCTTACAGTCGTCGGATCAAGTCTTATAACATTGATAACGACATGGACTGCGTGTAGATGAGGAAGAGTCACAATGCTTAGGCATACTTACACAAATCCGAGAGGATTGGATTGGATTGGAAAAACTTTAATAGAAGTCCTGCAGTACGCACGTCAGCGCGCAGTGGGCGTCTCCCACGCAGGGAAATCCGAGAGGAGTTCCTGTGTGATTTTTTTTACCGGAAATGTGCAGTCAGCGGGGACCCAGAGTTGACAATGCATGTAAGAGGGGTGCCAAGCTGTTTTCTTTTATGAGAGTCTTGCCCAGCTCCCAAAGATCTGCTCAAGCTAAGACTTGCTGATGGCTGTATGTGTTTTTTTTTATTGTGGCATGCCCTCGAACCGCCACGAATCCTACAGTGTAATGACATTAGAGCAGTATTCACGTCCAAAGGGAAATGCAGCCGGTAATGGGGCTGCCTAAGGTTTGCGGCCCGGCGGCAGCTGCCCTGCCCTCGCCCGTTTCCATTGACAAGTTAGGGGGAGGGGTCTAGAGCAATCTTACACCCCCCTCCCCACAGTGGCGTAACAGAAAATTTTTGCTTGTGAGGGGGGGGGGGGTCCCAATTGACCGTGGAGGAGGAAGGAGCGGGGCCATTGCTATAGTAGCAAAAAATTTACTGTTAGTGAGCGTTACAAGTGCCCGGCGTGCCCCACTTGGCTACGCCGCTACTAGCCCCCACTCCCTCCCCCCCCCCGCTATCGACGTAAATCGAGCTATCAGAACGTGCATGACACGCATGCATGACATAACATGAATGACATGCCGCGAAGCTGGCATGGATGTCGTCACATAATCATCATCAGCTTATTTTGACGTCCATCGCAGGACGAAAGCTTCTCCAGCGATCTCCCTGTCTTGTGCTAAGTGGTTGCACGTGTCTTCAAGTTTCCCAATTCCATCACGTCCACATTATTCTCTACCGTCCTCGACTGTGCTTCCCTTCCCTTAGCAGCCATTCTGCAACTCCAATAGACCAGCAGTTCTCTCCCTTACGCTTTGCAATGTATGCCCAGCACGACTTCTTTGTCTTAATGTTAACCAGAATATCAGCTATCCCCGTTCGCTCTCTAATCCACATCGCTGTCCTCCAGTCTATTAACGTCATGCCTAATAATTTTCATTCCTTGCGCGGTCCACAATGTCTTCCCAAGCTTCTTTGGTAACTTCCAAGTTTCGGCCCCATACGTTAGTAACGGTAGCAAGCAATGATTAGCAGTAAGCTTTCTGGTCATGATTTAGTAATGCCTGCCGTAAGCTCTCCAGCTAATTTTTTATTTTTGTTAATTTCCTTGATCAGAGGCCCCTGCGAGTAATTAACCTCAATAAACGTATTTCTGCGCAGGTTCTAGAGGCTGACTGCCGACCATGACATTCGTTCTCTTGCCAGGCTGCGGAACATTACTTTTCTCTTCTGCATACTAACTCTCAATCAGACTCTTACACTTTTTTCGCCAAGGTCCTCAAACGTTTGTTGCAAATAGTCTGCAGCTTTGCTGAGTATGCCAATGTCATCTACAAACCATCTACAATGTCATCTACAAGTTGGTGAGCTATTTACCGTTAGCCCTCACTCCTAACCATTCCCAGTCTAACTGGTTGCACACCTTTAAGTATTCAGTGATAGCATTGTAAATATTTTGCCATTGATCATATGAAGCCTTTTGCAGATATCTGGCTATGCAAATTCTGCGCGTTAGTGTCATCCGTTCGATATCAACATTCGTGGGAAACTTCATTTTTGACCGCTGTTCGGAGCCAGTGCGCTGCTGCCTAGATGCCCCGGTCTAATCATTCCAGCTACCTGATTCAAGCGCAGGTAGCGCGCGTTTCATGTATAGCCAATATCAACGCCTTAACTGGCAATGTTCATTTATCATATACTGTAAGCTTGTTCACTTACTCCCTTATCATTAGGGTGTAAGTTAGAAAGACTGGAGTGTTCCAAGGGTGTTTTCTTGTTAAACACCCTTTTCCATTAAAAAAGGGTGTTTCAAGGGTGTTTACAAGGGTGAAAAGATGAATACACCCGCATTACACCCATAAGGGTGTGAAAATCTTTAGAGTGTACGGTAGTATAGTACTGTATGGCATGAGAGTTTGCGGCCAAAAATGCTAGAACATGATTGCGTAGGTTAGGACTGAAAAATGGAGTCCTCCGCCATTGTTTCTGGAAGCTGTAGGTTTGTTTCCAGATTTCATAATTTCATTGGCGTTGACAGCAGATTATAGTCGGTGCGTTTGGTTTAGCGTCACACTTCAATGACTGATATATATTGGCGGCATTCCTCTTGTTGCCATTTGTAGCTCCCAAGGAGAGGATCATGTTTTCCTTCTGCTCATTAGACAAAGGGATGGCGACTGCAACGAAACAAAACGCACCTCGAAACGCTTACACGCTTTCGTGGTGATAGGGCTTGTACAAAAAAAAAAATCTGAATAATCCCTTTGTGCACTTTATCTACGGTAAGACAACGGCTATCACAGATTGTTTCCGACACCAAACGCGACTTGTTACTTCAGCCAGAGAGTGGTAGATAATAAACTAGCTCGATTACCATGTATTTATTTCCCTTATTTCGTTCCGGCTAACCCAGAGGGAGCTTGTTCGAGGGCGCGGCTTTATGGTACGGGTGGGGGATCAGCCCATTGATATTTTTCTTTTTTCGCGGGGTACATCTATCAGTCAGCAAAAATTAGTACGCAATTATAACGTCGTTAAAAAAACCGCAATTGGATGTCCCTTGGCAATGCCAAGAAATGCCTCTTCGAAATCTTCATAATTAGAATAGTACGTCTCGACTTAAATAATTAATTAGCATTACCTAATTAACTATCAGTAGTGAAAAAAATTACTGGCAGGTAACTGTACCGTAAACAATATGTACTAGGTTTTATTTGAGTAACGCAATTGCTTTTTTTCTAAATGTGGGTGCAACATAGTTAATCGAGACGCCCTATACATATTGATGACCTCTGGGTGCAAGTGTCGATGTTTCCATCCCTAACAATTGTTGTAGATAATTAGACGTGCTTTTTTTTTCATGAGTTGTTAACATTGCTCACAGGAAAAAGAAGCAATGCTGAGACACATACCATTCACGCGCCATTTCAGGGGCCTTTTATAAAAGTCGCTGCTTAAAGGGTCACTGAAGCCTGCAGGTTTTTTTCAGAGTAAGAAAATAGCGTAAAGCAATTTGAAGTGAGGTGAACATACAGCAACATATTCAATCTCTGCGCATATGCGATCCATATCATTAGAAATACCTATTCATTGTCTACCTCTTTCTCTTTAAAAAGATAATAAGCTTCTTCCTCTGTATATATTTAAGTATATTGTGTATGTGCATGGTGTTTACAGTGGAAATTTAAAACAATGTTGAAGTCAGAAATGACGGATGAGGCAGCCGCTTCTGGTAGTTCGAATACGCTTGTCCTTCTATTGTCAGGATTTGCGGAAATAAAGTGAAAATATGAATGAATAGCTGCACGTCCACGCCAACAATGATGCAATAAGCTGCTAGCCGCACAAGAAAAAAAAAGTAAGGCAAGTCAAAAGAAACCTAAATAATGTGGGAGACAAAGCTCTGGTAATTAGTTTTTTGGGTGTTTGTCGGGGGGCGGGGGAAGGGTTGGAGGTATGCTTCGGTATCTCCGTTGGAAGGGGCGCAGGGGTGTTCTGAGCCATCCGGAAAACTCCGGAAGCGGCTCGGGCCCCTGAGGCGGTTGGCCTCCCCGAGCTGCAGTGTGCTTAGCTAGTAGTCTCGTGGCGGCACCCCGCGGTGGCCGCGGCAACTGCGCAGCGTAGCCCAGCCCAGCTACCAATTGCAGCATCAGGTGGCCATCGCACGTCAGCGGTGTGCTCGCGAACAGAGCAGAGCGAACGGCAGAAGTCAGCACTGGCATGTGAAGCAGACGACGGGGACGAAGGTGATCGCGGTGCTTTCAGTGATTACGCACTGCGGGTAAGGACTGACGTACCGGATAACGCATTTTTCTGTGTCTGCTTCTCAGAAAGGTCGCCAGTTGTGCGAGGGAGGTGATATTCATGGCACCGGGTAATGTATTACTAGTGCATATAACTAACTAGTGCAAATTGCGATGCAGACGCACCCCGCCGACAGGCCTCACCGCGGTAAGCTAGGATGTGAAGCTGCGGCATTTTATTCCAGGTGTTATTTTGGCGTGCACGTGAACATTGTCGCGTACTTAATCATGTTAATGGGGATAGCGCAAGAAAAAATTCGCTGACGATGTATGAAAAGTGTGTAAAATGCATACCACTTAGGGCGCAGGGCATTTCCCCTGCCACATTCTAAATTAAATAGGCCGCAGGCGGTTACATTGTATTCGTATGCGCTTCCTTCGAGCTGCAACGGCCGCTGCATTTCATTGGCTCCTTCGCTTAGTGTGTTTTGGTGGTAACGCCATGTTGAAATCCACTGAGACGCAACTGGCCGGCTCATGTTTCTATAGGCCGGTCTTAAGAAGTGTAAAGTATACAAACAATATGCACGACCGACATTCTTAACGATCTTAACGCAAGTAACGCGCGATACGGGCTTTACGACAGGTGCGCGCTTAGCTTACGTTACGACCGCAGTCTCAATATACATTAGCCCTGTCCTTATTTTCAAGCGAATCTTTATTAGCTCACAAGTTTCAGTGGCATTGTGGTAACGCAAAAAGACCAAGTTGCTCCCAGAGCAGAGCAGCTGCGGGAAAGGGCGGTTTGATTACTTGGCAGCTGCGGCGGCGCCGGAGCGGGAGTCATGAGCAAGGATTTCAGCTGCATAGGCGCACACTCGCTCCACGCGCCCAACAAATCACAGCCGCTTCGCTTTAGCCAGGGAGGGTAACGGCGTTGAAGGGATTCGCGCGCTGCGCCGGCGTCGTTTCCGTTCAGTTCAGTAGAGGAAAACGGATTGGACGGCCACGCGTTGTGCGTTGCCCCCAGGAACGTTCGACGAGCGGCCGCAAGAATTTGCCCGTAAAGCGGCTGGGCGCCGATCGCCGTTCCAGCCGTTAGAGCCGCTCGAGCCCAGGAAATCCGACAGCAATCAGAAGGCTGCGAGTTGAGGTAGCGGGAGGCTGAAGCGATCCGGCACCATTACCCGTGGGTTACCTAAACGTGACTCAAGACAAGCTGTGATTACCCCCATTTCCCGGTAGGGGAAAGGTTCGTCCTTTTTTTTTTTGTATATCAGCTGTGCCCTGTGCGGCCTTAGCATTGAAGCGACCTTCATAAAGAAGGTTTTCACTTGCCCCAAGAACTTCGTTATCAAGGCGGTTGACTGTATTACACATCTTTGGCCCGACTGGCACGTATACGTCCCGTCCCACATAGCACGAGCTCGAGCGCTTGTGTGCGCTCCAGCTTCCGTTCGGCCACTACAATTACTTACTTTTTTCCTTGAGTCACAAGTTTGAGCTCGTCAGTTTGTCCCGTTCTCGCCATGTGGCAGCTAACGTTTTGGGACGCTGTGTTAAGCTGCACCCCCGCCTTGGTGGTCGGCACTCATTCCCCACTCCTCTCCTAGAAGCAGAACACTACGAACAAGCTACAAGACACTGTACCGACTGCGGCTTCGATCCGAGTCATGCCGTTTCGTTCTGGAGTAATAAATTCGCCGTCGATCACGCTACTCCCTAACGGGAAATTTATATGTGTTTTCATTTCAGGATATATTGGCTGGCACGGAAAATCACACACGTGCGACACATTGCAAAGGCAGCGAGTGTGGCATGATTACCTCGCTAATCAGGTAATCACGAGAGGTAGCGCGTGGGTGATGCATGGGCGCTATTCACAGCAGCCGCCGCAGACAGACCTCCGCTCATGCAGCGCTTTAGTTTCCATATATCGTATTGGTGGGCGCGCTCTCCGCCTGCCATCGGTGAAACTGTGTTTCCATCTCGTCGCTGTCGTCGTCGCAGAGCCCGTCCTGCGCGGTAATACGATTTTCTCCTCACGCTTTCGCCATAATCTCCTCCTCCACTCTCCGGCTCATGGTTCCGCTGCACCCTCCTCCTCTGCTGTCCTCTTTGCGCTCTCTTCACTATCACCGTCTTTCATGCCCCGCCCTGCGCTCTGCCTTCGCTCTTTCATCTGTCTCTGTGCTGGTTCGCTCGGTTGCGCCGACGCTCAACGGAGGAACTGGCTTCTGAGACCTGCGCTCTAGAAGCATGGACAAAAAATTAGGATGTATGTCTCCCTTTTTTTTGCTTCTTGAGCGGCTTCGCCGATCACAGATGTGTCAGTAAGCTCCTGTCCTGTGTCCGTTGTAAACATATTTATCATTGGAATGCTTCATTTCTAATGTCTTGGAATGTAGGCCAATAGCCGTCGGTGGCGGCGAGTGTGAACACGCGGGTGCCTTTCTGTTCGCTGTGGATGAACAACGAACTATCATGCGCCGGAGGCAACCAGATTTGGGAAGCGCGAGGAAGGAAAACATACCCTAAAGGGAAGGCTGATGCACTAATAACACGACAAAATGGCGACTGGAAATCTGCTTCCTTTCGTAACCCAAGCTGCGGAGCTCTTGCAGCTGCGTAGGCGAAGACAATGGACAGAAATCTCTTGCTTATGAACAGCGCCTCTAATAATGTTATAATGGGACAGAAATCTCTTGCTTATGAACAGTGCCTCTAATAATGTTATAACCACTAGACAATAGCAGAGGAGCGTCAGAAATGTACAGTGCTCAATGACTGAAACGCAAAACTAGGACAACGTTATTTCAACAAGCCCTTTAAGGAAATAAGGAACCGTGTCGGCAGCTTCGTCCAATTTGCGATCTACGCCATTGCTGGTGCTTCTTACTGCAGGATGATTACCGACTTGGCTACTTATTGGGTGCGCCACGCCAGCCGTTGCTGGTCACGCGGGTTCCAACTGAACAGCATGGCCTCTCAATTTTCGAGGGTAGCATTTATGATGAGGCGGTGGTGGGCGTATATAAGCATGTCTTTCTTGAGGGATAAAGGTTGCGTACTCCCCGCAGCGTGGACGTCTGTAGCAGTAGAGTGTAGGGTGAATAGGATGGTAGTGACTTAAGTACGCGCGGGAAGGTCTGTAGCTGCCTCCAAGCAACAGCTGCTTCTCTCGAGAAGGTTTTGTTAGCAGGGAGTAAAGCCGGCGCTATAGTCGATAACGTTGGAGGAGGGGGTGATAAGTACGATATAAGAACTCGACTTTGCGGTTATGGTGTACATGGTGCAGCTCCCGGATGACATAGGCCCGGGCGACCGCGTCGCGTCGCTGCTTGTTGCAATCATGCGCTTGGGTTGATACGGTGCTGAGGCTGGGTGACATTATGGTAGCACGGTAAAGGATGCGATTGGCTGATGGGGGAAGTCGGCCTCATATAAAGCTGCGATAAGAAGTCTGCGAATCAGAGATCACGTTGACGTGTTCTAGGTGACGTGTTCTTTGTTTGGTTTGCGAGGGATGGCAAGGTAAATGGACGCAACATGTGCTAGAGTCATGGGAGTTACTTTAAATGGGGATTACGCTAACTCTTGCAAGGTGTGATCGACCACACGGACTATGTGGTCTTGCCGACCGAGGTACGCAGCCGTGTCTTCATAGATGATACTGTACAGATTGATCGCCATATTGCTGTTGTAGCGCCCTTGGATGAGTAAGGCGATGTTCGGCGTGGGAATCTGGGTGTTTATTTCGTGGCATGCAGGCGACCAATACGCAATGCCAGATTTTTGGAAGCATTCCTTTGGTGTTGAAGTCGAAATCTGCAGCAGGGTACCCTAGGGGGTGGACGACGGTGCCGCCTGCTGTGGTGATTACTAGGCGTTCTCGTTAGTGGATTATGTGTGCCTCAATGGTCCCTGTGGCAGTATCGCATACACCTAGAGCTTTTAAGCAGACAGTGCAAGGGTGAAGGCCTAGAGCATGTTTGTAAGCCTTCCTATGTACTTTGTTTGTTCTGTACAGCTTATTTGATGTGAGCGACAAGCAAGTAGCTGAATCAGCTTCTTCGCTGACGAGCAGAGTTTGTATGCGAATCCTTGTAACTTCCTCCTCCTGCAGGCCCTGACGTCGAGTCATCCTTGTTAGTTTGGGATACCAAGTTCTATAGTAAGAAATCAAGCTTTGCTGTCTAAGGAAATATTATTCCTGGAAAGCGAATCGAATCGCCGACGTATGCCTCTCGAGCTCGTTATAAGATCTGAGCTAACCAGGAGGCTAGCATGTGACAAAGAGAGACAAATAATCGTCGTCTAGAAGCACCAGGGACTGAGAACGTAGAAATGTAGTTCTGCGGAAGTGTGCAAGGTTAAGGAGAGCGTCTAGGCGTTTCCATTATAGGTACGTGGTGTTGTCGACGGGAGGACAATTATCCTTTTTCATAAACTTTCCTCCATATTAGATGCATGTGCCCAGCACTACACTGCACCTTAGGAATTCCGTGGCCTTTTGTCGAACACTTGTGATGCGACTATCTGACTTGGTTTACCTCGTGCCTGAAAAAAATGCAAGTGACTATTGGCATCTCTTTCGGTAGGTTAGGAATCGCACAGTTAAACAGGATATTACAAAGGGCAAATCGTTTGAGGGAGAAATGGTCTAAAGAGTAGCCAAATGTACAACTGTTCCAGCGGCTCCCAAATGCCACCGCTGCATTGCCTAGAGCAAGCCTGTCCACCTGCTTCGTCTTTATATTTATTATATGAAGATATCAAAATCGGCTGCGGTTTATGCGTATAATGCACTTAGAAATAGTATAAAACAAATGTCATCAAAATCAAGCCGATACATTATTTAAAAAAAATTGTACGATTATCTTTCGATTATCTTAGAGTGTACAAAAGCGGGAAAACATTGTTCCATTGTCTCGTGACGGCACCATCTTGTGAATCTCTTTGCCGGGTGTTTGGCATGAAACGGCCCGAAACAAGTTTCTCAGGGTGGCACTTTACGAGCTGTGCTGAGGAACTTTTTGCGCACCTCATTCCCAGCAGTAGAACATCACCTGCTTCTGCGCCTCTTGGGAAACTTCATAGCATTGAGGTCTGTTCCTACGAATCTCACCTGATCGCATGCATCAACCAAATTCTGGCCATTTTTTCTCTTCTTTTTGTTTTCGATAGGGTCGAGTGTTGCTGCTGTCCCTGAATTTCTGCCAATTTCCATGCAATATTTCAAAACACCATTCATGACAAATAAGCTTAGCGAGAAACGTCGCAATATTGCGGACTGTACATTGATGCCTTTATCGCTCAAGTTACTGCACAAATTTGTTTTATACACACTATTGTTGCGAACTAAAATGGCCTTTCTAAAAACCACAAAAAGGGGTAACTTGACTTCATTATGAACGGCAGGTTTTTTAAACCGAACATGGAGAAAATTGCAAAGCTTTCCTAAAGAAAAGGACAAATTTTAACTTAATTATGGCACTACCGCCAGCTGTTGAAAGCGTGTTAAAACGCTTTTTTAGCTTAGATTATCGAAGGTTATGTTTGCAGCCCCGTCTTATTGCACTGGTTGCCATGTGCGCTGGCGGAGAACAAGCTTTCTGCAGAAAGTGGAGCGTATCTGTTCCGCTCTCCCACAAAGGGACAGAATAGAGTGCATCTGTATTTATGCAGCTGGGACTCCAGAACTGAAAGTTTGTTGATGAAGGGGTCCTTGTGATATATAGTTTTATTTACATCCGTGTAACAATATTGAATCTGCACACTAAAAAATAAGGCAAAACGTTAAGAATATACAAAATAAAAGTAACTTTTTGTGAATTAAATAATTGTACAGGAAATACTGGCGCAGTGAGCTTGCAAAATACTGAATGGATAAGAATGAAGTTGTGTCTTTCGGAAAGTTATTTCAAAGATTGGAATGGCAAATGTTTGATATTCGAACATTCGAAAGACGTCTGTTTGCTGACAAGGAAATTTATTCACCCGTAGGCACGCTTACAACTGGGGTATGAACGAAAAGTACAATGTTAAGTGCATCACATGTAATACATCATACTTGATGTAAACAAAACAGATTAACAAATGAAACAATAAATGGTGTCTACTTGACACTGGCTTGACACTGGCAACAACAACAACAACAAAACTCATTACCGCATCCACGCAAAAGCATTATTGTCAGCCTCGAATTTATGAAAGGTACCCGGGGCACATACAGATACAGTCTGAACTCAGGCAACCGAATTCAGCATTATTCCGGGTGTAGAAAGACTTTGCCTCGGGCGACGGTTATGTACCGCGTAGACCAGCGGCGGAGAAAGTCGGCTTCACCGAGCTTGAACAACTGCGCAAGGCGAATTTCCACGGTCGTTAGAGCCAACAGTAATGGCAGGGCCACGAGATACCGGTTCGCATAACCTACTTTGTCTCTCACAGTACCTACGTAAGTTACGTAACATTACTTTTTTAACTAATATATTCAGGAAAAAAATCAGCTGTGGCGCAATACACTCGTAGACGTAGCAATAGGTTTTTATTTGACTTACGCATGAAAAAATTATGTTCCGTCCACGGCTAATACAAAATAAAATATAGGTCACCAGCCGTTACCGTCAGCCACGCTCGAAATATGACTGTTCATATTGGCGTTAGGTTGTAAAAAAAATTCGCAGTTCCGCCCGATTGGCGAAGCACTGATTGCGATAGCGAATTAGTAGGTAGTTGTAAGGAGTAAGGGTAGTAGTTTTGCTGGCGGTATGAACTTGTAAAGGTTCACTTACTAACTAAATAATTATGATAGTATGTGTATTCTGGACTCAACGAGGACGTAGAAAGAAACATACACACAAAGACAGTGCTGTCTCTGTGTGCCTGCTTCTTTCTACGTCCTTGTTCAGTCGCGCTTACACATTCTATCACTAATTCAAGCCAACTAAAGCGCCAACGTGTTTTAATTAAGTTAACTACCCCAGCGTCACGCGCGCATAGGCAGATTTGAACACATCTCGACTGATGCGCGCGATGACTCGCTGTCAAAATTCTTGAGTGAGGAATCGCGGCAGCAGCAAGCAACCTGACCTTTATGCAGGTCTCGCTTCAGTGCGAACGAAACGTCGAAAGCAAAGCGCATACGAAGCTGTCGGCACTACGCGCGCTGGGAAACTTCGCAGATCGCGTTGAAGATGAGGCCCGCGCGGGCGCGCACTTTGGCAACGTCGCAGATCCCTTTCAAGATGCACGAGCGCCGGCAAAGCGGCGAGGAGGTCATCGAGTATGCTGATGATGATAGTGATCTAAAGAAAGGAATTACGCTTGATTTTGCACTCTAGCAGCCGCGGTAGAAGAAAGGCCCTCCTTCCTCGTTTGAACCCCCTGCTTCGAGCGTGAAAGGAGCGCACACTCGTCCAGGCCGTGTTCCTCACTTGAACCGCTTTCGCTGGGTCATCCTCACACATTTTGATTCATTCGGAACGTCACGGCGACGCCGACGCCAACAGCAGAAATGTACCTGGATTGTGCATATAATTGCCATCGCAATAAAAGCTGTTTTTTGTTTCTCTTACGCGTAAGCATAGATGGCCCGTCTTTGAAATCGTCGATATTATCTTTGAAGCCGCAAAGGACGCGAACCCGGAGGAAGAAGGCACTGAGCGGTGGAGAAAAGAGCCGCCGCGTTCGGGCGTTATCCGTTTGTTCCATAGAGAAAGAAAGTCAACAGGAGGGGACACTCGGCAAAAATTGGCAACAGGAAACGGGTCACGCCTAGTTTCAACTCCATCCGTAAGTTGACGCAAGCATCAGAAAAAAAAGGACGTCAAATGAACTTACAGACAACATTTTATATATTTTATTCTTTCCCGCTAAAACTAAAAAGGTTTGCGTGTAAATCAACTGATACTTTGCGACTTATTTTTCTTCCGTTGCCCAGCAACAAGCTAGCGGCACGCCAGACGCGCGTGCATACGTCATGCGCCACACATGCCACAGGAGCGAGCGAGGCCGGCTGCGCATGCGAAGCTCGCGTGCTCGGCAACCCGTCTGGTTTGGATGTAGCCCGCGTTTTGGGATCCCGGCGTTCTCTTGTGTTCCGTCTGCATTTCGACACGGCACCGCTGCACTACCGGACTACAGCAAGGTGAGCGATTTTGTTTGATTATCTGTGACGTACTTCAAGCACATTTAGGCTTACCGCACAAAACTGAACCCATATTGTCCTGGGTTGTGACGTTGAAGAACACAGTAGAAATATTGTGAACGACAAAACTAACTTTTATTGGGCGAACCTGTGCCCACAAAACAGGCTACACTTATAGCACAACGATAGCGGCGGACTTGCTCGGCGTTAGTTGAAAATCTCATCAGCGGGTCAAGCGTGTCGGCTTTACCGCTGATGTAGCGAATGTTCCAGACTAATCGTTGGGACCCGCGTGCCTTCCACGAAGTTCTACACCATTCGCGTCGCGCGATGAAATCAGATAACACAAGGTTCGGCGATAACAGACAGCGGATAAAAGCGTCGATAACTTTCCAGAAACTTCGGATACATGCAGGCGCGTCCCGCGCTGTGCGATGACATTTGTTAGGCGGCGAAACGTGGTCGCCCGATAATATTAAGTACACGTGTCAATGCCCCCCTCTTAAAAAGCATCGACCTGATGCTGCAAACAAACGAAAGTAATAAACAAAAGCACTCGTAGCAAAGAAAACGAAATAAGGAAGTTCGTCAGCGTCCGTAAAAGGGTTTAAGGCGCATCCCGGGAGTGGTGCGCGGCGCCGCTGTGAATGCGAAATGCCGTCTGGCACGACCTCATAGTCCAGCGCGCCAATACGTCTGATGACCATGTAGGGTCCGAAATAGCGTCGGGGTAGTTTCTCACTCAGTCCTCGTCAGCGTATCGGGGTCAATACCCAAACACGGTCGCCGGGCTGGTACTCGACGAGGCGTCGTCGGAGGTTGCAGTGTCGGCTGTCGGTAAGCTGTTAAGACCGTTAAAAGAGAAAGGCAGTTATCGCTGGCGCCATGAAGTTGGCCGTGCAGCGCACAGCAAGGAATCTAAGGCCCTATCACTTCCTGAATTGGGTTATCTATAACTGAATCGAGATTTTCAATTAATTAATGATGCAGGTTGAACAACGCGGCTTTACGCGTATTACTCGCTTCATAATTAACAGTAAATTATCGATAAGCCATATTCTTTAGTTGATTGAGTTTTATGGCAGCCTTTTATGGAGTTTTATGTCTAAGCATTTTTCTCACGCATGCGATGACCCATCCGAGGGTCGTAGATCTTCCTCGTTACTGTGCTTCAGTTGCGGAAATTTGACGAACGTTGCTGTACATTAATCTAATTAAGCCGCGAACGAAGACGGGGGTGCATAGGGTGGTGTTTGAGAGCTAAAAGTTTAAAGAAAGCAGGACTCAAGAATTGATTGGCTTTGGTACCGTCGCCGGAGGTGCTAAGGTGAAAGAAAGAAGAAAGAACTAGAACCGTTCCAACCAAACTATTCAGGACTCTGAACGTAGCTTGCGCAACGTACCACCTTCTAAACATAGTAGTACCTAATAGTTAGCTCCTCTACTGTCTTCGGACCGCAGGTAATTGTCGCCAACGCATAAAATTGGTTGCATTTACCCTGGTATTCACAGAGAAACTATCTTGAGAAATAATAACTAGTTGTAGAATGTGCAAACAAACCGTCGACGGAAGTAAGCGCTAAATAAGGACAAAACGCAATTACTACGGAATGTATTAATAGATATTAAAACGAAAGAAAGTACAACGAATAGTTTGTCAAACAAAAGTGAGCTTTACGTAATTATCATTTTTTATGTGTTACGAGGGCATATCGGTATCGATGAATTTATCGAAAGTCTCGCCTTCTTTTTGAAAGTTACAAAGGTTCTGGAAGTCTGGTCAGTTGCAAGACGCTTTTTCCAAAAATTGTTACAAGAATAGCCAGTGAAACCGATGAGAGGGGATTTGCTTTTCCTTTTATTAAGGCGAAAGCCTTCAATGGCTCGTTGCAATGGCTCACACCTCCTTAAGACGGCGTATAATCGTGTGGTACAAAAGGTATCATCATCATGGATAGCTCAACCCCCGTAAGCAAGCAAAAAATGCAATGGCTTAAACATTCGTCGAAATCACCCATACAACACACAGAACAGCATACGCTTCAATAAAAAAAAAAGAAACAAGCTGAAAACATGCTTCCGAACCATCGATAAAGCATTGCATACTCCCATCGGAAGTAGCTAGTCTGATGAATTAGCGTTTTAACTTATTATTATTAATTAATGGAAAATGAGACATCCACCCAATCATAGCAACGGCTACACTCTAAAGATTTTTACGCCCTTAAGGGTGTTTAAGGGTGTTTTCTTGTCGCACTGTAACATCCTTACCGTCAGGGCCTTAAAGAGGACAACAGCGGAGCTGTGACGAGAGGTGCGATGACAAAAGACGTAGTTGAAAACTATGTAATCATTCTGACAGCCTTGGGCGCACAGAAATATCCGACAAGAGAATTTCACAGGGAGAGATAGGAAACTCTCCTGTGGGATATTTATATGCTCCCAAGGCTGTCAGAATGATTACATAGTTTTCAACTACGTCTTTTGTTAACGCACGTCTCGTTAGAGCTCCGCTGTCGTCCTTTATACATTTTTGTAAGGCCCTGACGTTAAGTGTGTTACAGTGCGACAAGAAAACACTCTTAAGGGTGTAAAAATGTTTAAAGTGTACAAAGGAAACCCGTACGCGTCGTTCTCGACGTGGAACTGATTGTTGACTGTCTGCTAAATGGACGAGGACTACGTTTCAACGAATGCATAAGCACGCCAAAAATTGAGGCGTTGTGTTGGAGTACGTGGGCCCAGTGATAAATGTTGGTGCAGAAACAAACAAAAAATTTTGTTGTGTGCTCTTTGTCCTCGGGAATTGAAAGCGCCCGTTTCGTACATTTTAGCAAGCACTTAAGGCCATATACAAATTCCTGGAGCGGAGTGTTTCTTCGCGGCTAATTTTGATTTACGATGATGCTTAAAAACGATCGTACACGAACGTCTGAAAATGGAGACTCGGCTTTTCACTTGGAAGCTGTACCGTAATTAGCTACTTTGCCAGTTCTTTAGAAGCGAAATCTCGCGTGGGGCTGCTGCTTTGATTGCATCGATTGCTTCTGTTCTGTGCTGAAAATGCAAATATCGTTTGTGACGGCCACTCTTGAAGATACAATTTTCAGTGTTGATATATTTATGACCAAGGCGCTTGGAGAAATAAAAAAAATGACATCATCGAATAACTTGTGACTAGAGAATTTGACCTCAGACACTAGTCACTTCTCATGTGTACGCAGCTCTGTACTTATTTTAGGGGTGGGCTTATACTAAAAATTATGAATTCCAATCGACTATTACACGCTAACTATTCGTATTCCTGTTCGAAAAGAAACTTTCTAACACTCAAACTAGCGAAGTATTTCGCAACAACCTTCCGATAAAGTCTGACTTCTGTTATCTCTACAGTGCAGAATATGTTGCAAATTATTTGAAGTCGAACGTAGACAAAGGTTTGCGAAGCAATGCTGAAAAGAAACAGATAATACAAGGCCTGTCTTCGCTTTGACAGCGGTAGGCACACTGAAAACTGTTTTTTTTTTCTTGTAATCCTTCATGAAGTGTCTTTCACAGTGTGGTCATGAAGCAGTTTTATGTTTTAGGTTACAATGGATAATGTTTTCATTGCAACAGGTCCTTTTTCATTTGTGTATGGTGCACTAGGCATTAAGTAGATATATTTCTTTATCTTCTCCCCCAACATCTTGTCTTCTTTGAACAAACATACATTCAGTTAATTCTTGTAAAGCTAGTGTGCTACTAGGCGATAAATAAGGGGATATAGTAATCCTGCAGTTTTTGTTTTAAGGGACAGTTGCTAATGTTGTGTTTAATAGTGATGATTTATTCCGGACGAGTGTCTTTTTTTCGCTAGTCAGTTCTGTGTGGTACTTATTTTGTCAAAATACCTCACCTTGCAGTAAACATAAGCGTTCGAGTTTGGCTCTTCCATATTCCATTCGGTATTTCATGCTTACTATATCTGTATTCGGATTCGTATTCAAACGTACTACGGCAGAACTAATCGCACGATTACTGTCGTCGATAATGCGAGTAGCAATCGAGTACTAAATTAGCTGAAACGAGGCGATAAGCAAATTTTCCTTCGACCTATAGGAAGTCTTGTGGCAGTGACTTCAGTATTGGCGCGTTTAATGGGCATATTTTCTTCATTGGCAAATTTTTGCCCAATACGCAGCTTCTACCGAATAAATGCGGTTAAGGCATCCCCATCTTCTAATCTAGCATTCTGTCAGGCTATGACAAAGACTGCATAGTAGATCCAGTCGTGCATGTAGCGTACAGGCTAACGCACGCAGTTATCTCTAAAATTACCGTAAAGGAAATGTAGTATTTATGTGGGATTGATTAGAATGAAAGAAGCATGTATATTTCGCAATAAACTATGCTGGAAAGATTTAAGTCGGGTAGCCTGAAAGTTATGCACACTGCAGTGGCTATGTAGAAAACGTGTACGTTCCACGCTAGAATGATATGTATGTTCGTACGGCATTTATTTTTACGGCGTCGATTGGAACACGAGTCAGGAAAACTGCGTATGTGCACTTGTGACTGCCTCAGCAAAACGTTATAGCGATGGTTTCCTTTGTTTGATGAAAGTGAAGATCGCTGGTACTGAAGACATTGTTGTCGACACGGCGCAGCGTTCGTCTTCAAAAGAAAAGAAGAGCACACAAAAAAAGAGATTACCCTTTATTATGTTAGCACATTTTGAAATATCAAAGTGGCTGTGATGGACGAATGCAGAAAACGAAATACCGCCCCCATTAAAAGAGTCACAGAGAACAGCCCGTAGGGTAGGAGAAATGAGAACGCTCCGTAGGTAGGAGACGTAAAAGAGAACACTGCACTAATTATAGGAGCATAAGATCAAACAAAAGAAACCTATATTTTATGACATAGGTATTCACGGTTGCCTATCACATCTAATATATGCAGTTACCTTGCTTACATCACCATAGGTAGAGGACATGAATGCCTCATAGCCAGAAATGCGTATAACATTCTGCACGTTCGGTTCGCAAATTACGAGGATGGGAAACGGTTTTCGAAGACAAAATGTCTAAAATCTCAAATTCTTGATTTGAGACCACGGGCATTCCACTGCAGTAAAGATGCTTTCTTGACTTCCTAGTGGAAGTGCAGTGAGGGGCGGGCCATGGCGCTATGCGATGCTTTCAAGTACTGGAGTCAGCGCGTCCAATACTTGCAGTGCGCTACGAGCAGCCGAAGTGTCCATATTCGTCAGTAGTAGACGCATGACATTCGTGAGCGATTTGAGCATAGCAATCACTTGTGAGTCCTTGTCTTGCATTTGGCAAACTGTAGTGACATTTAACTTTAAGTGGCGAGTCATTTGCTGTGGCTCTGGAGCGTGGAATGTCCTCGGCAGTGCCGGTCACGCCTCACTTGATGAAGCATGGCCATTTCTTTCGCTGACATTCGTGCTCTTACTGGAGACAGATGGAACAGGAGGTGGCGCTGCCGGACGAGGCATTTCCCTTGAACCGGAAGAGGATTTCATAGACTTTCGTTTCCGGGAGCGATGTCGCCTTATCGCTTCAGAAGCATCCCGGTGTGACGATCCATCTCTGGCCATTTTTCTCAAGATTTTCTGCTATTTCTTTAGGCGTGGACAGTCTTTTAAGGATGCAGCGTGCGATCCTTGAGAATTTGGGCACTTGAGCTTTGTTGCACGGCAAGTGTCAGTGTCGTGTTGTTCGGAACATCGTGGGCGTAACGTTGTATTTCGGCAGACAGCACTCACATGTCCAATTCTTTGACACCTTCTGCACTGAAGTAGTTTGGGTACGAAAGGTCGTACCACATGCCGGAAGTGTCCGACCTTTACATGTGACGGTAGGCAGTCTCCTTTAAACACGAGCCTTACACATGTCGACTTGCCAAGGCGCCGAGCTTGTAGTAAGGCAACACCATCTGTCGCAGGTTTGATTAAAATTGGCAGGTCGCGGTCTTTAATGGACGTGTCAATGTCATAAACAACACCAGCCGTGGTTTCCTTGTCTTGCGGAATGAGGTAGTGGACATTCATGTTGCCCAGGAGCTTTACTGCCATGAAAGCATTGATTGCGCTTCGGTTGTGGACGTCAATAGCCAGGACGTTCTTTCGAGTATTAATTCTGATATCTTTGATTTCTCCTGGGACAAGAGCCTCCAGAGAAACGGAAATCGCTTGTCGATTAAGGCGGTTGAGGTTGTCGCAGGTGTGTCCGGCACAAAAATAATTGTGTGCGCCGATGGCCTTCGCTGTGGAACGACGGTAGACTTACTTGATGAAGACCACCCGCTGATGTTTCTTCTCTTGGCCTTCCGGTGTACCACTCTTTCGAAGCCTTCGTCATCTGAGGCGTCATCGCTTGAGCAGGAGTACAACACAGTGTCCTCGCTGTCAGCTTGGCTCGGTGGGCAATTTCTCTTCCACGGGCCGGTACCTGCCGAAGCAGTTACGTCGCGTCGGCATTCTGCCGACTCCACTTCCATTGCCGTGGCAATAAGAGCGGCGTCTCCCAGTAAAACACGGCAAAAAGCCGAAAATACTGCAGCGCGAAGGAATAGTGGTCTCTACGAGAATCACTTCGTCAATGTTTATCAATGGGCTCCTGAACCACTTCTTATCGGAGTGATGGAAATCACTTAAAATGGAAATAGGCTATTTCGGAAATACTTCGCAAAAAGTACATCAATATGTTCAGCCGAAGCAGAGGTATTGGTATAATCAAACACTGCCTCCGCTCTGTTCCTGTTCCTGCTTCAGTGCCTTGCGATGCGAAGGCTACGGCGGAGCGGGGCGTGTCCACAACACTCTGCCTTCTATGTGTGACTGTGGTGCGCACCTCAAACTTCAGTTTGCATGTTAAAGTACCCGCCATGACTTCTGATTTTGGAGCTTACGACGTGCTAACCGTAAGCCAAACGCGGTTGCCCTCCACGAGCCGCCGTGCGTTTAGCTAGTGGACTCGTGGGGGCACCCCCCGGCGGCCGCTCTATCTACGCAGCGTAGCCCATCGCAACTACCAATACCAAACCCTATGAAAATGGTCATTGCCTTTATGTTTCCTTTATGTTTCGTTCTTGTGCCCTATGTGACCGTTATGATTCCTTTTCCTTTGTGTGACCTCCGGGACGCCAACTTTGTGTGTACCACATGTTTACTCATCTTAACGTATGCCTCGCGGAAGTGACCTTTATCATGCCTCTAGGATGTGTCCTTTGTGTTTACGGTAGGATGTTAACTGGGTGTGCTCCTTGCGTTACCTGAGTGTACACTTGAGTGCACATGTAGGTGACAGAGTGCACATAACAACTGTCTGTACATATAACACAGGCAGATATAGGTGTACAGTGTGACAGCCATTGATACACTCTGCAGAGTCATTGTAAGTACTAAATCTTGACTTATCCTTTCATTTGCCCCAAGAAAACAACCCTTATTATAATTATTGTAGGATGTGCCCTTTGTGTTTGCGGCGGGATGTTACCTAGGTGTGCACTTCAGTGCACACGTAGGTAACAGAGCATTAATCTATATATGGTGCATGCACTCTATATATGTTACCTACATGTGCACTTGAGTGCACATGTAGGTAACAGAATGTGCGCAGTGAGCATCTTTTGCAAATAGCACAGTTAGATCGATCTGTACTGTATGTTAGTCACTGGCAGATTCAGGGAAAAGGCACTGCTTGCCCCGCTCACACTAGACATGCCGACCGGCACTAATTGTGCCTATATTGTGCGTAAAATTGAGCATGCCATGAAATAGGATGGTGTATATAATGATTTATGCTATGTATTCTCTTAAAATATAAAGTATTTCTTACTTTTTTAACCTGCTGTTCTCCAGCAGCAAGTCAGATGCAGAAATCTGCAGTATTTAACCTAACATGCAAGAATTTTATGAAAGTTTTGTGCCAGCTAGACCATCAAATATAGTTGATTGAATGTTTAAGACGCTTCTCATAGCAGGCGTCTTTCAGATGCTCCGCTTCGCCTTCAGTTTTGGAAATAATCTACTGAATTTATATATCTGGCTTATATATATATTAGCACTATGTTACCTGTGTGGGCACTCTATGTTACCTGGCTGTGTACTCCCTCGAGTGCACATCCAGGTAACGTAGAGTGCGCCCAGTGATTATCTTTTTACACATGCTACAGATGGATCGTCTACATGAAAGATGTATTAACTTTAACTACTGGCGAATCACAGTAAAAAAAAATGGGGGGGGGGTGCACCTGCCTCCCCCTCCCTATCTATCTTGGCCGTATTGATCACCACGCGCCATCAACAGTACATACGTACACCAAAAGCTCATGCAGCGAATAATCTCTCACGACAAATAACAATTGCGCGGCGGCTGGAGACGCGGTGGGACGACGCGCAGTGTTCGATGGCTTGCAGTACATGAACCGAAAAAGAGGCGGACGCCTCCGCGGCCAACGCGCCGTTTTGCTGTGAGCGTATGTGATTATACAACCATTTAAGTTGCTGTTCGCGGTCTTATATTGGCTTCATGGTAGCCTCATTACACATAAATATCTAATACGTACATTACGATTGTCTCTATATTACCCTCGTAAGATTTCTTTGCAGCCGTCAGCGTGAAATGCAAGCGCTGCCACCTCCAAAGCTGAACTGGAGCTGCCGCTAACTTTCAGAACGCTTAGTTCGAAAGAATGTACTGAAATTGATTATCTATAACGTTTGTGATACTCTAAACTGAAAAAAAAATCTGGAACATTGGGAGACGCTGCCATTGCTCCACCTCAAAACCGTGGTCTCCGAAGCATTTTTTGACATGTTGCTTTTTCTACGCTATTTTTTTCAGCCCTAGACCTTGTCATGATACCTTTTCTCTACTACTCACACAGATTATACACAAATGTTTGGTCACTAACCAATCCATAACCGGCGGTCGATGCTAAAAGTGCCTTTCTTTTCAAAACTGCGTGTGATTGCTGTAGCGAGATAGCAAAGTGGGCGAGTTGGTTACGATTCATCGTACCTTTAGCAACAGCGCAAAAGCAACGCTGAAACAAGGAAGAAACACTCCGAAGAAACAGCGCCGTGTTGTTGTGTTTCTTCCTTTTGTCCGTGTCGCTTTCGCGCTGACCACAAGTACGAGTCATTGCTGTGTCAATAATAGCAGGCGTAGAAGTAAGGCAGTGCGGATCCTGTAAATGCTTGCTTGGGCGTACAACTGAATAATTTATAATTGTGAGCTGGCTGAGTATGAAAGTTGTGTGCGGAGTATGGCGGTATTTGATTACGCGAGCATGCAAGCAGTACGCCTGTTTCACTTTGGCCAAAGCTCCAGCTGCCGCTGCAAGCCAGCCATCGCCACATTTTGTCGTCTTTATTCCTTACGCTACGAGGAAATATGGTTCCACCTATTCAAGATAAGGCCTGACATTCTCAAAAACACGCCACTGGGCGCCATAAGAAGCGTGTATATGTTTGGCGATTCCGAATTTCTGATCGGTGGGTCTCACAGCTATCGCGGCTGCCCGCACACCGTCCGCCATCCCAACCAAACGGAGCTGCACATGATGCGCGCTGATTGGCTCGTGTCCGTCGGCAAAAGTTCACGCATAGTTCGTCTGAAATCTCTGTATATACTATTAAAAAACAAGGCAGCGTACCAAGACACTTTAAACTCAATAATTTGTGTTTAAATACCAGCCTTCCTTCCAGCTACGACGTTTTCCAAATCTCGAAGGCCGTGCTTTTACAAAATGCCCGCCGTAAAAGAAAATGTAGATCTCGGAGGCTAAATTCACTTGTTAACCGCAGTGCGGCGCTGCCGCAGTGTGACGGTTGCGCTGGGCCACGTTGTGTTGGTGTGCGCGGTAAGAGTGCTCGTTGCAGTTACGCGGTAATTGAATCATATTTTCGAAGTGCCTAAACAAACTGTGATCCGTATCGTGTGTCTTAACCATCAGGAAACCTCTGGACTCGTGTAACGCCATTCGTTCGCCTTGTGTGTCCTGTGATACGCCTGTCTTATGTGTACTACAGCACCCGTCCGAGCTGCCTTTGTTCTCGCCTGTCCGCGTTCGCTCATGAAATACCTGGTACTGTGGCTTCGAATTAAGGTGCGTGGAAAAATTTGTTGAAAGTTGTGCTTTCGTGCGCTGGTGTTCATCGGCAATTCAACCGTGTTCGCGCCGGGAAGAGCGTCGTCGCGTGGTGCCTGCGAGACAAAGGAGCCGTTTGCCGACCGCATTGAAGGTAAGCAGGTCTGACGCTTGCGTGCATTCTCACAGCTTATGGTTCATGTAGTAAGCTTTGTGGAACGACAACAGAACACTTTCTGAGCGTATGTTGACCACGTTGCTGTGCACGTTTAGCAAAGCGTTTCACGAGGGGAGTTTCTGTGAAATGTATTATTTCTTACCGCTTACTTGCTTTATCCAGTGATGTGCTACCACCGCTGATTGTTGGGACTTAATGGGCAAATATTTACGTAAACGCTGAAAGTTATTGTTTCCTCGGTAGTTTCCCAGCAAAAAATTCTTCCGTAGATATGCATTTCCGCAAGTTACGTGTGTAATGCATGTCGATGTGTGTGTCACGGGCATCGCGAGTTGGCACTCGACTGCGGTGTTTTACACTTGAGCAAATATTAGCTTATGTGAAGGTTATTTTATTAATGCAGTTCAGTTAGAAGTCCAGCTTCGCGAGAACCTGTCTGCATTGTTTCTGTTCTTCGGCGTGCTCGCGTATTTGTCTTCTATATTGCACGGCAAATATAGGCCGATATTACAACACCGAAATTTCTTTTTACTCGAGCCATGTCAATCAGACGCTCTTTTTCGTTAATATTTTTATCTGAAGAACAAGATGTCAGCTCCTGCGATTGTTGTGAAAGTATGTGGGTTGTAGCACTGCGTAAATAGGGCTGCGATTTTGTTGCGATGCTTTCCACTCGATGTTTGCCTCTCTTATAGCCCACCATTCACAGCTGGCGGTTCTAGTCAATAACGATGGTGGAGTGTCAGTCAGACCAATGAGGAAATGGAGTAGCATAGGAAAGGGCATCGCTACAAAATCGCGGCCTAGGTTTTACACCATTCATAAACGATTGTTTTGATTCTCTACATATTTAGGTTTTGGTGATAATTTCACAGATATTCTGATGTTTGCTGCTGGTTGTATTCCAGCCTGAATTTTACAATATAACAGTGTAACCTCATGAGATATAACTACGAGACATCTGTACAAGCAGGCACAGATTGATGTGAGAGTCCCCTTTTTTTTTCAGTTCCACATGACACTGTAAATCACACGCTTGAAGCTTCGCGCCGCAATAAATTAAACCTTTCTTACTGTTGAAGGTTATGCGGGTTCTGGAGTCAAGCATACAACCTGCAGGAACCTGCTGCACTGCTACATACTGGAACGCACAATGATGCACTTGACCTGCATGCTTTTACAAGGTGAGTAAAAAACTAGCTACACTGTGAGTTGTAGGATATGCTTGCGTAATATGCAATCATTTTACTGTGTACGTGTGCCATTCCCAGGATTTCTAGTAGCAGATCACTTCCACAATATCTTTTATTTATCTAGGGAGCCTTCAGTTGAAGCAATGTAACTAAACTAAATTCTTCTGAGATAAATATAAACAGGGCTGCAGTGACTATGCAATGTATACGCGATACAGGCTGTATATTATTCGAGCCAGATTGCTTGTTTAGCACGTCATTGAGAAACACGAGGGTGTCTATGAGCCACCCGAGAGAAACATAAGGCTTTGTTTGGTTACCTTGATTATTATGTAGTCGCTTCTCACACTAATACCTGCACACCTGAATTCTTCCCTTTTCTCAGTCACAATTATGTATTGCATACCATAGTTCATCTAAAAAATACCAGCATGAAGACAGCAAAATTTTCTGATTTATTAGGTAGCTGCCAAATTCCTAGTCACAGTATGAGTGCTCAGTTTTTCAAGCAAACAAGCCATTAACCTTTTAATGTGGCAAGTTCAATATGTGTCCCAAGAGCTCGTGGGCTTCCGGGTGGAAACGGGTCTTCTTTATATGTCACAGAAATTTAATTGGTGATAGTGTGGTATAGAATGCTGCTGAATCATAAAAGTCAGCCCAGTAGAGTAGTTGCAAGCCCACCATGGCAGCACAGCTGAAAGCAGAGCATGCTCTGTTACATTGCATTTATTTATCGGTTTCATTGCACTGGTTCAGTTGATAATACAAAGCTTGTCCTATGCCGTCATTTATCTCAAATGTGGAGATTCTTTTTTGCCTTCTCTCCTTTATTACTTGTCAACTGCCTAATACACAAGCTTCCCGTGACACGCAAACAATGCTGAGTACTACCTAGAACTTATGCATACATCTGTGGTTTGTAGTACCATACGCTTACCACCTCAGATTTTCGCTATGTTACAGGGAGGCTTGCTTCACGCTCAAGCCACACTGCACTTGGTGCAATTTTGAAACAGCCACTTTTTGATATAGTGTAATTATTTGTTGCACTCTCACTCAATTGAGGTTTTCTACTCTGAATAATGCGCTCTCCAAGGTTGTACGAAAAGGTTTTAACAACCTAGGTTCTTGGGCCATTACTATTTCTAATATAAATTAATATACCCAATAACATTTCCTCACACGTGCGCATTTTTGCAGACTGCATTCTTTATCGTTCCATCAAATGTGCCGATGATCATGCAATCCTCCAAAAAGATACTGAACTTATTTCTATTTGGTGTAACACTTGGCTAATAAAGCTTAACGTTTCTAAATGTAAAATTATCTCTTTTAGCCGCAAGCATACTAAACCCACGTTTCCTTATCACATAAATGACATCACTATTTTGCATGAAAGTCAAATAAATATCTTGGTGTTTATATATCTTCGACTCTTTTGTGGTCAACCTACATTGCATACATATGCGCCAATGCTTCAAGATCATTAGGGTACATAAGACGCAAGTTGCATAATTCTACTAATGACATTCGTAAATTAGATTATCTAACATTTGTTCTACCTCAGCTTGAATACGCCGCATCAGTCTGGTCTTCCCATCAGAAATACTTGATCGAAAAACTCGAATCTATCCATAATAGGGCTGCGCGTTTTATTTCACGTTGTTACGACTATAACAAAAATATCCTTGTTTCATAAGTATGTCCATAATACAGCACCATCTGTCCTGGCTCTTGAACCTCCTCATTACAGGTCACACCGGCTGTACAGTCAAATTTCATGCGTATCTACGGAACAACTATTTCATCTAATAATCCGCTCTTCCAAGAGCCATTCGCCTTTGGAACAATCTTCCTAATGCCATTGCTTATGAGTGTGACCAGGAAAAATTCTGGCATCTTCTAGCATCGCATTTTTCAAGCTGTCTATAACCTAACGTGTTATTTTTTCTTCAGTTTCCTGTTATTATTGTGCTAGTACCTCTTAAGTACTGGTTTATTATAGCCAAATATTGTCCCGCTCGCTCTAATTTTCTTGGTCATATCTTACTTTGTGAAAATTTCTTTTTCACTGACCTCTCGCATTCAAAAGCATTCAGTTTGTCATTTGCACAATTTTTAACACTACATCACTGCATGTTAGCGTATTTCTTAGTGTATTTTTTGTATATGTATTCACATATGTATTCTAATTATTATATAACCTTTGAGTGTACTCGCCCCCCTTACACAATGCATCTAGGACCCTGTAAGGTATCTTTAAATAAATAAATAAATATATGGTTTAGGCAGAAAGCCTCCTAAGTAATGCTGTCACTCAAAAGTTGTATAACAGTGCGGTATGTCTTAAGACCCATACATAACTAAATTTCTGGCCTTCAAGCCCTAGCTTTTTCAACACAATTGTGTGTGCAACAAACATCGTACTTTTTAACCACTATTCTTATGGTGACAGACTTCTGTCTGTTTAAAGTAAGCGGTCCAATCTGTCTTACTATTTCTGGTTAATGCCACTGCATTCTTGACTGTTGCTGCAATGGTGGCAGCTTCAAGGCCAACTAGATGTCCGAGACTGAGCTGAAAGCATGGACACAGTGTTTGTTTCTTTTGATGATGGTTGTACGTGTGACTAAAGAATAAATAACTCGCCACGCGAATAACACATTTTCTTGCTTGTGAAGCAGATGCTGCTACATACACAGAATGTTTGCCTCCCACCTTCTGTGGCATGCTGAAGGTAGTAAAGTGTTGTGCTAAAGGTTCAGTAGAATGCACACCTACAGCCTGCAACTGACAATAAAGATGTGTAAGAACTACAAAAACTTTGTGAAAATGTGAAAAATGCACAGGATATTGCAACGCCTTTCAATTTGGCAATAGAATGTGTGCGCGACTAAGTTTTAACCACATTACCTTATGGCATCGACAGTAGCGTTGCGCGATGTAGCTTTCCTTGTAGATACTGAGAAGTTTTTGCTCGTGGCATTGTGAGGGCCTCAACTTTGGGAACCTCGATACTTGAGGTACCACACAAAGGTTTATTGGCCAGTTGCCTACTCGTAAAGTTCATGTACTACTTAGCAGCTGCTGCAATAATGATTAAAATAATTTGTGAGCAGTTTCATACCTGAGTGGACTGGCAAACAGTGCAGTCTGTTTCAAACAACTAGTTAAAAGCTTCTGTGTTGCCCTGATGTTTTTATGAGCTATTTTTGACTGCTGCAAGTTTCTTAGCTGTGCATACAGGCCAAGCTGTTCTTTCTTATATGAATATTTTTGAATAAGTGAAAAAGATTGGCTTTTGTTTGGTTTTTCAGGTGCCCTGTGAGCTCTCATCCAAGCACCGCATTCCAGAGGTCTGCTGTGAGCAGACGTGGCAAATTGAAGTAACATGCAGATAGTCCAATAAACTACTCGTAGTTTCCGACTTTACAATATAGTCAAAACTTTCTTTTAAAAGTGTAAGCACTAATATGACCTGATTGTTCCAATCAAACATTACATTTTATATTAGTAAGAAAGTCATAACTAGAACAACAGCAGCACTGCAATGAAGAACGTACAATGGTACTCAAGTGTTATACTGAAATATTATATGAAAACCAATTAGTTTGTAACTTTAGAACGAATTGGCATGAATTTCTGTGCCGTAGCAGTGTTCCAATCCGTATACTGCATCATGTAGGGAACAGTAACATTACAATGAAACGAATGCAAAACTTTAAAACTCACAAAAAGTGCATAAATATAAAATGGGTACAGGAACTCTTCATCTGTGCATGTCTACACGAAATAGAGGATTTAATCACTGGGGCTACATAAAGGATGCATAAAGGTGGGACATACGAAGGAAACATAAAAGCAGTGGCCAAATTTCAACATGGAGGAAACATAAAGGACGGTAACATAAAGGATGCACACAGGGAGGACACATATAGGAAACATAAAATCAGTGGCCAAATTTCAACATGGAGGAAACATAAAGGACGGTAACATAAGGGATACATAAAGGGAGGACACATGAAGGAAACATAAAAGCAGTGGCCAAATTCCAACATGGAGGAAACAAAGGACTTTTCCTCATGTGAACTCCGGGAAACATACAGTAAACATAAAGGACATAACCATTTTCATAAGGGAAATGCGTATACACCGTTTTTCCATGGGCGCCACCATATTGCTATGCAGTGGCGCCATCTATGGGCAGTCGGCGTGCTGGCTTGGGCGAGCGCTCCGTCTTGCATGGCAGGTATACGCGCGGCAGTAGTTTCTGGCGTTTGTTTTCGCGCTCGTGCAGTCTATTTAATATTACGGGCGTCTTCTACGTGGTACACGCTTCTCTGAGACCTACGGAAGTGGTTTAAGTCGGTATGGCCGGACTTTCCGCTGGCGTTGGGGTGGACGGAGCACTCGGAACGTTTCACCGCTTGAATTTGCAAGAGCAAACAAGCATTCCCCCTGCATACTATTCCTACAGATAAAGCAAGCTTTCGGCTCAGTTCCCTGTAAGGAAATTATTTTCGCTTTTATAAAGTCACAAATTTCGGGTCGTCTGCTCCGCTTTGTGCACAATTTTCTATCGGAGCGCAGGATGAAAGTGCATGTCCAAGGAATAACTAGTGAATCCCAAAGTGTGAAGTGCTGTGTCCCACAGGGAAGCGTTCTATCGCCGGTTTTGCTTAACACCGTACTCGCCGTGCTTCCAAGTCGTTTGCCTGGGGCCAGTGATTTCCCTGTGAGCATAGCTGTCTACGCAGATGGCATTGCTATACGGATTAGTGGTTCTTCGCCCCTCGGTCCGCAGCTTCATGCAAGCTTGCAAAAAGCTCTAAACGGGACTTCGGAGTATTTGGGTGAAGTCGGTCTACATATATCACCTGCTAAGCCGGCTGCAATAGCATATCACCCTGACAACATGCTTGTGGAACAATGAGCCGACTGTACCTTGACAAAACGCCTATAAGCTGGGTGCGACAACACCGTTATTTAGGGTTAATTGTGGATAATCGCATCCCTTGGCGTCCTGCCGTTAAACTTGCACGACGAGGTCTGACTCCCTCCTTACGTATGCGGCCGCCTTGACTGCTAGAGGCGCTGGCTGCGACCAAACAATGGGTTGGATTTGGATTTTGTGGCGGATGGACGAGCTTTTCGGGGCTCCGTGGCGACGACGAAATCATAAGTTTTTGTGCATGCTTTGAGCTTGCTCCTGTTTTTATTTGCTGGTTTTTTGTATTTAAATAGTAATTGGGCGCGCGGACGCTCCTGTGTCGAGGCTTCAGCGACTTCGTTCGTAGCTAAATAGTCTTTTTTTCTTCTTATTAGCTGACGTTTTTGAAGTGTTTTATTTTGCATGGAGCCGGAGCGCAAATTTTGAATTCGCGGTAAGCGTGATAAACGTACCGGCTTTGTCTAGGTCTGGCGGTTTCCCTCGTTAGGCCTAGGTGCTAGGCGGGACCTATTTGATAGGCCTATTTAACTATCTCAGCTAGCTCTTCGAAGTGATTTGGCGGACGTGCTCGTTGAGCCTAAGGACGTAGGCCTAACGATGAAACCAAAGAAAGGGAAGGCCGCGGGGGACGCGGAGCAAGTGCAGTGCGACGAGTGCCTGCGCTGGTGCTCCCTCGACGAAACTAGTCTCCAGAGCTTAGCAGACGCGGAGGAGTCTAGCTTTTCGTGCAGGCTGTGCGAAGGGGTCAGGGAAGCAGTACAAAAACTGCAAAGAAATTGGACAGCCAAGTTCGAGGAGCTGAAAGCAGACCTGAGGGAGGAGCGGGAGAGGCGGTTAGCTTTGCAGGCGAAAGTCGCCGAGTTGGTCAAGGTGGAAGCGGTGCAGGCCGCGCAATTAGTAAGAACCGTGGCCGAGCTTGGAGAAGAGAAGGAAAGGAGAGCAGAACTGCATAGGCGGCTCGATGCGCTTGAGACGCGCGCAGCGGAGAATGATGGGTCGGGACACCAAGCCGGGGGCGAAAACACAGAAAGTAGGGTAGACCCTGCATGCGAAGTCGGGGACAGGGTGGCAGAGCAAGCGGTAGTCAGCTCGCCGCCGGTGAGTCGGCGTAGTTATAGCGAAGCAGCGCAACACACCCCGCGGGAGGCGACGCTGCAGCCACAGGGGCGCCAGCGAGCGCGAGGAGAGGAGGGGACAAGCTAACCCCAACGAATGAGCTTATAGCCAATGATTAGCACAACCTGGAAGTTAGGAGGGAGGGAAAGAATGCCCTAGTACTTATCGGTGGTGATTCAAATATGAGGAGGTGCAAAAGAGCTATAATGGAGCGTGCAAAGGGCGATAGGCGGGTAGCAGTCGGGACGTTCCCAGGCAGGACAATGGACGCGGTACTGAAAGAAACAAAAAGCGAGCTTTCTGAGAATGTTGCAGAGCGCAATTTGGTAGTGGTAGCGGCGGGGCTAAATGATGTGTTGGATGGTGAAGCTGCAAAAGTAGTGGAAAGATTAGCGGAGGGAGTGGACGATTTAAGGGCGATAGCACAGCAAGTCCAGATCGTGGTATGCACAGTGCCGGAGGTGCAAGGAAGGAACGGAGCAATTGCCAAAGACGTTGTGGCTGTAAATTGTGAAATAAGAAAGCTAAGCCAGGAGAAAGGATTTGAAGTGGCAGACATAAACAGAGAAGTGCATAGAGCAGGCTTTGGCGGAGGCATTACACGAGATGGCATCCACTTTAATGGAAGGCTAGGAGCCGAGATCGGCTGGCGCCTGGCAGGTCGGGCAGTAGCTTTTTTAGGGGGTCCGCTGCGCCTCAGGGCGTAGGGGTAGGTAGAAATAGTGTAGAAAGTGCAATAGAGGCTGACGCCAATAAAATGGCCACTAGGAGGTCCAGGAAGAAAACTACAAATAAATTTAACACCAGGATCAGGTACATAAACATGCAAGGCGGTAGAAAGAGAGCGAGGTGGTTAGAAATAGAACAGCAGTTAAAGGACGAAGAAGTAGGTGTATACGCGCTATGCGAAACACACCTCAGGGATCTAGAAGACCCACCGCTTATTGAAGGCTACGTCTGGGAAGGGAGCAATAGGACAACAACGGAGAGGAAGGGAGGAGGAGTAGGTATGCTCATACACCAAGGAACAAATTGGCAAAGAATAAAGTTAACTTGCAAAGAACATGTCTGGGTATCAGGTACAATTGCCGGTAAAAAGGCATGGCTAGGAGTAGTTTATTTAGGGACAGGGGCAAATACAGGCAAGAGAACAAAGATCTAGTGAAGTGTCTCGATGACGATATAAAGCAGTTTGGAGAAGGTGCCAATATTTGTCTGCTGGGTGACATGAATGGCCACATCGAGGATCTGGATGGATACACAGATTGTAATGGGAAGTTGATGCTAGACTTCTGTGAACGACACAACCTAGTTATAGTAAATAGAGAAACTAAGTGTGAGGGACAAATCACGTGGGAGTCCCGTAACAGACAAACGACCATTGACTACTGCTTAATGTCGCAGGGATTGTATAGCAAGCTAGCAATAATGGAAATAGACGAAGAGGGGAAGTACAGCCTCGGAAGTGATCATAAGCGTATTAGTCTACAGTTGGGAGCCCTACTCAAAAGAAAAATACAGGGAAGCCAAAAAGGGTACGCAAAATTAAATGACACACAAATAGCGCAAATAGCGGCGGGCATAGAGGAAGCAATAATCAAACATCCCATGGAAAGGTGGGATTATAATCAGTTAGAACTACTCATTAGTACAAAAATAAAAGAGGTAAAAGGAGTAAACCGCTGGAGAGGAAAGGGGAAGCCACGAAGTTGGTGGAATAAGGAAATTAGAGAGGCCATCGAACAACGACGGTGGGCATCTCGGGAACACAGAGAAGCAAAGAGGGCGCAGTTATCTGAAGAGGAAATAGGCCAAAAATGGGAATATTATCGACAAAAGAAACAACAAGTGCAGGTCCTCGTCCAGGCTAAAATAAAGCAGTCCTCTGATCGCTGGCTGGCTGAAGCTCGCGATGCAACTAAAGGGGGGCCAAGAAAATTCTGGAACCATGTAAGCTGGCTGGGTAAAGCTAATCACAGAAAAGAGGAACAGATTCACGATGCCGAAGGAAATTGTTTAGAGGGAGATGACGCCGTGAACTACATTGGTTCAGTTATAGCAGAGTCATTTAGGAAAGACGATAGGGTAATCGCCCCAAGTGAGGGAGCAACACAGAATAGCATAATAGAAAACAGCTTAGAATTGACCAATCTTAACTGGAAAAAGGCCGAGGCAAATGTTCCAAAATGCACGTCCGCGGGGATAGACGAAATTCCAATCAAGTTAATTAATGAACTTGGCCCAAGAAGCAAGGAAACGCTGATAAAAGCATTGGAGGCAGTCATAACAAATAAGCGAATTCCGCACAGCTGGAAACAGAGTAAAATGAATTTGATTTATAAAGGAAAAGGTGATAAGAAGAACATAAAATCTTTCCGACCAATTACGATAACATCAGTTATATATAGGCTGGCGATGCAGGCGGTGAAATTAAAAATGCAGTCATGGGTAGAAAGTAATAGAATACTTGGAGAACTTCAGAACGGGTTCAGAAGTGGTAGGCGCTTAGATGATAGCCTGTTCGTGCTTACCCAGTGCATAGAAATAGCTAAGGCGGAAAATAGACCTCTGTATTTAGCCTTCCTGGACATAAGCGGTGCATACGACAATGTGAACAGGGAACTCCTGTGGAACATATTAAAAGCTGAATGTATCGGTAATGAGGTAATTGATTTTCTACAGGAACTATATCGAGAAAATAATGTTGAAATAACATGGGAAGGAATCAAGAGTACGACAACTGTCGAGGTTCACAAAGGATTAAGGCAAGGTTGTCCTCTATCACCGCTGCTGTTCATGCTTTATATGATAAGCATGGAAAGAAGGTTACAACGAAGCAATCTAGGGTATAATCTGTCGTACAGATTAGGCGAAAAGGTGGTTGAGCAACGACTACCGGGTTTAATGTATGCGGACGATATTGTACTGTTCGCAGATAGCCAGGAAGATTTGCAAACTCTTGTTAATTACTGTGGGGACGAAGGAGACAGTTTAGGTTTCAGTTTTAGTGCAGCTAAGTCCGGTGGGATGTTTTTCAACGATAGAACTGATCAGGAGCTTACAATACAAGGCCACGAAATACCCCGAGTGGCCGAATACAAGTATCTCGGGGTATGGATAAACAAAGGGCAGATGTACACGGAAAAGCACGAACAGTCTCTAATAGCAAAAGGGCGAAGAGATGCCGGGATAATGAAACATAAGGCATTGTGGTGTTACAACAGGTATGAGGTACTGAGAGGCATTTGGAAGGGAGTAATGGTGCCGGGGCTTACTTTCGGGAATGCGGTCCTGTGTTTAAGGGCAGAGGTTCAGTCGAGACTAGAGGTAAATCAGAGAGCTGTGGGAAGGTTAGCACTAGGTGCCCACGGGAAAACCACAAACGAAGCAGTACAGGGAGATATGGGCTGGGCGTCATTCGAAGCACGGGAAGCTCAGAGTAAAATCCTATACGAAAAACGTCTGAGGAAATTGGATGATAACAGGTGGGCAGCTAAGGTGTTTAAATACCTATACAGAAAGAGCGTTGACTCACAATGGCGGAAAAGAACTAGAAAGCTAACCAGTAAGTATGCCAGACACGAGGACGAAAAAGGACAGAGCATTAAACGACAGGTTAAAAATGCGGAAGGTAAAAATTGGATAAATTCAATGGGAAGGAAGCATAGTGTAGAACTATATCGATACTGGAAACAGCAGATCAGGAAGGAAGCGTTTTATGATAACTCAAGAGGCAATGCCCTAGTCTTTGAAGCTAGATCAGGATGTCTTAGAACGCGGAGCTATAAAAAGAAATTTAACGAAGAAGAAGACACATGTACTGTGTGTGGTAAATATGTCGAAACTATGGAACACCTCATACTAAAATGTGATGGTATCAACCCCGATGTCGATGCGGCCACAGTCACCCCTCCTGAGGCCCTAGGGTTCAGAGATAATGATAGTCATGTAAATAAAGGTGCGGTGGAAATTAGCAAAAGGCGATTGGAGGATTGGTGGCTCAAAAGCAGAGAGGTGACATAAGGTTAAAAGGGTAGGAAGACGTATTTAAAGAAAATCGAGAAATTCAATAACACACAACACAGATAAAAATAAAAATTAAAGGCAAAATAAAAATCAGAGCATGGTGGCAACTGCCATCGCCCCGTTTCAAAGGGGACGCTCCTACCTTCCATCCATCCATCCAATGGCTCTCCAGGTGCACCAGTCACCTTTACTCTCACGCGTGATGTCCATGTTACCAGTCCTGAGCGTACTACCTAGTTTGATGGTCCAACTGGAACGAGTTCATCGCGTTGCCCTTGGTCTATTGCTTGGATTACCTCGTGAAGCGCAATCTGTTGCAATACTCATTGAAGCGCATCAGCTACCCCTGAGGCTGCGAGCAGACCTTCGAGTAGAATATTATACTAAGCGTCTGCACCGCGCATCGAATGGTCACTCGCTCCTTGATCGCCTCATTCACTGCCTGTTATCTCGCATGGGAGAAACGGCGGTATTATTTATGGATATCACTGACACTTGTGAACATGCTGCTTCAGTTACGCCTACCCCTTGAACAGACATCACGAAACACGTGCACCCCATTTGCCTCACAACCGTGCACCCCATTTGCCTCACAACCCCTGACAAACAAGAGTTCTACTATGCCTATGCCCGTACGCGTCGAAACGCGGCGCGATCTCGGGGAACTGCTCCTCTCTGTTGTCGCGCGATTGGGTTGCCTCGCGTCGGCGCGCCTGGCTACGCAGCTACATCGTGGAACGTTCAACTATCAGTGAAGCAGATTTACCATGCAAGAGAATGCTTCTTCTTTCCTTTTTGCGTGGAAAATGCAGCATTGAAAATGTAACGATTACGTTTATAAATGTTGAAGCATTTTGAAATACTGTCGATAAAAAGTGCAAAGCCGCGCCTGCCAAGGGCGTCTGTGAGTCAGCCCAGTGAGCGCGCACTGTCGCAGGCCTTTGTGGATCCAAACCTTCATTACTCGCGAGTCGCGGCAGGCAATAGGCGCGCAGACCCGAGCTTGCGCGGGTCCGCCAGCGTACGTGTGGTCTCGGCTTAAGTTTTTATCCTTGCAAGTGAGGGTCCGCGTCGACGTTGTTACTTTTATTTGGGGGCTCTCGAAAAGTGCCTGGGCAGCGGTGGCGTAGAGGTAGAACACCCGCCTCGCGTGCAAGAGGTCCGTGGTTCGAATCCCGGTGCCGCGCAATTTTCCACCGGATTAAAAAAAAAAATCCGCGTGTTGATAAAATTGCATAAACAGGCCTGGAGTGTGGCCTGATCCCGGTGACCAGAACCGGTAACGCACTCCCTCACCAGAGCAGGATTGGCCACCCTGGTGCAGTACTTGGCCACAACCTCCTATATGAACACAACAACCAAACCCCGGCCCTCAGTCCCCAGCAGCTGCGAAGCAACTGACCACGGCGGCGGTCAGACCTGCGACGCTGCAGAGGGTGCTAAGAATCCCTGGCTCCGGACAGGCCGCCATTGGAATATGAACCTGGCAACGTTTAACGCTAGAACATTATCTAGTGAGGCGAGTCTAGCAGTGCTATTGGAAGAATTAGAGGGCAGTAAATGGGATATAATAGGGCTCAGTGAAGTTAGGAGGCCAAAAGAAGCATATACAGTGCTCAGAAGCGGGCACGTCCTGTGCTACCGGGGCTTAGCGGAGAGACGAGAACTAGGAGTCGGATTCCTGATTAATAAGAATATAGCTGGTAACATACAGGAATTCTATAGCATTAACGAGAGGGTGGCATGTCTTGTTCTGAAACTTAATAAGAGGTACAAAATGAAGGTTGTACAGGTCTACGCTCCTACATCCAGTCATGATGACCAGGAAGTCGAAAGCTTCTATGAAGACGTGGAATCGGCGATGGGTAGAGTGAAAACAAAATACACTATACTGATGGGCGATTTCAATGCCAAAGTAGGCAAGAAGCAGGCTGGAGACAAGGCAGTGGGGGAATACGGCATAGGCACTAGGAATAGCAGGGGAGAGTTATTAGTAGAGTTTGCGGAACAGAATAATATGCGGATAATGAATACCTTCTTCCGCAAGCGGGATAGCCGAAAGTGGACGTGGAGCAGCCCGAACGGCGAGACTAGAAATGAAATAGACCTCATACTCTGCGCTAACCCTGGCATCATACAAGATGTGGACGTGCTCGGTAAGGTGCGCTGCAGTGACCACAGGATGGTAAGAACTCGAATTAGCCTAGACCTGAGGAGGGAACGGAAGAAACTGGTACATAAGAAGCCGATCAATGAGTTAGCGGTAAGAGGGAAAATAGAGGAATTCCAGATCAAGCTACAGAACAGGTATTCGGCTTTAACTCAGGAAGAGGACCTTAGTGTTGAAGCAATGAACGACAATCTTGTGGGCATCATTAAGGAGTGTGCAATAGAAGTCGGCGGTAACTCTATTAGACAGGATACCAGTAAGCTGTCGCAGGAGACGAAAGATCTGATCAAGAAACGCCAATGTATGAAAGCCTCTAACCCTACAGCCAGAATAGAACTGGCACAACTTTCGAAGTTAATCAACAAGCGTAAGACAGCTGACATAAGGAAGTATAATATGGATAGAATTGAACAAGCTCTCAGGAATGGAGGAAGCCTAAAAGCAGAGAAGAAGAAACTAGGAATTGGCAAGAATCAGATGTATGCGTTAAGAGACAAAGCCGGCAATATCATTACTAATATGGATGAGATAGTTCAGGTGGCTGAGGAGTTCTATAGAGATTTATACAGTACGAGTGGCACCAACGATGATAATGGAAGAGAGAATAGTCTAGAGGAATTCGAAATCCCACAAGTAACGCCGGAAGAAGTAAGGAAAGCCTTGGGAGCTATGCAAAGGGGAAAGGCAGCTGGGGAGGATCAGGTAACAGCAGATTTGTTGAAGGACGGTGGGCAGATTGTTCTAGAGAAACTGGCCAACCTGTATACGCAATGCCTCATGACTTCGAGCGTACCGGAATCTTGGAAAAACGCTAACATAATCCTAATCCATAAGAAAGGGGACGCCAAGGACTTGAAAAATTATAGACCGATCAGTTTACTGTCCGTTGCCTACAAAGTATTTACTAAGGTAATTGCAAATAGAATCAGGAACACCTTAGACTTCCATCAACCGAAGGACCAGGCAGGATTCCGTAAAGGCTACTCAACAATAGACCATATTCACACTATCAATCAGGTGATAGAAAAATGTGCGGAATATAACCTACCTTTATATATAGCTTTCATTGATTATGAGAAAGCGTTTGATTCAGTCGAAACCTCAGCAGTCATGGAGGCATTGCGGAATCAGGGTGTAGACGAGCCGTACGTAAAAATACTGAAAGATATCTATAGCGGCTCCACAGCCACTGTAGTCCTCCATAAAGAAAGCAACAAAATCCCTATAAAGAAAGGCGTCAGGCAGGGAGATACGATCTCTCCAATGCTATTCACAGCATGTTTACAGGAGGTATTCAGAGACCTGGGTTGGGAAGAATTGGGGATAAGAGTAAATGGAGAATACCTTAGTAACTTGCGCTTCGCTGATGATATTGCCTTGCTTAGTAACTCAGGGGACCAACTGCAATACATGCTCACTGACCTGGAGAGGCAGAGCAGAAGGGTGGGACTAAAAATTAATCTGCAGAAAACTAAAGTAATGTTTAACAGTCTCGGAAGGGAACAGCAGTTTACGATAGGTAGCGAGGCACTGGAAGTGGTAAGGGAATACATCTACTTAGGACAGGTAGTGACTGCTGATCCGGATCATGAGAGTGAAATAATCAGAAGAATAAGAATGGGCTGGGGTGCGTTTGGCAGGCATTCTGAGATCATGAACAGCAGGTTGCCACTATCCCTCAAGAGAAAAGTTTATAACAGCTGTGTCTTACCAGTACTCACGTACGGGGCAGAAACCTGGAGGCTTACGAAAAGGGTTCTACTTAAATTGAGGACGACGCAACGGGCTATGGAAAGAAGAATGATAGGTGTAACATTAAGGGATAAGAAAAGAGCAGATTGGGTGAGGGAACAAACGCGCGTTAATGACATCTTAGTTGAAATCAAGAAAAAGAAATGGGCATGGGCAGGACATGTAATGAGGAGGGAAGATAACCGATGGTCATTAAGGGTTACGGACTGGATTCCGAGGGAAGGGAAGCGTAGCAGGGGGCGACAGAAAGTTAGGTGGGCAGATGAGATTAGGAAGTTTGAAGGGTCAACATGGCCACAATTAGCACATGACCGGGGCAGTTGGAGAAGTATGGGAGAGGCCTTTGCCCTGCAGTGGGCGTAACCAGGCTGATGATGATGATGATGAAAAGTGCCTTCTTATCAAATATGATCCTTAATATCGCGTTTCTGCTGGTTGAGAACTTTGCATGGGAGAAATTCAGCTAAAAGGCTTTTGCCGCTACCGAAACAATTATGAAGACTGCGCCAACTTTTTCACAGCAATCAGAAAGTGACGAAGTATTCGTCGAATACATCAAAGATTGGGAGAGTGACTGTTGTGGCTATGGGCGATAAGACGTACGCTTGTGCATGCAGTATTTGGCTCCATTGATACATACGTTCCCCGTCTCCCCATGTCGACTCCATAGCTGTAGTAAACGTCTCTAGAATAGAGCGACCAGTACAACGAGTTAAGCGTTTAGGTGGTGTTGTGTTCAAGAAAAAACGCAATTGTTCCCAGAGCAACTGACATGGCGCTCTTTGGTCACGCCTGGCTATTCCGCCAATAAATCCACACATTCATTCCGAGAGCAGAGCAGCTGCGGGAAAGGGCGGTTTGACGATTTGGCATTGAGTGTAAGTCATTAGGAAGGATTCGAGCTGCATAGTCATCAGCGGTGCGATCATGTGCGCGTTCCAAAATCGAACGGAGGTGGTCCGATCCGTTCGTCCAATAGCAGACGACATGGAATGATTGACAGCAGATACCACGTCACAATTGACGTCATGGCGTTCGTCATGGTTCAAATTGACCAATCGTGTGGGGCTCGGTGGAACGGACCGCCTCCGTTCTATTTTGGAACGCGTACAAGATCGCACCGCAGGCGCGCAGACAGTCAGAGCGGTTTAGCTCTAGCCGGGGAGGGAAATGGAAGGAACGAGTTTCGCGCGCTCTGCGCCGGCTTCGTTTCCGTTCAGTTTAGTCTGGGAAAACGGATGTGCCTGCGATTCATTGTGGCTTCCCCCGAGGAAGGTGCAGCGTTTGAGGAGCGGCGGCGAGAACACGCCCGCTAAATTGCTCGCCATCCGTGCGCCGATACAGCCGTTAGAGCCGCGCGGCACTAGGCAACCCGACAGCAACGAGAAGAAAATGCCTAGCTGACGGAGCGGGAAGCCGAAGCAATACGGCACCGTTACCTGTGGCTTACTTAGCCGTGGCGAAGTTCAGGTGCACGCAGTACAAGCTTCGCTTACCCCCATTTCCCGGTACGGGAAGGGTTGGTCATTTTTTGTTGTATGTTTGTGAGCTGCGTGCTGCGCGACCTTTACAATGAAGTGACCTGTATAGCGAAGGATTTGGGAGGCTCCAAGCACTTCGTTATAAAGGCGATTGACTGTGTTACCCTTCTTTGGTACGATCAGCACGTATACGTCAAGTCCCACGTTGCGCGAGCTAGCGAACTTGTGCGCACCCTAGTTTCCGTTCGGCCACTTGAATTAATGAGTTTGTCCTTGCGTCAAGAGCAGCAGCGTGCCAGTTTGTCCCATGCTCGCCTTGTGGCAGCTAACGCTGTGGGAAGCTGTGTTAAGCTGCAACCCCCCCGCCCGTTGCGGTTGCCTTTCATTGCCCAGTCCTTTCCTCGCAGTTTAACGCTGCGAACACGGTGCCTGACATTCTACCACCTTCTGGTTTGACCCAGGTTGTACGGTTTCCTTCCGGAGTAAAAAAATCGCCGTCGATTGCACTACCCTCTAATGCGAAGTCTATTCATGTTTTCATTCAGCGCGGAAAATTGGTCTCGTCCGGTATATTGCAAATGTAGCGAAGCGTGGCGCTACTGTCTGGGTAATGGTAGAGTCACTGTATAAGGCACAGGGAACTCTAGCTACTCGGAAGATCGCACGAGACAGCGCGTGGGTGATGCGGGGGCGCGACTCCAAGCAGCCGCCGCAGAAAAACCTCCGTTCATGCAGGGCTTTTACGTCCATTTATGGTATCGGCGAGCGAACACTCCGCATGCCATCGGTGAACGGAAGACGGCGCACTACTGTAGTGCCATCACATCGCAGTCGTCGCCGCGAAGCCCATCTTGGGCGATACTACGTTTTCCTCCTCACGATTTAGCCAAATCCTCCTCGTCCTCCGCTTTCCACTCATGGTCCCGCTGCACCTTCCTTCTCTGCTTTCCTCCTCGCGCTCTCTTCACGATCGCCATCTTGCATGCCCCCGCCAGTGCTCTGCCTTAGCTTTTTCATGCTGCACTGTGCTCGTTGGATCGGTTGCGCCGACGCTCAAAGCAGGAACGGGCGCCTAAGAGCTGCGCTCTTAAATCGTGGACAAAAAAGGAGACGGTGTCAACGTTTCTTTTTTTGGCTGTTGCGCTGCTTTGCCGATAACACATGTGTCCGCAAGTTCCCGTTCTGTGTCCATTGTAATTATATTTATCATTGGAGCGCTTCGTCCTATTCAGTGTCTTAGAATGTAGCCCAACCTTCAGTCATGGTCCATTTCGCGCAGCTTAGCGCGACAGGAGCCGTCGGTGGTGACAAGTGAGAGCACGCCGGTGCGTTTGCGTTCGCCAGCGATGCACGGCAAACAGTTATGTACAGGACACTACCAGAGATAGTAAGCGCGAGGAAGGAAAACATACCCTAAAAGGGAGACTGGAGCACTTATAAGACGCCAAAATGGTGAATGCAAATCTGAGTGTTCGCCTTCTTAGCGCAAGGTCAGGAGTCGTTCCCGCTGCGGAGGAGAACACAAGCAATTCCCACCGGACCTGAAGCTCTTGCGTATGAACGGCTCCTTTATTAATGTTAGACAATAGAAAAGCAGCGTCGGAAAGTTACAGTGCTCAGTGATTGAAACACAAAACTCGGACTATTTTATTTCACCAAGCGCAAGGGGTGGTTCAGAGTCCTTTTAGGAAAAATAAAGAAGGCGTATCGGCACCTTCATGTTGATTCCGATCTACTGCAGTGCTGGGGCCTCCTAGCGAAGTTTCATCACCGACTTGGCTACCCGCTGGGCCCGCCACGCCAGCTTTTGGTGGTCGCACGAGTTCAAACCGAACAGCATCGCGTCCCACTTTTCGAGGGTACTTTTTGTGATGCGGCAATGGTGGGCTTATATGAGCATACCTTGGTGGAGTGTTAAAGGTTGCGTTCTCACCGCTGTGTGGACGTAAGTAGGAGTAGAGGGTAGGGTAGCCATGGTATTGGCTTAGGTGCAAGCGGCAAGGCCTGTCGCTTCTGCCACAAAACAGCTGCTTCTCTCGTGAAGGTTTCGTTACGAGCGGGTAATGACGGCGGTACAGTCGATTGTGCTGAAGTAGGGTGTGATAAGTACGGTGTATTGACTCGACTTCGGGGTCATGCTCTATTTGGCGTGGCGCCCGGATTACATAGGCTCGGGCGACCGTGTGGGTTCGCTGGTTTCCGTGGAGGGAATCGTGTCCTTGGGTTCGTACGATGCTGATTCTGGATGGTATTATGACAGCATGGCAAACGATGCGATTGACTACATTGGGAAGTCGGCCTCGTATGAAACTGTGATAAGAATCTTTAGAATGAGACATCATGGTGATGTGTTCACGGATTCGCGTTCTCTGTTTGGTATACAGGTGATGGCAAGGTAAATGACTGGATCTTCAGCTTGACTAATGGAGGTTAGATTAAACGGGGCCTACACTAGCTCTTTCAAGGTGTGGTCGACCACTCTGACCATGTGGACTTGACGACCGAGTTGCGCAGCCCTGTCTACATAGGTGATGCTGTATGGGTTGATCGTGATATTGCTGTTGTAGCGTGTCTGCACGAGTGTGACGATGTTAGGCATCAAAATCTGGGTGCCCATTTCGTGGCATAACACCTGACGGTTATGCACTGCCCGATTTACGGAGTATAGTGCTTTGGTGTTAGTGAAGCATAAATCTGCAACAGGGTACTCTAGGCGGTAGAGGATGGTGCGGTCTGCCGGGATTATTACTAGAAGTTCTCGTTGATTGATTAGGTGTGTCTGGATGGTCCCGCTAGCAGTATTTCAGACGCCGATATAGTTGAAGCAGAGAGTGCAGGTGGAAGGGTCAATGCCTAGAGCCTGCTTGAAAGCCTATCTAAGTACCTTGTCTGCACTGTCCAGCTGAATGTATGTGAGCGATAGGTAAGGAGATCAATAGGCTTCTCCGCTGATGACTAGAGTTTGTATACGAAGTCTTGTAAATTCGTCATCTTCTGGGCCCTGACGTCGAGTCATCGTTATTACTTTGGGACACTGCCTTCTATAGTAAAAAATGAAGGTTTGCGGTGTAAGGAAAATTCTTCCTTGAAGGCGAATCGAATCGCGGACCAACGTCTTAGAACTCGTTCTAACATCTGAGCTAACCAGAAGGCTAACATAACCCAGAGAGTGACATACATTATCCTACACTAGAAGCACCAGGGGCAGAGAACGTTGAAGTGTTGTCCTGCGGAAGTGTGCAAGGGTAAGGAAAACATCTAGCCACTTCCTTTCTAGTTAGGTGGCGTAGTCGAAGGGATGACAATTCTCCCTTTTCATAAACATTCCTCCATATTTCAGGCATGTGCACTGTGCTACAGTGCACATTAAAGATTCAGTGGCTTTTTGTCGAACATTTGAGATACGAGTATCGGTCTTGGTTTACCTCAGTGTCTGAAGGAATTGCAAGTGACAACTTGCATGAGTTCCGGTAGATTAGGAATCCCACAGTCAAACAGGATATTCCAAAGGGCAAATAGTTTGAGGAAGAAATGTTCTAAAGAGCCGCAAACGCACAGGTGTTCCAGCGGCTCCCAAACGCCAACAATGCATTGCCTATAGCAAGCCTATCCACTTGCTTCGTCTGCCGTATGTAGTCGACATTATGGCACATATCGAACGATGCAAGATTTAGGCTACATTTGCCGCTGCGTTTGATTAACATGTAGAATTATCGAACGTTGGCTCGGCTCTGCGCTCCCCATGGAAGACTTCTTGCCATATTTCTTGAACCCTCCAACTGCATCGCCAAAGTTGCGATCCTATCCGGTTCAATTGAGAACACATGACACATGAAACACCGTGGGCGACACCGGGTGCATTTGACGCGTGCGTCACATTTCAGACTTCATTTTTGGGGACGACACTTAAGTGCTTCAACCTGTCGTTAACATTGCGAAGGGGATTTGAGCCGTTCTTCGTCGCCGTGTCACGCTCAGTCACTGCTCCTCTTTTGTTTACCGTAGCCGAATTTCGCTGTGCAGACTAAGCACAGAAAACTAACCCAGCACACGCAGGTAACGCAGCTTCCTATTTTTCGAAATTCATATTTCGAAAAACAGAAATTCTTTTTTTCGAATAGAACGCTAAAGTTCATTTCAGAGTTATGAAAGCACTGCACATGGCGCATAAGCGCAAGCGCTTGTCTGCGGGGGCTTGTCAGTTCAAGCGCTGTACGCACACCTTACCCAATGCCGGAAGGAAACGTCTAAAGCAACCTGAGTGCGACACAAATAAAAATGACAAAAGTAGCAAACGTCACAAAGAACAAATATTTAATATAGATAAGAAATAACAAATAATAATTAGCAATTTGCGATATTGCTACGCGTTATTTTGTGGTAGCTAATTGCGGCTTTTCCTGGCTGCCATTTTGAGCAAATAACTTAGATATTTCGAGAATCTTTCAGGAATGCACCACAAATGCCCCACAAATGCGCAACATGCAATTATTAAGTAGAATCATATACTCGCTCGCGGTATTGCCCAACTTCTTTTCGACAGCGCCTGTTACAAGGCTCACGTAGCGAGCTCTTATAAAATCTGCAATAGAAGGTCACGCCCAATACGACGTGACACGACGCACGCGAGACGTCTAGCGCCCTCTCTCGCCCGGCGTCCACGTGGCGCTATGTAGTTGTAATCGCACCACAGACAAAAAATCGACTGTCTAGAAAAAAACATGGATATGAATTCGGGTTACATTGATATTTGAATTAAAAAAAAACAATTTGGGAACGTCTCTAGAAAGTTGGAGCACCATGACATTATCATACTAGGTTCCTAAGCCGTATGAATATTTGGGATATTTCAGTGGGACGTTATCTCTGTAACCAAACCTCACCAGATGGACTAGTAAGATGTCGCACCAGTATATGTGCCACTAGGCCAAGTGGCCATAAAGCACTTTGGTGAAGTTGCGCTACACTGCAGTTGATATTTTTGTTTTCCATTTTCATAACCGTTCCTCAATGGCCCGTTTATCGAAGAGTCACTTTTGCCGCCCGGACTGTTCATGCCTACCACCAATCAGCAAAAAATTAGAAAACAACATATCTCTTGACAAAATACAGTGCCTATAGCTATTATTACCATGTTCATGCAGTGGAATGCTCACGCTATTCCTATACGCTATGATAAGCGACATTCCAGCACTGAAGGAGCTGCGACAGATTATTCCCATTTTACATTGAATCTCCACACTGCTAATTGACTTGACAGCCTTGAACTATAATTTCTTATTTTTCATCGAGAAAGTAGTAGTGAAAGTAGAGGGGCTTCGCAACTTGATCAGGAATACAAAACATTGCCGCCCACTTTCCGGGCATGATTATTTAGAGCAGCTGAAATCGTCGAAAGCACGAGAACGGCGAAAAATTAAAATAAATGCCATCCTCTGACGGCCAACGCTGCAAGAAGTCTTATGATCTTCCTTGCGGTTGCTCCGACCTTTCGTACCTCCCCCCCCTTTACACTCTCCTCTGCGCAAACAATGTAAAGCATTGCAACATTGCAAAGCTACACCTTATATGAATTGCAAATGCGCGTTCGGCTTGTACCAACTTTGGTACAAGGATGTCTGACCAAAGCGCCGCCTCGTCTCAAGCCTTTCTTCTCCTAGGGCTGGGATCAAAAAGAAGGAACTAGGTTGACTCAGGAATTGAAACAGGCACTGAAACCAGCCTCATTTAACCCAACGGTGTCTTAACTCACAGTAAACGGCATCTCGAGGCTGGGTCCCGTCCCACCGGGCCATCCAACACCCGTAGCTTCTTCGGCCGGAATGTCTTTATCCATACTTCTGTTGAACATACCAACATGCGCGCCTTTTTTATTTTATGAACCCTCTTTGGAAATAAGGGGGAAACTGTTATTGTCTTTACTTGCAAGGAGGCGGCAATAATACGGCCTAGGCAGCAGCAATTTCACAGAACAATTGATCAAAAGACCGCGCCTACACGGAGATCACAGTCGAACGGCTAGGCATTTTATCAAGAAACAAAACAGGGATTTTTCTTTTACGGCGGATACGCAAAACACCACGTTGCGAGGAAGTCGTCGGTGTCTCATGGAAAGCTTTGCTTGAAAGGACAGTAATCAGCTCGCTTGCATAAGCAAAAAGGGATATGGATCGAAGAAGCAGGAAACTACACGCAAATATTCCGCCCCTTCGGGAATTTTTCGGTTGCGTTCGTGCTCTTGGAAAGCGCAGATTTTAAATAATGTAAGGCTATTGCGTAGAGAGCAAATTTGTATCGTCTAGTAGACACGAATAATAATTATTTTTATTGCAGAATGTGCTAATCTCCATATGAGCAAAAGTCCATGAAGAACCACTCTGAATGTGCACTTCATTGTGACTCAAACATAAAGCAACTGATGTAAGCAAACTAAACAGCCGCAGATTAAACGTTAAATAAAGGAAGGAACGAAAATTACGTCTCAAACAAATGCATCTTCCATATTTGACTTATGCACAGCGTTTCCACATAATAATAAGGTTACAGAAAAGAAGGTGAGGACACTAAATTATAAAGAATGTAGCCTGCAACTCAATCTTTGTATCGGGAGATGCGTAGAACACTGCGATACTGTTGCATTTCCAATTTGTGCATAAGTGAAGTCAATTCTAAATGGAGGTGCACCTAGTTACTTTCTAAAATACTTGTATTTAGATGCACTGACGCCATAGAAAAAATATCCTCTTCTGTTAACATTTTGTTTTAAGGATGTTTAACTATATCTGTTTTACTCTGGTTGGTTGGTAGAATGTACTGGTATCAGAATACGTTTGTGGTACCTGCGTGAAATCTTCACTCCGCAGTCGGAAACACGAATCACAGATCTACGACTTTCTAAGACATTTAGCGCAGTTGTAGAGATGTTATTATCGGTCCGGTGATGCTCACGCGGGGATATTGTTGGTTCTGGAAGCAGTACACAGGTGAAATTGCGTTGCCTTTCTGTCGACATTGGACATGTCTTCCTACGTCGTCATCAGTTTTTTTCCCTCGTTCTTTTCCTTCTAAATGTCTCCACTTTAGAAATATAATCATGGTTCACAAAATGAAGCAGTAACTTCGAATTCTATTACTCTAAAAGTCTAAACTCAGAAGCTTCTTGATTTGTCCATTCCTTTTCCTACTGTCGTTGCAAAAGCCATTTTCTTCTCATTTCCGTTGTGCTGTTTTTAAGAAATTCAGGGATCAGAACACTCCTGAAGAATGTTATTAAATGATGCAGTAACTTTAGTTGGTTTAGTGGTGAATATATTTCCTAGGAGTGCCTTCAATTTTCAGACATAAGTTGTCTTCACAAAAAATAACACATTATGATTGTTTTTTTTTTTCGTGTGATAGTTAAAATATAGCGATGTTTTTTTTGCTCTTCTCTTTGATATATATTGGTTATGAACACCAATTTACGCCACTGGTTCTTATATTTGATGGACAGCTAATTGTTCACTGTGCGCTAAAATAGATAGGAACAGGCTTCAAACTAACTCAAAGAGCAGCAAGAACAGGGTTTCGGTATGAGTTTGTGCCTTAGTCGATCCGAAAACCCTCTAAATCTTGATCTTTTCTTGGCGCACTTCAATCTGGGCTCTTATGAGTGGGGAAGGAGCCGATCTTATTATTCGAAGGATATAGACGTTGTGCTGACCTGTCCAGCTTCTGTTTTTTTCTTTATCACTGTGTTTTCATTATGGGTGGGGTAGTTACAGTGAAGTAAAAAGTTAAACCTGATTCTGGACAGACAGGTTTCGGCTAAGGTCTCCATCTTTGCTTGACGCCAGCAGCGAACAGCAGTGTTGCAGCAAACATCAGCCCATGTTCCTTCCGGTGCTGGAACATTCTACAGTGTTTCATCCTTGAGAGCGAAGAAATACTGGCATCACAACCGCTAAACACGAAAAGTTTGCATATTTTCACAGATGCGAGCACATCTTGGCATATAAGTTCTGCCGAAATCTGCAAGGTGGGTGCGACTTTCAACTGGATCGCAACTGTTCTTTCTATAGCTGCTCAAAAACAACGTTTACAAATAATTCAATTCCGGGAATACTCTTAAATATCGCGGTAACATGAGCGTGTGCGCCTCTGATTTAATAATAATAATATTTGGGGTTTTACGTGCCAAAACCACTTTCTGATTATGAGGCACGCCGTAGTGGAGGACTCCGGAAATTTCGACCACCTGGGGTTCTTTAATGTGCACCTAAATCTAAGCACACGGGTGTTTTCGCATTTCGCCCCCATCGAAATGCGGCCGCCGTGGCCGGGATTCGATCCCGCGACCTCGTGCTCAGCAGCCCAACACCATAGCCACTGAGCAACCACGGCGGGTCTTTGATTTAGCATTTATGTGGGCGGTAAAATGAGGGCAAGTGTAATGATTTCTCTTTACATTCCGTTGGGTTCTACATTGCTCCCATGAAAGCAAATTCGTCATCAGATATTTGTTTGATTGGTAGCATTGTTATTATTTAGCCTCTAAAAGTTCAATGGCCTTATACTACCATATAGACCGGTGCATTACTCCTGAAGTAAAAGCAAACACATCAAAGGAAACGACGTTTTAATGTTTTGCAGGTTTCTAGGCCCTTCCACAGTAATTGGTGGTCGGAACGAATATTCTGATCACATGCAACTTACGGTTGAACAAGAAGTGACAGTAAGGCTATAACGAGATAACAATGAGGCCGAATTAACGGTTACATAAATCCTCTATCTTGTCTACGCCGGTCCTCTTTGATGTTTCATCCTTTGGTTAAGAATTATGCCTAGTGTGGATTTACCGATGCATGAGTTTTGCTATTTATTTAGTTTCCATTTTCTTGTTTATTCGAAAATGTAGTTTCGTGCTGGAATGCGGGTGAAAGGAAGTCCTGGTGCCTCGTATTTTCGAACAGTTCGCACACGCAGCGTAATCGGCTAGCCTTCTGGTTAGCTCAGATGGTAGAGCGACCACCCCGAAAAGGCGCTGGTATCGGGTCCGACTCCCGGAGCAGGACTAATTTTTCTTCAAGTGCGAAGCCTCCTTTCTCAGAAACCCGTATGGCTTCCCTTTGGTGTTTCGTGCTACAATGAGTGTGAAAGGAAGTCCCGTTACCTCAAATTGTCGATTAAAGGGCCCCTCATCAGGCCCCATAGCAAATTTTGGTTATATGCTGGAAGTTATTGCTTGTCCTCTAGGGAGCGTTCTGCCACAAAAGAAAGAAAAATTCAACTCGGCTCATATATAGCCAACATAAAAAAAAGTCAATGATTGCGATTCTTGGTAACGCGATCTTTGAGCGCAGCTGCTACCTTATTTAAAGCAGCAGGCAACCACATACCAAACATGCAGTGCCAAACAGAGGCGGGTCTCCGTTTAGGATTGGGCAGCACGCACCGCGATCCACCGCTATCGAGCCGGCCCTCTGGCGACGCGCCATCGCGCTATATTATAGTGGGTCACAGCCTCGGACAGCGGGGAGGAGATTAGGAATTGTTATTTAATGTTCTGAGGTGGGATGACAAAACGGGTGGTAAACAGGGGTATTGAGTAGAGGTCACACACTCATTTACTCAGAGACAGACCTCAATGTGGCCGCACAAAGTTGGGGTGGGAAGTAGAAGTAAGGGGACGGAACGCTATAACTCTCTTTTGAGTCACCGCAACGACACTGCGCCAGGAAATGGGAGGTAGGGCAAGAGTGAATGCGAGAGATGTACAGCCAGGCACAAGCACTGCCAGAGGCGACAAATGCCACTGAGGAACTCGCCCCGCAAACGGGGCAGCGAGAGACACGGCTGGGAGCCCTACAGCCACGTGACGCGGAGACGGAGGAGCGGAGAGTGGTGGATCACGCGCGAGGCGGCAAGGAGCGCCCGCCGCCGGCACCGCGGCAGTGCTGCGACAGCGGGAGGAGGAACGGCGAGGACGGAGTGGACGGTAGTGGCGAGAGTCACTGCAACGGAGCTTCGCGGAGGAAGGGGGCTAGAGTATAGACGAGAACACGTGATCCTGCTTTGAAGGACAAGGGGAGAGCGAGACTGGCACCGCGCACGACAGACGGCAGCAGGAGCCCGCGCAGATAGAGCTGCGCCTGACCTTGGTTACGACGAGGACAACGGCGAGGATCATTGGTGACGCGAACAGGCACCAGGAACAGGCGCAGAAACAGGCGTCAAAGAGATGGGCTCTAAAATATTTGAGGGTCACGAACCTATGATTTCAGGAGGTGAGCTTCAGCGCAAACACAGAGACTATCTCCACTTTCCCCGTCTAGCCTCCCGGAAGCGAAATTTCCTCCCTGTGTTCTCCCATACCGAACCTCAGAGATCGCATGACGCATATGTCAAGGGCCCCGCCTTCATTTTTTTTGCGATAGCAAGTATATGGACACTGTAGGTGCGTTTTTGCAATCATCGTCGCCGTGAGGTTCCGTATGAGCGAGAGCGTTTGTGGGTGAGCCTACGAACGCGGTTTAATGTCGCGTGCGCGAGCGAGGAACGTGGCTAAGATGCGTGCCCTCCCCTATGATGCACGAGGCAAAGGGGCCAGGCCAGGAAGGAGGGTCGTTCTTTTGTGGCAGCTGCCAGAGTGTCTCGATGCCCTACTTGCCCGCCGCTCTGTACAGAGTGGAGACATTGCGGCGTCTACTACGGCACTGGCCAACCCAATCCCCGTCGCCGTAGTAGACGCCTTTGGCGGACGCCGTAGGAACGTGTTTCCGGCGCTCGTGCGTCTTGAAAGCAATCTTCGACGTAATGAAAGTGCGCGTCGGCGTGGGCCTCATCCTCAAAACGATCTGCGATGTTTGCAGAGTGCGCATAGTGGCGGTAGCTTCGTATGCGCTGTGCTATCGACGTTTCCTTTGCCTTGAAGCGACAGATGCACGGTAGCCAATTGGCTCACAGCTGCTGCCGCGATTCCTAACTCCACCGTTTTCGCAGACACTTTCCGCTATCATCGAGCGAGATGTGTTCATGTTTACCTGTGCACGCGTAACACCATGCTGGTTAATTAAGTTAAAACACGTTTATGGGCTAGTTGGTTTCAATCCATGATGGAATGGGTAAGCGCGACTGAACGAGGACTTAGAAAGGAGCAGAAACGCAGAGTCAGCGCTGTCTCCATGTGTGCGTTTCTTTCTACGTCCTCGTTGAGTCACGCTTACATATTCTATCATAGTTAATTTAGTTAGTAAGCCAAAGTTTACAAGTTTATACGATCGATAAAACTACTGTCCTTACATTGTAGAGCTATCTACTAATTTTATACCGCAATTGCTGCTTCGCCTCTTGGGAGGAACTGCGAATGTTTTGGCCAGGCGAATGGCAAGAAGGTATAGGATGATGAATATATGCGGAAGGAAACTACAATCGTTGTACATAACGCTCGAAGCATTGATAACAAATACGTAATGGTGTTCAGGAAGGCATACTATTTTCACGGAAGAAGGGCAGTAGACCCACAGAATGTTAAACTGTTGTGCTGCGCGTAATTGGTGAGACTGCATCAACTTTACCTTGGTCGACTAATAAACTCAGTTTATTATACAGTACATGGGAATAACTATTCGAAGTATTCCTGCATAACTAGGGAAGCTAGGGTACTATACTCATTTTCAAATTTATACTTTATATGAAGGCTTTCATGTTCAGTGTTATTGTATATGTATTCTGTAGAGTTCAATATATACATAATCTAAAGCGTAAAGATTCTTTTATAGTATGAAAATGATGTGATTGCTTAATTATTGACGTTTAACGTCTAACAGTAAGAGTTGAACGTACAAATTACCAATCAACGTCTGAAATTGGGTATTACATAAAGTTCGCGCGCTATATTCAGTGTACAATAAAGATCTATAAAGCAGCTTGTCCGTATAAGGACCGGATGGAAAGCTCGGTTGGTAGATTAAACCATTTAGGTTTGTGGCTGATATTGTTGTAGGGTGCTAACTTTGGAGGCCTATCTGGTATGACTTGCTTTAGCGTTGGATTTGTCGAGTGCTGTCTAGCATCCTTGAAAAACTAGTCCCAAGACTGAGCTTATAAAACCATATAAACTAAGACAATAGGAAGCGAACGTATTTCGTCGGGTACGTATGTATAAGAGATTGAAAGTATGTGCTAAAATATTTGCGAAACGTGACATTGCTTCATATAAGCGGGACTTATTTCCAGCTCTCGGCCGCTAAGACGCAAGAGCATGCCGCAATTGTTAAAGTGGGTGAGCAGGATTTGTACATTAGGGGAAACATCGTGGTTTAGAAATTCCATAACAAGCAGTAGCATGCAAAATACGTGCTTCACTCACGATGAGAAAGAGTGGATAGGGTAACTGATATTTAAGGCAGGTTAAAAATAGCGCGATACCTATTGCTTTATTGCCGCATTCTCTTTCATCTACGTCACAGCATACAAAAACTTAATACACCACACACAAGACTTCATGTGCTCATCCGAGTAAGCGCTTGGCTTGCCTACATTTACAAAAAAAAAAGGAAACTGTGTTGCCCGTTATTCGACGAAACACGGAGGGGATCGACTCATTATCACGCCGATATTTGTCATGTTTGATGCCCGAGTGCTGAACTATGAGGAAAATAGATTAGAATATGTGTTTGGTTGCGTTACCGTGGGTATTTGACCTCCTCCAGCCGTGTGTAGAAGCCGCGATATTGTTTGTTGCAACTGGACTATTTTATACTTGCAGACTTCGTGGCGGGTACCGATGCGATCTGGCTTGTCTCAAACTGGAGAGGCAATATATAACACTGTGGCTGGTTTACCTTCTAAAGAGCCTCACACTGCTAAGCTCAGTTCTGGTGTTAAGTAAAGTAGATGAACATTTATAAGCACTAAAATGCAGATGACTTGCACAGCAGAAAGCTGTGCCGTGCTCAGGACGACATTATTTACGTCCGTAAAGTCTCGTCTCGTCACGTATTCGTACACCTCTGCTGCGCCGACTTCTGTTCCTTGCAGGAAGTGCTGCGCTCCCATGGGCGTGGTTTTTTCACGAACAGCACGTATCGCCTAATTGCATGTCTGGCAGCTAGGATTCCTGCAACACAGAGACGCAGCCCCAACTTAGGAACTTGGGATATTCGGGGTTCATTATAGTAATAAACTTGGGCTTACCTGACCAAATCGCTATCCAAATCACTTTAATCCACTGTATAATTTTGGTATGCACTTTTTTTACTAACCGTTTTTGAGACCTATATTGCGGCGAAAGCTCAGTACGGACTTCAGCGTAGTTATGAATCCCCTCAGAGAGAAGATTAGGAGCTTCAAAGTCACACTTGACACTGTAATTTATAGGCAAAGTTGCAATGAAGAATGGAAATACGAGGTTAAAGTGAGAGGTTGGCAAAACATCCAGCCGAAGGACTTCTCAAACAAGTAATGTTCCTGGTGTAAGCATTCACACATATGAATGACGTGGAAGGCGGTTTTAAAAAGGTTGTTAGTAATATGAGTGGTCGGTCACACCTGGCACTGTTCGTTCTGTACACCTACAAAGGCTTAAGTTTAAGTGTTTTCGTTTGAATTCTGCGGAAATTGAGACGGGGAGCGGTGAAAATCCAGTATGCTGAAAACGATATATTTTGAAAAATAAATGCGGAACGCTAACCTAGATAAAATAAAATTGTCACGGAACTTTGAAAGGCCTTCTCTTTAGGTAGTTTCAACTTTCAGTTTTCCATATCAGTGATCACCATTGTAAGAGTAATGGAAAGTAAACGCAAGGTAATAACAATTTTCAGAGAATACACACTCATATCCATGCGAACTTTAGTAGACGATGTAATAAATAGTATCAAATGTACGTTGGCATTCCGCTGAATTCCCCGTAGAAACTTTGAGATACCGTAAATATGCTCAGGAGACAGCGGAGTGATCTGGCCGACTGGATTGGGTTCCAGATTGGATTCCAGACTGGATAGGGTTCCGCCATAACCAGAGGTGACGACTGCTGTTTTTTTTGTGTGTAAGCAAGTGCGTATGACCCGCGCGCATCAACTACAGATCAACAAATCCAATGAATCAATCAAAGGAACTTTTATTTCTCCAAGCGAAATATTGCGTTGACGGAAAAAAGCCGCTGACTGCGGCTTGACAAAGCTCCGGCTCTCTACAATATCCAGCAGCAAGTGAGCCGCGGTGGAACTTCTAAATAAATGTTAATAGGATACAACTAAACCTTTTTATTGGAAAAGCATGCAGTTTGACAAAAGATATACAAATAACCTATAACCTACGCAAACATAAAGCAGGGTGGGTTTTAAATTGTCATACTACGTGGGAATATCAGATATACAGGATCAGAACGAATTACAAAGCTGTGAAACACATAAGAACAAACATATAATACATAACAAAGAAGAAAAAACGTCTAGCAATACATAACGTTGAAAAATCAGTATCGCGTCTTCCATGTGAAATCGAAAAACGCAAAGAGGCTACTAAAACAGTTTGCAATTTGGAAGAATATAGTTGCAAAACGATGCGCGTGTATGCAGTCTCAGCGATTATACCATGTTTGGCATACTTGTTCAAGAGCGCAGCTAATTGGAATGATAGCGACTGTTTACGGAATTTATGCGGCATAATTGCTGAAAGCAAGGACCCTAAATTTTTGTATTCTGTAGGTAGTGTCGCTTTGCTAAACGAAAGGAACCAGTAAAGTCACTGTTATTGGCTTTAATGGCGAAGCGACAAGTACAGGAAAGACACAATGCGTAGATAAATTCCACTTTTATTATTTTGAATGCGTTAAAATGGGGAGATGTAGGTATAGCATCTCAAACGTTAGCAAATGCGCCAACTGCGCGCTTTCGACATAGACTGAGTTTCTTAACGCTATCTAATGATATATATATAGCCCCATACAAGGTGGCAATAATTTAGTGTTGATGAAAATCATCCATTATAAATCTAATGTTTAAAAATTTACTGGTAATCTTTGACGGTTTTTATTAGTGAATCCAGTGACAAAATTTAAGCTCTTGGAGATATTTTCCACTTGCTTGTTCCATGATAGTGTCTCTGAAAATGTATCTCCCAACGCCTTAACCTCGTTAACAGTACTATAACTACAGCATTATCAGTATATAAGGTTTCTCTCAGTTCAAGAACTGTGTGCGCAGTGCGATAAAATATACCCTGTGTCTTTTTTGTTGTTGTTGATTCAAAAGCAATTCCTTCTTGGCCAACATGTGCGAGCGCATCATTTTCTGGAAACATCATCCTATGGGGATTTAAACCCTTGAAAAAGGTGCTGTGTAATATGCATCGCCAACGCATTGACAATTTTTAAGAGAGCCAAAAATGACGTTTATATTGATGATGAATAAGAGCGGCCCAAGTACACTACCTTGAGGGAGCCCAGTGTTAGTGTTTTTAGAGTGTGAGTTGAAATTACAATTCGGGACAAACTGACTTCTGTATTGTGTATATAAACGCAGAAGGTCGTTCGACTTCCCACGCACGTCATACAGTTCTAGCTTATATATTATTAGATTATGTTGCGTCCAGTCATAAGCTTTCGGAAAAGTCAATGTATTCAGCTAAGACAAGGTGTTTATCCTCAAAGGCATCAATTATAAATTCTTTTTGAGCAAGAAGAGCTTGTTCTGTAGATTCGCCTTTAAAAAAACTGTATTGGGTCTTGTTTATTAGATGGCGTTTATTTAGGAATCTAAAAGGTCGCACGTGCATAATCTTTTCCAATTCTTTGGATATCACTCGTAGTATAGATATCGGCCTAAAATTTTCTAGATCATTTTTATCGCCGCTCTTTAGAATTGAAGTTACCCCTCGCCGTTTGCATCTTTTACGCAATATAGCTAGTTTCGAGCACTAAATTAAGCATTTCCGTCACGATAGGAATATTGATGTCTGATATATTTGATAGGGCGAATTTGCATGTCGTTTGCGTCGAGTGTTCTTGAATTTTTTAGGCTGTTAAATATCAGAACAACTTTGATCTCTATTGTTGGAAAAAAACAACATACTGGAAGAAAATCCACTGGTTTCCTGAAAAGGGTTCGGCTATACGTTGTAACGATTTCGCTTGCCTACCGCAAAAAAGTTGTAATCGTGTGCATCTGAGAAGCCTGTTCCATCTTTCATTCGACCATTTATGCACAGACCTGAGATTGTATCGTCAGCGTTAGCATTAATTTTGGTGTTGAGTCGTTTCCAGAGCAGCTCAGTATTGTTGTCCGCGACACCGATACAAGTAGAAGCACTCTTCTTTTCCGCCCTTAGGTCTGGCATTAAAGGGACTTCGAAACGATGTAAAAACTTCCCACTTGCTAGGGTTTCTGTTCTTAATAAATTTCCTGTAAACGCGGTTTTTTAGTTTGAATTGGCTGCGAAGATGACTGGTTTCCCATAGCTTTCGTGACTCCTTATTTGTACATCCTGCACCATAAGGGGAGTGTTTTTTTCTACAGTGTTAATAGTTCAGTAATTAGAGGCCATAGATTTGCTCACGAGATTGCGGAAAGATCGTGCCGACAGGAGAGGGTTCCGGTTTAGAGCGGCCCCTGTCCTCCATAATCAGAGGTGACGACTGTTGTTTTTTTGGTGTAAGCATGTGCGTATGATCATCATCATCATAACCGGCCTAGTTACGCCCACTGCAGGGCAAAGGCCTCTCCCATACTTCTCCAACTACCCCGGTCATGTACTAATTGTGGCCATGTTGTCTCTGCAAACGTCTTAATGTCATCCGCCCACCTAACTTTCTGCCGCCCCCTGCTACGCTTCCCTTCCCTTGGAATCCAGTCCGTAACTCTTAGTGACCATCGGTTATCTTCCCTCCTCATTACATGTCCGGCCCATGCCCATTTCTTTTTCTTGATTTCAACTAAGATGTCGTTTACCCGCGTTTGTTGCCTCACCCAATCTGCTCTTTTCTTATCCCTTAACCTTACACCCATCATTCTTCTTTCCATAGCTCGTTGCGTCGTCCTCAGTTTCAGCAGAACCCTTTTCGTAAGCCTCCAGGTTTCTGCCCCATATGTGAGTACTGGTAACACACAGCTGTTGTACACTTTCCTTTTGAGGGATAGTGGCAACCTGCTGTTCATGATTTGAGAATGCCTGCCAAACGCCCCCCAACCCATTCTTATTCTTCTGGTTATTTCAGTCTCATGATCCGGATCCGTGGTCACTACCTGCCCTAAGTAGATGTATTCCCTTACCACTTCCAGTGCTTCGCTACCTATCGTAAACTGCTGTTCTCTTCCGAGACTGTTAAACAATACTTTAGTTTTCTGCAGATTAATTTTCAGACCCACCCTTCTGCTTTGCCTCTCCAGGTCAGTGAGCATGCATTGCAATTGGTCTCCTGAGTTACTAAGCAAGGCAATATCATCAGCGAATCGCAAGTTGCTAAGGTATTCTCCATCAACTTTTATCCCAAATTCTTCCCACTCCAGGCCTCTGAATACCTTCTGTAAACATGCTGTGAATAGCATTGGAGATATCGTATCTCCCTGTCTGACGCCTTTCTTTATAGGGATTTTGTTGCTTTCTTTGTGGAGGACTACGGTGGCTGTGGAGCCGCTATAGATATCTTCCAGTATTTTTACGTATGGCTCATCTACACCCTGATTTCGTAATGCCTCCATGACTGCTGAGGTTTCGACTGAATCAAACGCTTTCTCGTAATCAATGAAAGCTATATATAAGGGTTGGTTATATTCTGCACATTTCTCTATCACTTGATCGATAGTGTGAATATGGTCTATTGTTGAGTAGCCTTTACGGAATCCTGCCTGGTCCTTTGGTTGACAGAAGTCCAAGGTGTTCTTGGTTCTATTTGCGATTACCTTAGTAAATACTTTGTAGGCAACGGACAGTAAGCTGATCGGTCTATAATTTTTCAAGTCTTTGGCGTCCCCTTTCTTATGGGTTAGGATTATGTTAGCGTTCTTCCAAGATTCCGGTACGCTCGAGGTTATGAGGCATTGCGTATACAGGGTGGCCAGTTTCTCTAGAACAATCTGACCACCATCCTTCAACAAATCTGCTGTTACCTGATCCTCCCCAGCTGCCTTCCCCCTTTGCATAGCTCCTAAGGCTTTCTTTACTTCTTCTGGCGTTACCTGTGGGATTTCGAATTCCTCTAGGCTATTCTCTCTTCCACTATCGTCGTGGGTGCCACTGGTACTGTATAAATCTCTATAGAACTCCTCAGCCACTTGAACTATCTCATCCATATTAGTAACGATATTGCCGGCTTTGTCTCTTAACGCACACATCTGATTCTTGCCTATTCCTAGTTTCTTCTTCACTGTTTTTAGGCTTCCTCCGTTCCTGAGAGCCTGTTCAATTCTATCCATATTATAGTTCCTGATGTCCGCTGTCTTACGCTTGTTGATTAACTTAGAAAGTTCTGCCAGTTCTATTCTAGCTGTAGGATTAGAGGCTTTCATACATTGGCGTTTCTTGATCAGATCTTTCGTCTCCTGCGATAGCTTACTGGTTTCCTGTCTAACGGCGTTACCACCGACTTCTATTGCGCACTCCTTAATGATGCCCATGAGATTGTCGTTCATTGCTTCAACACTAAGGTCCTCTTCCTGAGTTAAAGCCGAATACCTGTTCTGTAGTTTGATCCGGAATTCCTCTAGTTTCCCTCTTACCGCTAACTCATTGATTGGCTTCTTGTGTAGCAGTTTCTTTCGTTCCCTCCTCAAGTCTAGGCTAATTCGAGTTCTTACCATCCTGTGGTCACTGCAGCGTACCTTGCCGAGTACGTCTACATCTTGAATGATGCCAGGGTTCGCGCAGAGTATGAAGTCGATTTCATTTCTAGTCTCACCATTCGGGCTCCTCCACGTCCACTTTCGACTAACCCGCTTGCGGAAAAAGGTATTCATTATCCGCATATTATTCTGTTCTGCAAACTCTACTAATAATTCTCCTCTGCTATTCCTAGAGCCTATGCCATATTCCCCCACTGACTTGTCTCCAGCCTGCTTCTTGCCTACCCTGGCATTGAAGTCGCCCATCAGTATAGTGTATTTTGTTTTGACTTTACCCATCGCCGATTCTACGTCTTCATAAAAGCTTTCGACTTCCTGGTCATCATGACTAGATGTAGGAGCGTAGGCCTGTACAACCTTCATTTTGTACCTCTTATTAAGTTTCACAACAAGACATGCCACCCTCTCGTTAATGCTATAGAATTCCTGTATGTTACCAGCTATTTCCTTATTAATCAGGAATCCGACTCCTAGTTCTCGTCTCTCCGCTAAGCCCCGGTAACACAGTACATGCCCGCTTTTTAGCACTGTATATGCTTCTTTTGTCCTCCTAACCTCACTGAGCCCTATTATATCCCATTTACTACCTTCTAATTCCTCCAATAACACTGCTAGACTCGCCTCACTAGATAGCGTTCTAACGTTAAACGTTGCCAGGTTCAGATTCCAATGGCGGCCTGTCCGGAGCCAGGTATTCTTAGCACCCTCTGCAGCGTCACAGATCTGACCGCCGCCGTGGTCAGTTGCTTCGCGGCTGCTGGGGACTGAGGGCCGGGGTTCGATTGTTGTATTCATATAGGAGGTTGTGGCCAAGTACTGCACCAGGGTGGCCAATCCTACTCTGGTGAGACAGTGCGTTACCGGTTCTGGTCGCCGGGATCAGGCCGCACTCCAGGCCTGTTTGTGCAATTTTCTCAACACACGGTTTTTTTTTGTATTTTCCGGTGGAGAATTGCGCGGCACCGGGATTTGAATAACGGTCCTCTTGCACTGGAGACGGATACTCTACCGTCCTCGTAGGAGTTAAATTAAAAATTAATTTATGGGGTTTTACGTGACAAGACCACTTTCTGATTATGCACGCCGTAGTGGAGGACTCCGAAAATTTCGACCACCTGGGGTTCTTTAACGTGCACCTAATTCTAAGTACACGGGTGTTTTCGCATTTCGCCCCCATCGAAATGCGGCCGCCGTGGTCGGGGTCCGATCCCGCGACCTCGTGCTCAGCAGTCTAACACCATAACCACTGAGCAACCACGGCGGGTGCCGCAGGAGTTGTACGCCTCATTTAACCTACAGTGGTGCCCTATTTGATCAGTCAAGGTGGACCAATCTGAGCTCGGTTATACCGCATGGATGGCACTCGGCGAGAGAACCTGGTATTTATGACCTGCACATGTGAGGCCATACATAATTGAAGATATATATTTTCTTTTTTTTTTAGGAGGGTTCCCGTACAGTGATAAAATAAAGGAAGAGACATTAAAAGAAAGAAAAAAAAAGAAAGAAAAAGAGGCGAAAAAAAAAGGAACATAACAGGTGATTTGAACTCGTGACCCTTCGATGTTGCCCGGAAAGATAGCTCACTCGGGTGGTTCGTCAGGCCCCAGGCTACTTTTAAGTGCCACAGCTCCTGCTCCCAGCCTCACAGTTACGTGGGAAGAGACTCATGTTGTCCGCGATAGTCGGTTGGAAGGTCCGAGTGGTTGGAAGGCATACTTTCTAGGAAAAATGGCCGCTCGAGGAGAAGAGCGAACTCGAGCAGCTTTAGAGGCTAGGAAAACTGCCTTAAAATATTTAGACTTGAGGGAAAGCTTCGTAAACAAACTATAACACGGCAATCAGCACTCGAATACGACGGGAGATATTACTGAGACGTGGAAAATTCCCTTGAAGAAAAATCTGGTTTGCGAGACAAATGCTTGTATGTATTGAACCTCTTAAAAGATGAGGGGGGGAAATATGCGCTCACCGAGAGGGCATCGTCAGCACGACACCACCACAACACAAGGCACCTTACAGAGATGTGGAGAGCTTCGCGGCCGGAACGAAGCCTCCCCTCTCCGCCAGCCAAGAGGGGAAAACGCGCTTTCCGATCGCTCAAGGTTGCGCGGAGAAAGCATAACACTAGCGTCTAGGAAAAGCTTAACCAGGTGCGATGGCGGCACGCATAGCGTGGGAAGGTAGCCGCCAGAATAACTATACCAAGGACTGCTGCTGACGAGAGCGAAATACCTTCGTGTAATAGGACTACTTTCGAAAGAAAAAAAGGAAACGGCCCAGAGGGCTATACTACGAGAGCTATGACTGATAGTTTTATATATATATATATATATATATATATATATATATATATATATATATATATATATATATATATATATATATATATATATTCATCTCATCTATGGGATCGCATGCGCGCGCTGTTGCTTTGTCTCTGCGTGTAGTAAAGAGAGCCAGTTTAAGGGCGGAGAAGTAGAACGGAAAGAAAAGCAAAAACTGTAGCACCGTGGTTTTAAAGCGCACCCGTGGTAGAGAAACGGAATGCGATATAAGCGTGCGTAGCCATGATACGCACACGACAAACTGCCTTTAAATATTTAGACTTGAGGGAAAACTTAGGTAACAAACGATAGCACAGCAATCAGCACTGGAATATAATTATAACCCTAATACTAATTGTAAATATTCATCTCATCTATGGGATCTAATGCGCGCGCTGTTGTTTTGTTCTGTGTGTAGTAGTTAACAGAGCCAGTTTAAGGGCGGAGAAGAAGGAAGGAAAGGAAAGTCTCTGAAGCAAAATTACAGCGCCGTGTTTTTAAAGCGCACCCGTGGTAGAGAAACGGAAGCCGATATAGACCAGAACACGCTAGCCTCGCACCCAGGCTAATCGAACGCATACTCTCGCACCCGGATTGCCCGGTCGACCAGCGCCATTTTGTTCTGGGCTGCCAAAGCGTGTTCGCCGGCGACCAGCAGACATGGCTAGCGCTAGCTCTAGGACTCCAAAGTGCGGAAATGTGCCCGTTCACGCGAATCCAAAGTACAAGAAGTCATCTGGGCATCGCTGCGTCGTGTTTGGATGCCAAAATAACCAGCGGAAAAGGAGCAGGTTGCTTAGCGCTGTTTGCGAAGAGCACAATACACGTAGGGAATCGTGCCGGCGCGGTGTTTTCAGCCTGCACCGATTTCCATCCGCAACGAAGAATGACAAGCTGCGCCACCGGTGGATAGCTGCAGTGAATAGGAAGAACTACCAACCCAGTGAAAATGCACGAGTGAGTATTCGATCTGTGTATATTTTGGTGCCACGTTCAACTTTGCGCCCTACGAACGTAATATGTGTAACACGCAGGTTTGCTCCGAGCACTTTCTGGTCAAGCCCACAGAGCAGAATCCCGCGCCGGTGCTTCGCCTTGGCTATAACAAGAAGGCAAGCCTTTTCGTGTCTTCATTCAGGCAGAGCTTCCGACGGTTAAGCGGAACAGTTGAGTTTGCGGTTAGCGATACTTGCAGCTACTGCACGGCATGACCATTAAGCGTAAACGACAAGTTGTAAACGATAGTATGTTGCCCTGCTGGTGAGCGTTATTTCTAATGAAAGTAAAACGAAGTCTGCTCGTCACGTAGCATGCGTCGACAAAAACGTAAACGACTGCTCGTCGCCGAAGGCGTTCTTGCAGCGCGCCTGTCTTTACGAGCTGGTGTTGCAGGTGTCATTCGTAACGAATTCATTTGAGCATCCTGAGCTCTAAACTGCGTGCGGGCTGTTATGCAGGGCAAAGCGCAATATTTTTCCGTTCATAAGGCGAGGAAAATAAGGTGCTTAATTATTGTTGTATTTTGTAACAAAATTTTGCTCGTTCTCACCAGTTTCTTTTACTGTTTTCTAAGGGAGCGCTAACAATCCGATATGGCCTCGCACAATCGAAACAGGTCTGATACCAGGTAGCTGCAGTTGGTGGGGCTAATTTTTTGGAATGCAGGTGCGGTTGTTGTCTTGTACCAAAGGCTTCCCTGATGATGCAGCTTTAAGTAGGGATGGTAATTTTATGTGCCCTGTCATGGTTTGTGCAACTGTACAAAACCTGCATCCGTCATGCTCGCCCTGTTATATGGGCTTTGACTGCACCTGTAGTTGAACATTATAACTACTGTAGTTCCTCATTTTCCAATGAGTGCAGGTTTAGCATCACATGCTGCTTGTTCGAGTACTGTAGGCTTGTGTTCTTAATGTTGTACTCTTAAGGGGTTGCACGATACAATTGGCCTGGTGCATCTTCTATTTCATTTTGAGAGGACTTTATGTCTTCGCAACAGTGATGGCATGGGAAAGAACTACAGCCCTTCTTACTATAACATATATATTGTTTTCAATGTGCAGGTGGTGAAGGGCAGGCGTCTGCTAATCAGGCAGTCAAACGACCTCGCCACTTGGTTGCCAAACGCGGCCAACCCAGTAGTGACCATGACAAACAAGACCAAACTGAAAGTGCAGAGGACAATGTTCTGCGTGCTTGAATAAAATGTGGCACCAACACAGTGCTGTAAAATCCTTCACAGGTTACGTGCTTACGTGGTTACCCGATGTATTCACTTCTGCAGTCTGCACATCACTCAGTGTGGCCATTGCGGACTTGCATGAGGTCTTGAAGTTTGATTGAATCGAGACAGCGAAAATGACAGGCTAGAAAAAACGTGAAACACGCCTTCCGCCCAGCTAAAAAGCCCAAGTTACGCTTTCGCGCCGGGTCGCATCTCCCGGCGTGGCAGCCCAGGCCTGCTACTTCGCGGCGCTTGGGATAGATGGCGCGACCGGCGCTCATCAATATGGCGGCGCGCTTTGAATTCACGGTGTTCTGGTGTATAAGCGTGCGTGGCCATGATACGCACACGACAAACTGCCTTAAAATATTTAGACTTGAGGGAAAGCTTCGTAAACAAACTATAACACGGCAATCAGCACTCGAATGCGACGAGAGAAATTACTGAGACGTGGAAAATTCCCTTGAAGAAAAATCTGGTTTGCGAGACAAATGCTTGTATGTATTGAACCTCTTAAAAGATGAGGGGGGGAAATATGCGCTCACCGAGAGGGCATCGTCAGCACGAGACCACCACAAGGCACCTTACAGAGATGTGGAGAGCTTCGCGGCCGGAACGAAGCCTCCCCTCTCCGCCAGCCAAGAGGGGAAAACGCGCTTTCCGATCGCTCAAGGTTACGCGGAGAAAGCATAAATCTAGCGTCTAGGAAAAGCTTAACCAGGTGCGATGGCGGCACGCATAGCGTGGGAAGCTAGCCGCCAGAATAACTATAACAAGGACTGCTGCTGACGAGGGCGAAATACCTTCGTGTAATTATAATAACCCTAATAGGACTACTTTCGAAAGAAAAAAAAAGGAAACGGCCCAGAGGGCTATACTACGAGAGCTATGACTGATAGTTTTCTATATATATATATATATATATATATATATTCATCTCATCTATGGGATCGCATGCGCGCGCTGTTGCTTTGTCTCTGCGTGTAGTAGTTAAGAGAGCCAGTTTAAGGGCGGTGAAGTAGAAAGGAAAGAAAAGCAAAAACTGCAGCACCGTGGTTTTAAAGCGCACCCGTGGTAGAGAAACGGAATGCGACATAAGCGTGCGTAGCCATGATACGCACACGACAAACTGCCTTTAAATATTTAGACTTGAGGGAAAGCTTCGGCAACAAACGATAGCACAGCAATCAGCACTCGAATATAATTATAACCCTAATACTAATTGTAAATATTCATCTCATCTATGGGCTCTAATGCGCGCGCTGTTGTTTTATTCTGTGTGTAGTAGTTAAGAGAGCCAGTTTAAGGGCGGAGAAGTGGGAAGGAAAGGAAAGGCTCTGAAGCAAACTTGCAGCGCCGTGGTTTTAAAGCGCAACCATGGTAGAGAAACGGAAGGCCATATAAGCGTGCGTGGCCATGATACGCACACGACAAACTGCCTTAAAATATTTAGACTTGAGGGAAAGCTTCGTAAACAAACTATAACACGGCAATCAGCACTCGAATACCACGAGAGAAATTACTGAGACGTGGAAAATTCTCTTGAAGAAAAATCTGGTTTGCGAGACAAATGCTTGTATGTATTGAACCTCTTAAAAGATGAGGGGGGAAATGTGCGCTCACCGACAGGGCATCGTCAGCACGAGACCACCACAAGGGACCTTCCAGAGAAGTGGAGAGCTTCGCGGCCAGAACGAAGCCTCCCCTCTCCGCCAGCCAAGAGGGGAGAACGCGCTTTCCGATCGCTCAAGGTTGCGCGGACAAAGCATAACTCTAGCGTCTAGGGAAAGCTTAACCAGGTGCGATGGCGGCACGCATAGCGTGGGAAGCTAGCCGCCAGAATAACTATACCAAGGACTGCTGCTGACGAGGGCGAAATACCTTCGTGTAATAGGACTACTTTCGAAAGAAAAAAAAAGGAAACGGCCCAGAGGGCTATACTACGAGAGCTGTGACTGATAGTTTTCTATAAATATATATATATATATATATATATATATATATATATATATATTCATCTCATCTATGGGATCGCATGCGCGCGCTGTTCCTTTGTCTCTGTGTGTAGTAGTTAAGAGAGCCAGTTTAAGGGCGGAGAAGTAGAAAGGAAAGAAAAGCAAAAACTGCAGCACCGTGGTTTTAAAGCGCAACCGTGGTAGAGAAACGGAATGCGATATAAGCGTGCGCAGCCATGATACGCACACGACAAACTGCCTTTAAATATTTAGACTTGAGGGAAAGCTTCGGTAACAAACGATAGCACAGCAATCAGCACTCGAATATAATTATAACCCTAATACTAATTGTAAATATTCATCTCATCTATGGGATCTAATGCGCGCGCTGTTGCTTTGTCTCTGCGTGTAGTAGTTGAGAGAGCCAGTTTAAGGGCGGAGAAGTGGGAAGGAAAGTCTCTGAAGCAAACTTCCAGCGCCGTGGTTTTAAAGCGCAACCGTGGTAGAGAAACGGAAGGCGATATAAGCGTGCGTGGCCATGATACGCACACGACAAACTGCCTTAAAATATTTAGACTTGAGGGAAAGCTTCGTAAACAAACTATAACACGGCAATCAGCACTCGAATGCGACGAGAGAAATTACTGAGACGTGGAAAATTCCCTTGAAGAAAAATCTGGTTTGCGAGACAAATGCTTGTATGTATTGAACCTCTTAAAAGATGAGGGGGGGAAATATGCGCTCACCGAGAGGGCATCGTCAGCACGAGACCACCACAAGGCACCTTACAGAGATGTGGAGAGCTTCGCGGCCGGAACGAAGCCTCCCCTCTCCGCCAGCCAAGAGGGGAAAACGCGCTTTCCGATCGCTCAAGGTTACGCGGAGAAAGCATAAATCTAGCGTCTAGGAAAAGCTTAACCAGGTGCGATGGCGGCACGCATAGCGTGGGAAGCTAGCCGCCAGAATAACTATAACAAGGACTGCTGCTGACGAGGGCGAAATACCTTCGTGTAATTATAATAACCCTAATAGGACTACTTTCGAAAGAAAAAAAAAGGAAACGGCCCAGAGGGCTATACTACGAGAGCTATGACTGATAGTTTTCTATATATATATATATATATATATATATATATATATATATATATTCATCTCATCTATGGGATCGCATGCGCGCGCTGTTGCTTTGTCTCTGCGTGTAGTAGTTAAGAGAGCCAGTTTAAGGGCGGTGAAGTAGAAAGGAAAGAAAAGCAAAAACTGCAGCACCGTGGTTTTAAAGCGCACCCGTGGTAGAGAAACGGAATGCGACATAAGCGTGCGTAGCCATGATACGCACACGACAAACTGCCTTTAAATATTTAGACTTGAGGGAAAGCTTCGGCAACAAACGATAGCACAGCAATCAGCACTCGAATATAATTATAACCCTAATACTAATTGTAAATATTCATCTCATCTATGGGCTCTAATGCGCGCGCTGTTGTTTTATTCTGTGTGTAGTAGTTAAGAGAGCCAGTTTAAGGGCGGAGAAGTGGGAAGGAAAGGAAAGGCTCTGAAGCAAACTTGCAGCGCCGTGGTTTTAAAGCGCAACCATGGTAGAGAAACGGAAGGCCATATAAGCGTGCGTGGCCATGATACGCACACGACAAACTGCCTTAAAATATTTAGACTTGAGGGAAAGCTTCGTAAACAAACTATAACACGGCAATCAGCACTCGAATACCACGAGAGAAATTACTGAGACGTGGAAAATTCTCTTGAAGAAAAATCTGGTTTGCGAGACAAATGCTTGTATGTATTGAACCTCTTAAAAGATGAGGGGGGAAATGTGCGCTCACCGACAGGGCATCGTCAGCACGAGACCACCACAAGGGACCTTCCAGAGAAGTGGAGAGCTTCGCGGCCAGAACGAAGCCTCCCCTCTCCGCCAGCCAAGAGGGGAGAACGCGCTTTCCGATCGCTCAAGGTTGCGCGGACAAAGCATAACTCTAGCGTCTAGGGAAAGCTTAACCAGGTGCGATGGCGGCACGCATAGCGTGGGAAGCTAGCCGCCAGAATAACTATACCAAGGACTGCTGCTGACGAGGGCGAAATACCTTCGTGTAATAGGACTACTTTCGAAAGAAAAAAAAAGGAAACGGCCCAGAGGGCTATACTACGAGAGCTGTGACTGATAGTTTTCTATAAATATATATATATATATATATATATATATATTCATCTCATCTATGGGATCGCATGCGCGCGCTGTTCCTTTGTCTCTGTGTGTAGTAGTTAAGAGAGCCTGTTTAAGGGCGGAGAAGTAGAAAGGAAAGAAAAGCAAAAACTGCAGCACCGTGGTTTTAAAGCGCAACCGTGGTAGAGAAACGGAATGCGATATAAGCGTGCGCAGCCATGATACGCACACGACAAACTGCCTTTAAATATTTAGACTTGAGGGAAAGCTTCGGTAACAAACGATAGCACAGCAATCAGCACTCGAATATAATTATAACCCTAATACTAATTGTAAATATTCATCTCATCTATGGGATCTAATGCGCGCGCTGTTGCTTTGTCTCTGCGTGTAGTAGTTGAGAGAGCCAGTTTAAGGGCGGAGAAGTGGGAAGGAAAGTCTCTGAAGCAAACTTCCAGCGCCGTGGTTTTAAAGCGCAACCGTGGTAGAGAAACGGAAGGCGATATAAGCGTGCGTGGCCATGATACGCACACGACAAACTGCCTTAAAATATTTAGACTTGAGGGAAAGCTTCGTAAACAAGCTATAACACGGCAATCAGCACTCGAATACGACGAGAGAAATTACTGAGACGTGGAAAATTCCCTTGAAGAAAAATCTGGTTTGCGACACAAATGCTTGTATGTATCGAACCTCTTAAAAGTTGAGGGGGGAAATATGCGCTCACCGAGAGGGCATCGTCAGCACGAGACCACCACAAGGCACCTTACAGAGATGTGGAGAGCTTCGCGGCCGGAACGAAGCCTCCCCTCTCCGCCAGCCAAGAGGGGAAAACGCGCTTTATAATCGCTCAAGGTTGCGCGGACAAAGCATAACTCTAGCGTCTAGGAAAAGCTTAACTAGGTGCGATGGCGGCACGCATAGCGTGGGAAGCTAGCCGCCAGAATAACTATACCAAGGACTGCTGCTGACGAGGGCGCAATACCTTCGTGTAATTATAATAACCCTAATAGGACTACTTTCGAAAGAAAAAAAAGGAAACGGCCCAGAGGGCTATACTACGAGAGCTATGACATATAGTTTTCTATAAATATATATATATGTATATATATATATATATATATATATATATATATATATATATTCATCTCATCTATGGGATCGCATGCGCGCGCTGTTCCTTTGTCTCTGCGTGTAGTAGTTAACAGAGCCAGTTTAAGGGCGGAGAAGTAGAAAGGAAAGAAAAGCAAAAACTGCAGCACCGTGGTTTTAAAGCGCACCCGTGGTAGAGAAACGGAATGCGACATAAGCGTGCGTAGCCATGATACGCACACGACAAACTGCCTTTAAATATTTAGACTTGAGGGAAAGCTTCGGTAACAAACGATAGCACAGCAATCAGCACTCGAATATAATTATAACCCTAATACTAATTGTAAATATTCATCTCATCTATGGGCTCTAATGCGCGCGCTGTTGTTTTATTCTGTGTGTAGTAGTTAAGAGAGCCAGTTTAAGGGCGGAGAAGTGGGAAGGAAAGGAAAGGCTCTGAAGCAAACTTGCAGCGCCGTGGTTTTAAAGCGCAACCGTGGTAGAGAAACGGAAGGCCATATAAGCGTGCGTGGCCATGATACGCACACGACAAACTGCCTTAAAATATTTAGACTTGAGGGAAAGCTTCGTAAACAAACTATAACACGGCAATCAGCACTCGAATACGACGAGAGAAATTACTGAGACGTGGAAAATTCTCTTGAAGAAAAATCTGGTTTGCGAGACAAATGCTTGTATGTATTGAACCTCTTAAAAGATGAGGGGGGAAATGTGCGCTCACCGACAGGGCATCGTCAGCACGAGACCACCACAAGGGACCTTCCAGAGAAGTGGAGAGCTTCGCGGCCGGAACGAAGCCTCCCCTCTCCGCCAGCCAAGAGGGGAGAACGCGCTTTCCGATCGCTCACGGTTGCGCGGACAAAGCATAACTCTAGCGTCTAGGGAAAGCTTAACCAGGTGCGATGGCGGCACGCATAGCGTGGGAAGCTAGCCGCCAGAATAACTATACCAAGGACTGCTGCTGACGAGGGCGAAATACCTTCGTGTAATAGGACTACTTTCGAAAGAAAAAAAAAAGGAAACGGCCCAGAGGGCTATACTACGAGAGCTGTGACTGATAGTCTTCTATATATATATATATATATATATATATATATATATATATATATATATATATATATATATATATATTCATCTCATCTATGGGATTGCATGCGCGCGCTGTTGCTTTGTCTCTGTGTGTAGTAGTTAAGAGAGCCAGTTTAAGGGCGGAGAAGTAGAAAGGAAAGAAAAGCAAAAACTGCAGCACCGTGGTTTTAAAGCGCAACCGTGGTAGAGAAACGGAATGCGATATAAGCGTGCGCAGCCATGATACGCACACGACAAACTGCCTTTAAATATTTAGACTTGAGGGAAAGCTTCGGTAACAAACGATAGCACAGCAATCAGCACTAGAATATAATTATAACCCTAATACTAATTGTAAATATTCATCTCATCTATGGTATCTAATGCGCGCGCTGTTGCTTTGTCTCTGCGTGTAGTAGTTGAGAGAGCCAGTTTAAGGGCGGAGAAGTGGGAAGGAAAGTCTCTGAAGCAAACTTCCAGCGCCGTGGTTTTAAAGCGCAACCGTGGTAGAGAAACGGAAGGCGATATAAGCGTGCGTGGCCATGATACGCACACGACAAACTGCCTTAAAATATTTAGACTTGAGGGAAAGCTTCGTAAACAAACTATAACACGGCAATCAGCACTCGAATACGACGAGAGAAATTACTGAGACGTGGAAAATTCCCTTGAAGAAAAATCTGGTTTGCGAGACAAATGCTTGTATGTATCGAACCTCTTAAAAGTTGAGGGGGGAAATGTGCGCTCACCGACAGGGCATCGTCAGCACGAGACCACCACAAGGGACCTTCCAGAGAAGTGGAGAGCTTCGCGGCCGGAACGAAGCCTCCCCTCTCCGCCAGCCAAGAGGGGAGAACGCGCTTTCCGATCGCTCAAGGTTGCGCGGACAAAGCATAACTCTAGCGTCTAGGGAAAGCTTAACTAGGTGCGATGGCGGCACGCATAGCGTGGGAAGCTAGCCGCCAGAATAACTATACCAAGGACTGCTGCTGACGAGGGCGCAATACCTTCGTGTAATTATAATAACCCTAATAGGACTACTTTCGAAAGAAAAAAAAGGAAACGGCCCAGAGGGCTATACTACGAGAGCTATGACTGATAGTTTTCTATAAATATATATATATATATATATATATATATATATATATATATATATATTCATCTCATCTATGGGATCGCATGCGCGCGCTGTTCCTTTGTCTCTGCGTGTAGTAGTTAACAGAGCCAGTTTAAGGGCGGAGAACTAAAAAGGAAAGAAAAGCAAAAAACTGCAGCACCGTGGTTTTAAAGCGCACCCGTGGTAGAGAAACGGAATGCGATATAAGCGTGCGTAGCCATGATACGCACACGACAAACTGCCTTTAAATATTTAGACTTGAGGGAAAGCTTCGGTAACAAACGATAGCACAGCAATCAGCACTCGAATATAATTATAACCCTAATACTAATTGTAAATATTCATCTCATCTATGGGATCTAATGCGCGCGCTGTTGTTTTGTTCTGTGTGTAGTAGTTAAGAGAGCCAGTTTAAGGGCGGAGAAGTGGGAAGGAAAGGAAAGTCTCTGAGCAAACTTGCAGCGCCGTGGTTTTAAAGCGCAACCGTGGTAGAGAGACGGAAGGCGATATAAGCGTGCGTGGCCATGATACGCACACGACAAACTGCCTTAAAATATTTAGACTTGAGGGAAAGCTTCGTAAACAAACTATAACACGGCAATCAGCACTCGAATACGACGAGAGAAATTACTGAGACGTGAAAAATTCCCTTGAAGAAAAATCTGGTTTGCGAGACAAATGCTTGTATGTATTGAACCTCTTAAGAGATGAGGGGGGAAATATGCGCTCACCGAGAGGGCATCGTCAGCACGAGACCATCACAAGGCACCTTACAGAGATGTGGAGAGCTTCGCGGCCGGAACGAAGCCTCCCCTCTCCCCCAGCCAAGAGGGGAAAACGCGCTTTCCGATCACTCAAGGTTGCGCGGACAAAGCAGAAATCTAGCGTCTAGGAAAAGCTTAACCAGGTGCGATGGCGGCACGCATAGCGTGGGAAGCTAGCCGCCAGAATAACTATACCAAGGACTGCTGCTGACGAGGGCGAAATACCTTCGTGTAATTATAATAACCCTAATAGAACTACTTTCGAAAGAAAAAAAAAAGGAAACGGCCCAGAGGGCTATACTACGAGAGCTATGACTGATAGTTTTCTATATATATATATTCATCTCATCTATGGGATCGCATGCGCGCGCTGTTGCTTTGTCTCTGCGTGTAGTAGTTAAGAGAGCCAGTTTAAGAGCGGAGAAGTAGAAAGGAAAGAAAAGCAAAAACTGCAGTACGTGGTTTTAAAGCGCACCCGTGGTAGAGAAACGGAATGCGATATAAGCGTGCGTAGCCATGATACGCACACGACAAACTGCCTTTAAATATTCAGACTTGAGGGAAAGCTTCGTTAGCAAACGATAGCACGGCCATCAGCACTCGAATATAATTATAACCCTAATAATAATTGTAAATATTCATCTCATCTGTGGGATCTAATGCGCGCGCTGTTGCTTTGTCTCTGCGTGTAGTAGTTGAGAGAGCCAGTTTAAGGGCGGAGAAGTGGGAAGGAAAGGAAAGTCTCTGAGCAAACTTGCAGCGCCGTGTTTTTAAAGCGCAACTGTGGTAGAGAAACGGAAGGCGATATAAGCGTGCGTGGCCATGATACGCACACGACAAACTGCCTTAAAATATTTAGACTTGAGGGAAAGCTTCGTAAACAAACTATAACACGGCAATCAGCACTCGAATACGACGAGAGAAATTACTCAGACGTGGAAAATTGCCTTGAAGAAAAATCTTGTTTGCGAGACAAATGCTCGTATGTATTGAACCTCTTAAAGATGAGGGGGGAAATATGCGCTCACCGAGAGGGCATCGTCAGCACGAGACCACCACAAGGCACCTTACAGAGATGTGGAGAGCTTCGCGGCCGGAACGAAGCCTCCCCTCTCCTCCAGCCAAGAGGGGAAAACGCGCTTTCCGATCGCTCAAGGTTGCGCGGACAAAGCATAACTCTAGCGTCTAGGAAAAGCTTAACCAGGTGCGATGGCGGCACGCATAGCGTGGGAAGCTAGCCGCCAGAATAACTATACCAAGGACTGCTGCTGACGAGGGCGAAATACCTTCGTGTAATTATAATAACCCTAATTGGACTACTTTCGAAAGAAAAAAGAAGGAAACGGCCCAGAGGGCTATACTACGACAGCTATGACTGATAGTTTTCTATATATATATATATATATATATATATATATATATATATATATATATATATATATATACATATATATATATATATATATATATATATATATTCATCTCATCTATGGGATCGCATGCGCGCTGTTGCTTTGTCTGTGCGTGTAGTAGTTAAGAGCGCCAGTTTAAGAGCGGAGAAGTAGAAAGGAAAGAAAAGCAAAAACTGCAGCACCGTGGTTTTAAAGCGCACCCGTGGTAGAAAAACGGAATGTGATTTAAGCGTGCGTAGCCATGATACGCACACGACAAACTGCCTTTAAATATTTAGACTTGGGGGAAAGCTTCGGTAACAAACGATAGCACAGCAATCAGCACTCGAATATAATTATAACCCTAATACTAATTGTAAATATTCATCTCATCTATGGGATCTAATGCGCGCGCTGTTGTTTTGTTCTGTGTGTAGTAGTTAAGAGAGCCAGTTTAAGGGCGGAGAAGAAGGAAGGAAAGGAAAGTCTCTGAAGCAAAATTACAGCGCCGTGGTTTTAAAGCGCACCCGTGGTAGAGAAACGGAAAGCGATATAAGCGTGCGTGGCCATGATACGCACACGACAAAACTGCCTTAAAATATTTAGACTTGAGGGAAAGCTTCGTTACCAAACGATAGCACGGCAATCAGCACTCGAATATAATTATAACCCTAATAATAATTGTAAATATTCATCTCATCTGTGGGATCTAATGCGCGCGCTGTTGCTTTGTCTCTGCGTGTAGTAGTTGAGAGAGCCAGTTTAAGGGCGGAGAAGTGGGAAGGAAAGGAAAGTCTCTGAGCAAACTTGCAGCGCCGTGTTTTTAAAGCGCAACTGTGGTAGAGAAACGGAAGGCGATATAAGCGTGCGTGGCCATGATACGCACACGACAAACTGCCTTAAAATATTTAGACTTGAGGGAAAGCTTCGTAAACAAACTATAACACGGCAATCAGCACTCGAATACGACGAGAGAAATTACTCAGACGTGGAAAATTGCCTTGAAGAAAAATCTTGTTTGCGAGACAAATGCTCGTATGTATTGAACCTCTTAAAGATGAGGGGGGAAATATGCGCTCACCGAGAGGGCATCGTCAGCACGAGACCACCACAAGGCACCTTACAGAGATGTGGAGAGCTTCGCGGCCGGAACGAAGCCTCCCCTCTCCTCCAGCCAAGAGGGGAAAACGCGCTTTCCGATCGCTCAAGGTTGCGCGGACAAAGCATAACTCTAGCGTCTAGGAAAAGCTTAACCAGGTGCGATGGCGGCACGCATAGCGTGGGAAGCTAGCCGCCAGAATAACTATACCAAGGACTGCTGCTGACGAGGGCGAAATACCTTCGTGTAATTATAATAACCCTAATTGGACTACTTTCGAAAGAAAAAAGAAGGAAACGGCCCAGAGGGCTATACTACGACAGCTATGACTGATAGTTTTCTATATATATATATATATATATTCATCTCATCTATGGGATCGCATGCGCGCTGTTGCTTTGTCTGTGCGTGTAGTAGTTAAGAGCGCCAGTTTAAGAGCGGAGAAGTAGAAAGGAAAGAAAAGCAAAAACTGCAGCACCGTGGTTTTAAAACGCACCCGTGGTAGAAAAACGGAATGTGATTTAAGCGTGCGTAGCCATGATACGCACACGACAAACTGCCTTTAAATATTTAGACTTGGGGGAAAGCTTCGGTAACAAACGATAGCACAGCAATCAGCACTCGAATATAATTATAGCCCTAATACTAATTGTAAATATTCATCTCATCTATGGGATCTAATGCGCGCGCTGTTGTTTTGTTCTGTGTGTAGTAGTTAAGAGAGCCAGTTTAAGGGCGGAGAAGAAGGAAGGAAAGAAAAGTCTCTGAAGCAAAATTACAGCGCCGTGGTTTTAAAGCGCACCCGTGGTAGAGAAACGGAAAGCGATATAAGCGTGCGTGGCCATGATACGCACACGACAAAACTGCCTTAAAATATTTAGACTTGAGGGAAAGCTTCGTTACCAAACGATAGCACGGCAATCAGCACTCGAATATAATTATAACCCTAATAATAATTGTAAATATTCATCTCATCTGTGGGATCTAATGCGCGCGCTGTTGCTTTGTCTCTGCGTGTAGTAGTTGAGAGAGCCAGTTTAAGGGCGGAGAAGTGGGAAGGAAAGGAAAGTCTCTGAAGCAAACTTGCAGCGCCGTGGTTTTAAAGCGCAACCGTGGTAGAGAAACGGAAGGCGATATAAGCGTGCGTGGCCATGATACGCACACGACAAACTGCCTTAAAATATTTAGACTTGAGGGAAAGCTTCGTAAACAAACTATAACACGGCAATCAGCATTCGAATACGACAAGAGAAATTACTGAGACGTGGAAAATTCCCTTGAAGAAAAATCTGGTTTGCGGGACAAATGCTTGTATGTATTGAACCTCTTAAAAGATGAGGGGGGAAATATGCGCTCACCGAGAGGGCATCGTCAGCACGAGACCACCACAAGGCACCTTACAGAGATGTGGAGAGCTTCGCGGCCGGAACGAAGCCTCCCCTCTCCGCCAGCCAAGAGGGGAAAACGCGCTTTCCGATCACTCAAGGTTGCGCGGACAAAGCTTAAATCTAGCGTCTAGGAAAAGCTTAACCAGGTGCGATGGCGGCACGCATAGCGTGGGGAGCTAGCCGCCAGAATAACTATACCAAGGACTGCTGCTGACGAGGGCGCAATACCTTCGTGTAATTATAATAACCCTAATAGGACTACTTTCGAAAGAAAAAAAAGGAAACGGCCCAGAGGGCTATACTACGAGAGCTATGACTGATAGTTTTCTATAAATATATATATATATATATATATATATATATATATATATATATATATATATATATATATATATATATTCATCTCATCTATGGGATCGCATGCGCGCGCTGTTCCTTTGTCTCTGCGTGTAGTAGTTAACAGAGCCAGTTTAAGGGCGGAGAACTAAAAAGGAAAGAAAAGCAAAAAACTGCAGCACCGTGGTTTTAAAGCGCACCCGTGGTAGAGAAACGGAATGCGATATAAGCGTGCGTAGCCATGATACGCACACGACAAACTGCCTTTAAATATTTAGACTTGAGGGAAAGCTTCGGTAACAAACGATAGCACAGCAATCAGCACTCGAATATAATTTTAACCCTAATACTAATTGTAAATATTCATCTCATCTATGGGATCTAATGCGCGCGCTGTTGTTTTGTTCTGTGTGTAGTAGTTAAGAGAGCCAGTTTAAGGGCGGAGAAAAAGGAAGGAAAGGAAAGTCTCTGAAGCAAAATTACAGCGCCGTGGTTTTAAAGCGCACCCGTGGTAGAGAAACGGAAGGCGATATAAGCGTGCGTGGCCATGATACGCACATGACAAAACTGCCTTAAAATATTTAGACTTGAGGGAAAGCTTCGTAAACAAACTATAACACGGCAATCAGCACTCGAATACGACGAGAGAAATTACTCAGACGTGGAAAATTGCCTTGAAGAAAAATCTTGTTTGCGAGACAAATGCTCGTATGTATTGAACCTCTTAAAGATGAGGGGGGAAATATGCGCTCACCGAGAGGGCATCGTCAGCACGAGACCACCACAAGGCACCTTACAGAGATGTGGAGAGCTTCGCGGCCGGAACGAAGCCTCCCCTCTCCTCCAGCCAAGAGGGGAAAACGCGCTTTCCGATCGCTCAAGGTTGCGCGGACAAAGCATAACTCTAGCGTCTAGGAAAAGCTTAACCAGGTGCGATGGCGGCACGCATAGCGTGGGAAGCTAGCCGCCAGAATAACTATACCAAGGACTGCTGCTGACGAGGGCGAAATACCTTCGTGTAATTATAATAACCCTAATTGGACTACTTTCGAAAGAAAAAAGAAGGAAACGGCCCAGAGGGCTATACTACGACAGCTATGACTGATAGTTTTCTATATATATATATATATATATTCATCTCATCTATGGGATCGCATGCGCGCTGTTGCTTTGTCTGTGCGTGTAGTAGTTAAGAGCGCCAGTTTAAGAGCGGAGAAGTAGAAAGGAAAGAAAAGCAAAAACTGCAGCACCGTGGTTTTAAAACGCACCCGTGGTAGAAAAACGGAATGTGATTTAAGCGTGCGTAGCCATGATACGCACACGACAAACTGCCTTTAAATATTTAGACTTGGGGGAAAGCTTCGGTAACAAACGATAGCACAGCAATCAGCACTCGAATATAATTATAACCCTAATACTAATTGTAAATATTCATCTCATCTATGGGATCTAATGCGCGCGCTGTTGTTTTGTTCTGTGTGTAGTAGTTAAGAGAGCCAGTTTAAGGGCGGAGAAGAAGGAAGGAAAGGAAAGTCTCTGAAGCAAAATTACAGCGCCGTGGTTTTAAAGCGCACCCGTGGTAGAGAAACGGAAAGCGATATAAGCGTGCGTGGCCATGATACGCACACGACAAAACTGCCTTAAAATATTTAGACTTGAGGGAAAGCTTCGTTACCAAACGATAGCACGGCAATCAGCACTCGAATATAATTATAACCCTAATAATAATTGTAAATATTCATCTCATCTGTGGGATCTAATGCGCGCGCTGTTGCTTTGTCTCTGCGTGTAGTAGTTGAGAGAGCCAGTTTAAGGGCGGAGAAGTGGGAAGGAAAGGAAAGTCTCTGAAGCAAACTTGCAGCGCCGTGGTTTTAAAGCGCAACCGTGGTAGAGAAACGGAAGGCGATATAAGCGTGCGTGGCCATGATACGCACACGACAAACTGCCTTAAAATATTTAGACTTGAGGGAAAGCTTCGTAAACAAACTATAACACGGCAATCAGCATTCGAATACGACAAGAGAAATTACTGAGACGTGGAAAATTCCCTTGAAGAAAAATCTGGTTTGCGGGACAAATGCTTGTATGTATTGAACCTCTTAAAAGATGAGGGGGGAAATATGCGCTCACCGAGAGGGCATCGTCAGCACGAGACCACCACAAGGCACCTTACAGAGATGTGGAGAGCTTCGCGGCCGGAACGAAGCCTCCCCTCTCCGCCAGCCAAGAGGGGAAAACGCGCTTTCCGATCACTCAAGGTTGCGCGGACAAAGCTTAAATCTAGCGTCTAGGAAAAGCTTAACCAGGTGCGATGGCGGCACGCATAGCGTGGGAAGCTAGCCGCCAGAATAACTATACCAAGGACTGCTGCTGACGAGGGCGCAATACCTTCGTGTAATTATAATAACCCTAATAGGACTACTTTCGAAAGAAAAAAAAGGAAACGGCCCAGAGGGCTATACTACGAGAGCTATGACTGATAGTTTTCTATAAATATATATATATATATATATATATATATATATATATATTCATCTCATCTATGGGATCGCATGCGCGCGCTGTTCCTTTGTCTCTGCGTGTAGTAGTTAACAGAGCCAGTTTAAGGGCGGAGAACTAAAAAGGAAAGAAAAGCAAAAAACTGCAGCACCGTGGTTTTAAAGCGCACCCGTGGTAGAGAAACGGAATGCGATATAAGCGTGCGTAGCCATGATACGCACACGACAAACTGCCTTTAAATATTTAGACTTGAGGGAAAGCTTCGGTAACAAACGATAGCACAGCAATCAGCACTCGAATATAATTATAACCCTAATACTAATTGTAAATATTCATCTCATCTATGGGATCTAATGCGCGCGCTGTTGTTTTGTTCTGTGTGTAGTAGTTAAGAGAGCCAGTTTAAGGGCGGAGAAAAAGGAAGGAAAGGAAAGTCTCTGAAGCAAAATTACAGCGCCGTGGTTTTAAAGCGCACCCGTGGTAGAGAAACGGAAGGCGATATAAGCGTGCGTGGCCATGATACGCACATGACAAAACTGCCTTAAAATATTTAGACTTGAGGGAAAGCTTCGTTAGCAAACGATAGCACGGCAATCAGCACTCGAATATAATTATAACCCTAATAATAATTGTAAATATTCATCTCATCTGTGGGATCTAATGCGCGCGCTGTTGCTTTGTCTCTGCGTGTAGTAGTTGAGAGAGCCAGTTTAAGGGCGGAGAAGTGGGAAGGAAAGGAAAGTCTCTGAGCAAACTTGCAGCGCCGTGGTTTTAAAGCGCAACCGTGGTAGAGAGACGGAAGGCGATATAAGCGTGCGTGGCCATGATACGCACACGACAAACTGCCTTAAAATATTTAGACTTGAGGGAAAGCTTCGTAAACAAACTATAACACGGCAATCAGCACTCGAATACGACGAGAGAAATTACTCAGACGTGGAAAATTGCCTTGAAGAAAAATCTTGTTTGCGAGACAAATGCTCGTATGTATTGAACCTCTTAAAGATGAGGGGGGAAATATGCGCTCACCGAGAGGGCATCGTCAGCACGAGACCACCACAAGGCACCTTACAGAGATGTGGAGAGCTTCGCGGCCGGAACGAAGCCTCCCCTCTCCTCCAGCCAAGAGGGGAAAACGCGCTTTCCGATCGCTCAAGGTTGCGCGGACAAAGCATAACTCTAGCGTCTAGGAAAAGCTTAACCAGGTGCGATGGCGGCACGCATAGCGTGGGAAGCTAGCCGCCAGAATAACTATACCAAGGACTGCTGCTGACGAGGGCGAAATACCTTCGTGTAATTATAATAACCCTAATTGGACTACTTTCGAAAGAAAAAAGAAGGAAACGGCCCAGAGGGCTATACTACGACAGCTATGACTGATAGTTTTCTATATATATATATATATATATATATATATATATATATATATATATATATATTCATCTCATCTATGGGATCGCATGCGCGCTGTTGCTTTGTCTGTGCGTGTAGTAGTTAAGAGCGCCAGTTTAAGAGCGGAGAAGTAGAAAGGAAAGAAAAGCAAAAACTGCAGCACCGTGGTTTTAAAGCGCACCCGTGGTAGAAAAACGGAATGTGATTTAAGCGTGCGTAGCCATGATACGCACACGACAAACTGCCTTTAAATATTTAGACTTGGGGGAAAGCTTCGGTAACAAACGATAGCACAGCAATCAGCACTCGAATATAATTATAACCCTAATACTAATTGTAAATATTCATCTCATCTATGGGATCTAATGCGCGCGCTGTTGTTTTGTTCTGTGTGTAGTAGTTAAGAGAGCCAGTTTAAGGGCGGAGAAGGAAGGAAAGGAAAGTCTCTGAAGCAAAATTACAGCGCCGTGGTTTTAAAGCGCACCCGTGGTAGAGAAACGGAAAGCGATATAAGCGTGCGTGGCCATGATACGCACACGACAAAACTGCCTTAAAATATTTAGACTTGAGGGAAAGCTTCGTTACCAAACGATAGCACGGCAATCAGCACTCGAATATAATTATAACCCTAATAATAATTGTAAATATTCATCTCATCTATGGGATCTAATGCGCGCGCTGTTGTTTTGTTCTGTGTGTAGTAGTTAAGAGAGCCAGTTTAAGGGCGGAGAAAAAGGAAGGAAAGGAAAGTCTCTGAAGCAAAATTACAGCGCCGTGGTTTTAAAGCGCACCCGTGGTAGAGAAACGGAAGGCGATATAAGCGTGCGTGGCCATGATACGCACATGACAAAACTGCCTTAAAATATTTAGACTTGAGGGAAAGCTTCGTTAGCAAACGATAGCACGGCAATCAGCACTCGAATATAATTATAACCCTAATAATAATTGTAAATATTCATCTCATCTGTGGGATCTAATGCGCGCGCTGTTGCTTTGTCTCTGCGTGTAGTAGTTGAGAGAGCCAGTTTAAGGGCGGAGAAGTGGGAAGGAAAGGAAAGTCTCTGAGCAAACTTGCAGCGCCGTGGTTTTAAAGCGCAACCGTGGTAGAGAGACGGAAGGCGATATAAGCGTGCGTGGCCATGATACGCACACGACAAACTGCCTTAAAATATTTAGACTTGAGGGAAAGCTTCGTAAACAAACTATAACACGGCAATCAGCACTCGAATACGACGAGAGAAATTACTGAGACGTGGAAAATTCCCTTGAAGAAAAATCTGGTTTGCGAGACAAATGCTTGTATGTATTGAACCTCTTAAGAGATGAGGGGGGAAATATGCGCTCACCGAGAGGGCATCGTCAGCACGAGACCATCACAAGGCACCTTACAGAGATGTGGAGAGCTTCGCGGCCGGAACGAAGCCTCCCCTCTCCCCCAGCCAAGAGGGGAAAACGCGCTTTCCGATCACTCAAGGTTGCGCGGACAAAGCATAAAGCTAGCGTCTAGGAAAAGCTTAACCAGGTGCGATGGCGGCACGCATAGCGTGGGAAGCTAGCCGCCAGAATAACTATACCAAGGACTGCTGCTGACGAGGGCGAAATACCTTCGTGTAATTATAATAACCCTAATAGGACTACTTTCGAAAGAAAAAAAAAAGGAAACGGCCCAGAGGGCTATACTACGAGAGCTATGACTGATAGTTTTCTATATATATATATTCATCTCATCTATGGGATCGCATGCGCGCGCTGTTGCTTTGTCTCTGCGTGTAGTAGTTAAGAGAGCCAGTTTAAGAGCGGAGAAGTAGAAAGGAAAGAAAAGCAAAAACTGCAGTACGTGGTTTTAAAGCGCACCCGTGGTAGAGAAACGGAATGCGATATAAGCGTGCGTAGCCATGATACGCACACGACAAACTGCCTTTAAATATTCAGACTTGAGGGAAAGCTTCGTTAGCAAACGATAGCACGGCCATCAGCACTCGAATATAATTATAACCCTAATAATAATTGTAAATATTCATCTCATCTGTGGGATCTAATGCGCGCGCTGTTGCTTTGTCTCTGCGTGTAGTAGTTGAGAGAGCCAGTTTAAGGGCGGAGAAGTGGGAAGGAAAGGAAAGTCTCTGAGCAAACTTGCAGCGCCGTGTTTTTAAAGCGCAACTGTGGTAGAGAAACGGAAGGCGATATAAGCGTGCGTGGCCATGATACGCACACGACAAACTGCCTTAAAATATTTAGACTTGAGGGAAAGCTTCGTAAACAAACTATAACACGGCAATCAGCACTCGAATACGACGAGAGAAATTACTCAGACGTGGAAAATTGCCTTGAAGAAAAATCTTGTTTGCGAGACAAATGCTCGTATGTATTGAACCTCTTAAAGATGAGGGGGGAAATATGCGCTCACCGAGAGGGCATCGTCAGCACGAGACCACCACAAGGCACCTTACAGAGATGTGGAGAGCTTCGCGGCCGGAACGAAGCCTCCCCTCTCCTCCAGCCAAGAGGGGAAAACGCGCTTTCCGATCGCTCAAGGTTGCGCGGACAAAGCATAACTCTAGCGTCTAGGAAAAGCTTAACCAGGTGCGATGGCGGCACGCATAGCGTGGGAAGCTAGCCGCCAGAATAACTATACCAAGGACTGCTGCTGACGAGGGCGAAATACCTTCGTGTAATTATAATAACCCTAATTGGACTACTTTCGAAAGAAAAAAGAAGGAAACGGCCCAGAGGGCTATACTACGACAGCTATGACTGATAGTTTTCTATATATATATATATATATATATATATATATATATATATATATATATTCATCTCATCTATGGGATCGCATGCGCGCTGTTGCTTTGTCTGTGCGTGTAGTAGTTAAGAGCGCCAGTTTAAGAGCGGAGAAGTAGAAAGGAAAGAAAAGCAAAAACTGCAGCACCGTGGTTTTAAAGCGCACCCGTGGTAGAAAGACGGAATGTGATTTAAGCGTGCGTAGCCATGATACGCACACGACAAACTGCCTTTAAATATTTAGACTTGGGGGAAAGCTTCGGTAACAAACGATAGCACAGCAATCAGCACTCGAATATAATTATAACCCTAATACTAATTGTAAATATTCATCTCATCTATGGGATCTAATGCGCGCGCTGTTGTTTTGTTCTGTGTGTAGTAGTTAAGAGAGCCAGTTTAAGGGCGGAGAAGGAAGGAAAGGAAAGTCTCTGAAGCAAAATTACAGCGCCGTGGTTTTAAAGCGCACCCGTGGTAGAGAAACGGAAAGCGATATAAGCGTGCGTGGCCATGATACGCACACGACAAACTGCCTTTAAATATTTAGACTTGAGGGAAAGCTTCGTTAGCAAACGATAGCACGGCAATCAGCACTCGAATATAATTATAACCCTAATACTAATTGTAAATATTCATCTCATCTATGGGATCTAATGCGCGCACTGTTGTTTTGTTCGGTGTGTAGTAGTTAAGAGAGCCAGTTTAAGGGCGGAGAAGAAGGAAGGAAAGGAAAGTCTCTGAAGCAAAATTACAGCGCCGTGGTTTTAAAGCGCACCCGTGGTAGAGAAACGGAAGGCGATATAAGCGTGCGTGGCCATGATACGCACACGACAAAACTGCCTTAAAATATTTAGACTTGAGGGAAAGCTTCGTTAGCAAACGATAGCACGGCAATCAGCACTCGAATATAATTATAACCCTAATAATAATTGTAAATATTCATCTCATCTGTGGGATCTAATGCGCGCGCTGTTGCTTTGTCTCTGCGTGTAGTAGTTGAGAGCCAGTTTAAGGGCGGAGAAGTGGGAAGGAAAGGAAAATCTCTGAAGCAAACTTCCAGCGCCGTGGTTTTAAAGCGCAACCGTGGTAGAGAAACGGAAGGCGATATAAGCGTGCGTGGCCATGATACGCACACGACAAACTGCCTTAAAATATTTAGACTTGAGGGAAAGCTTCGTAAACAAACTATAACACGGCAATCAGCACTCGAATACGACGAGAGAAATTACTGAGACGTGGAAAATTGCCTTGAAGAAAAATCTGGTTTGCGAGACAAATGCTTGTATGTATTGAACCTCTTAAAAGATGAGGGGGAAATATGCGCTCACCGAGAGGGCATCGTCAGCACGAGACCACCACAAGGCACCTTCCAGAGATGTGGAGAGCTTCGCGGCCGGAACGAAGCCTCCCCTCTCCGCCAGCCAAGAGGGGAAAACGCGCTTTCCGTTCCCTCAAGGTTGCGCGGACAAAGCATAACTCTAGCGTCTAGGAAAAGCTTAACCAGGTGCGATGGCGGCACGCATAGCGTGGGAAGCTAGCCGCCAGAATAACTATACCAAGGACTGCTGCTGACGAGGGCGATATACCTTCGTGTAATTATAATAACCCTAATTGGACTACTTTAGAAAGAAAAAAAAAAGGAAACGGCCCAGAGGGCTATACTACGACAGCTATGACTGATAGTTTTCTATATATATATATATATATATATATATATATATATATATATATATATATATATATATATATATATATATATATATATATATATATATATATATATTCATCTCATCTATGGGATCGCATACGCGCGCTGTTGCTTTGTCTCTGCGTGTAGTAGTTAAGAGAGCCAGTTTAAGAGCGGAGAAGTAGAAAGGAAAGAAAAGCAAAAACTGCAGCACCGTGGTTTTAAAGCGCACCCGTGGTAGAGAAACGGAATGTGATATAAGCGTGCGTAGCCATGATACACACACGACAAACTGCCTTTAAATATTTAGACTTGGGGGAAAGCTTCGGTAACAAACGATAGCACAGCAATCAGCACTCGAATATAATTATAACCCTAATACTAATTGTAAATATTCATCTCATCTATGGGATCTAATGCGCGCGCTGTTGTTTTGTTCTGTGTGTAGTAGTTAAGAGAGCCAGTTTAAGGGCGGAGAAGAAGGAAGGAAAGGAAAGTCTCTGAAGCAAAATTACAGCGCCGTGGTTTTAAAGCGCACCCGTGGTAGAGAAACGGAAGGCGATATAAGCGTGCGTGGCCATGATACGCACACGACAAAACTGCCTTAAAATATTTAGACTTGAGGGAAAGCTTCGTTAGCAAACGATAGCACGGCAATCAGCACTCGAATATAATTATAACCCTAATAATAATTGTAAATATTCATCTCATCTGTGGGATCTAATGCGCGCGCTGTTGCTTTGTCTCTGAGTGTAGTAGTTGAGAGCCAGTTTAAGGGCGGAGAAGTGGGAAGGAAAGGAAAGTCTCTGAAGCAAACTTCCAGCGCCGTGGTTTTAAAGCGCAACCGTGGTAGAGAAACGGAAGGCGATATATGCGTGCGTGGCCATGATACGCACACGACAAACTGCCTTAAAATATTTAGACTTGAGGGAAAGCTTCGTAAACAAACTATAACACGGCAATCAGCACTCGAATACGACGAGAGAAATTACTGAGACGTGGAAAATTCCCTTAAGAAAAATCTGGTTTGCGTATGATCAGTGGCGAATAAATACCCATCAAATAGATTTTGCACCTCGTTTAATACTCGAGGCAGGGTAACACGGAACGGTTTACGTCGAATGCAGTTGTGGAAGCGTGCCCACGTGAACTCGTAAAAGTGCTTTTACGGCATCTCCTGAACTTCGCCTTCGATTTCAACGCAGGCTTTGGTGGTACCTTAACGCTTTGATGGTAGCGATCAGTCAGTATTATTTGAAGCAGCACGAAGGTCCCGGTACGGCACTTCTGCAATAACTCCATCCGAAGAAACCGCCCATATTTTTTTTTAGATTTACCTCCCATTTTTCTGAATTTGCGCGATAGTTATACACGTAATATCCACAGTCTCGAGCATTTTTGTAGCGTTAGAAGTATCCCATGCTTCTCCCCATATCGTACTTACGAAACTGCACTACCGCTGGACCGAATGTCCTGCAAGTAAAGGCAAGAAAATCTTAGACCGTTAAAAGAGAAAGGCAGTTATCGCTGGCGTCATTATGTTGGCCGTGCAGCGCACAGCAAGGAAGGCGCTTAAGGCCCTATCACTTGCTGATTGGGTTATCTATAATTGAATCGAAATTTTATATAAATTAATGATGCAGGATAAACAACGCAGTGTTACGCCTATTACTGACTCCTTAATTAGCAGTAAGTTATCGATACGCCATATTCTTTTGTTGATTGAGTTTTATGGCAGCCTTTTATGGAGTTTTATGTCTAAGCATTTTTCTCACGCATGCGATGACCAATCCGAGGTTCGTAGATCTTACTCCTTACAGTGCCTCAGTTGCGGAAATTTGACCAAGATTGCTATAGATTAAGCTAATTAAGTCGCGAATGAAGACAGGAGTACATAGCGTGGTGTTTGAGTGCTAGAAGTTTAAAGAAAGCAGGACTCGAGAATTGATTGCCTTTGGTGCCGTCGCAGGGGGTGTGAAGGATAAAGAAAGAAGAACTAGAACCGTTCGAACCAAATTATTCAGGACTCCGAACGTGGCTTGCGCAACGTACCACCTTCTAAGCATCGTAATACTTAACAGTTAGCTGCTCCACTGTCTTCGGACCGCAGGTAATTGTGGCCAACGCATTAAATTGGTTGCGTTTACCCTGGTGTTCACAGAGAAACTATCTTGGGAAATAATAACTAGTTGTAGAATGTGGAAACAAACCATCGACGGAAGTAAGCGCAGAATAAGGACAAAACGCATTTTCTCCGCATACGCTAAGGCAGCCGAATTACCACGGAATGTATTAATAGATATGAAAACGAAAGAAAATACAACGAATAGATTATCAAACAACAGTGAGCAAGCGAGTTGTAAATTTATCGAATTTTGGAAAGTGTTGCCGCTTTACGTAATTACCATTTTTTTATTGCGTTACAGGGGCATATCGGTATCGATGAATTTCTCGAAAGTTTTGCCTTCTTTTTGAAACTGACAAAGGTTCTGGAAGTCTGGTCAGTTGCAAGACGCTTTTTCAAAAAAATTTTTGTTACGAGAATAGCCAGTAAAACCCATGAGAGAGGTTTTGCTTTTCCTTTTCTTGAGGCGAAAGCCTTCAATGGCTCGTTGCAATGGCTCGCACTTCCTTAAGGCGGCGTCTAGTCGAGTGGTACTAAAATTATCATCATCATCGATAGCTCAACCTCCGTAAGCAAGCCAAAAATGGTATGGTTTATACATTCGTCGAAATCACCCATACAACACACAGAAAAGCATACGTTTCAATAAAAAACAAGCAGAAAACAAGCATCCGAACCATCAATAAAGCATTGCATTACTCCCATCGGAAGTAGCTAGTCTGATCAATTAACATTTTAACTTGTCATTATTATTTAGGGAAAATGAAACACCCACCCAATCATTGCAACTGCTACAAAGGAAACCCGTACGGGTCGTTCTCGACGTGGAACTCATTGTTGACTGTCTGCTATATGGACGAGGGGTACGTCTCAACGAATCTAGAGGCAGACCAAAAATTTAGGTATGGTATTGGAGTACGTGGGCCCAGTGAAAAAATTGGTGCGGAAACAAAAAAAAATTTAATTGGGTGTTCTTTGTCCTAGGGAATTGAAAGCGCCCGTTTCGTACGTTTTAGCAAGCACTTAAGGCCATATATTAATTCCTGGAGCGGAGTTTTTCTTCGCGGCTAATTTTGATTTCCAGTGACGCTTAAAAACGATCGCACGCGAACGTCTGAAAATGCATACTCGGCTTTTCACTTGGAAGCTGCAGCGTAAGCTACTTTACCGGTTCCTTAGATGCGAAATCTCGCGTGGGGCTGCTGCTTTGCCCATGATTCGATTGCTTCCGTTCTGTGCTGAAAATGAAAATTTCGTTTGTGACGGCCACTCTTGAAGATACAATTTTCAGTGTTGATATATTTATCACCAAGACACTAGGAGAAATAGAAAATGTCAGCATTGAATACATTGTGGCTAGAGAATTAGACCTCAGACACTAGCCGCTTCTCATGTGTACGCCGCTCTGTACTTGCTTTTGGGGTGGGCTTATACAAACAATTTGAATTCGAATCGATTATTACACACCAAGTATTCGTATTCCTGTTCGAAAAGGAACTTTCTAATACTGAAAATAGCGAAATATTTCGCAACAATCTTCCGTTAAAGTCTGACTTCTGTTATCTGTACAGTACAGAATGTGTTGCAAATTATTTGAAGTGGAAGGTAGACAAAGGTTTGCGAAGCAATGCCGAAAAGAAACAGATAATACAAGTCCTGTTTTCGCTTTCACAGCGGTAGCCCGCGCTGAAAACGGTGTCTTTTTTTTTTTTGCTTATAATCCTTCATGAAGTGTCTTTCACAGGGACGTCATGCAGCAGTTTTATGTTTTAGGTTACAATGGATCATGTTTTCCTTGCAACAGGTCCTTTTTCATTTGTGTATGGTGCACAAGACACTAAGCAGATATATTTCTTTATCTTTTCCCACAAATTTTTGTCTTCTTTGGACAAACATCATTCAGTTTATTCTTGTAAAGCTCGTGAGCTACTAGGCGATAAATAAGTACAGATAGTAATCCTGCAGTATTTGTTTTAAGGGACGATTTCTAATCATGTGTTTAATAATGATGATTTATTCCTGACGACGGCCTTTTTTGCGCTAGTCAGTTCTGTGTGGTACTTATTCTGTCAAAATACCTGACCTTGCAGTAAATAAGCGATCCAGTTTGGCTCTTTGATATTCCATTCGGTATTCCATGCATACTATATTTGTATTCGTATTCGTATTCGAATGAACTACGGCAGAATTCATCACACGATGACTGTCGTCTATAATGCGAGAGTCAATCGAGTACTAAATTAGCTGAAACGAGGCGATAAGCAAATTTTCCTTCGACCTATACGAAGTCTTGTGGCAGTGAGTTCAGTATTGGCGCGTTTAATGCGCCTATTTTCTTCATTGGCAAATTTTTGCCCAATACGCAGCTTCTACCGAATAAACGCAATTAAGGCATTCCCATCTTCTAATCTAGCTGCCTGTCAGACTATCACATTGTGTATTAGATCCAGTCATGCACGTAGCGTACATACTAAAGCACGCAGTTATCTCTTAATTTACCGTAAAAGAAACGTAATATTTATGTGGAATTGATTAGAATGAAAGAGGCATGTATTTTTGCAATAAACTCTTCTGGAAACATTTGAGTCGGGTAATGCACACTGCAGTGGCTATGTAGAAAACGTGTACTTTCCGCGCTAGAATGATATGTTTGTTTATACGGGATTTATTTTTACTGCGTCGATTGAACACGAGTCAGAAAAACTGCGTATGTGCACTTGTGACTATATAAGTAAAATGGTAGAGCGATGTGTTTCATTTGTTTGATGAAAGTGAAGATCGCTGATGCTGAAGACATTGGTCGTGACATGGTGCAGCGTTCGTTTACAAAGAAAGGAAAAGCACAAAAAAAGGGAATACCGTTTGTTATGTTCGCACATTTTGAAATATCAAACTGGCTGTGATGCGCGAATGCACAAAACGAAATTCCGCCCCGACTAAAAGTGCCACAGAGAACAGTCCGTAGGTAGGAGAAACAAAAACACTGCTTGGTAGTAAACGTAAAAGAGAACACTGCACTAATTATACGAAAGTAAGATCATACACAAGAAACCTTTATTTTGCGACAGAGGTATTCACGCGTGCTGAACTTTTTGTCATTGGAAATTTATGAGGGCATCTCATGAGATCTTTTTAGATATTAGGAGAAACAGCGTAGGTATGCACATGGAACCAAGTTTGTGTAAGCTGGTTCTGTAAAATTATAGATTACTCCAAGGCATCTTGAACGCACACAAGAAACCGGACAACGTAAGGGCCAGCGTTTCCCCTTTTGTGATTTCTATCGTGCTGTTGCTGAACGTTAGCTTTATGTAGACACGAGCCCACGCATAGCCTGTTTCAGCCATCATTTACAAGAAAGCGGTATGGCGTTTCGACTCGAGCTCAGGTATTCCGGAGAGAGGTACCGCGTCCTGTATGGAAGGGAAGGTGGCAGGGTGGGCTTTCGCGGTCATGTTTGGGCGTGCGTTTATAATTCTTTCCCTTTCCCTACCAGCTCAAACTTCAGCAAAAACTGTCACATCCCACGGGTGTCGTTATCACCGGTAGACACGTACTGCGAAGCTGCTTATTGCGTGACAGCACTCCAAGGTCGACAGCTCCAAAATACTCGCAGAATTTGCCGCACATGCTACACTGTGGCAAAGCACGGCAACGGAGGCGAACATCACGTAAAAGCGACCAAAAATCGCCTGCACATTAAGCTGACGTACGAGTATTGCACTCGAACGTGCGAAAAGAAGGTCAGGTTTTATATTTCTCGTGCACCGGAAACGAAAATATCCAGCGTTTATGCATTGCCAAGCGTCTTTGTCTTGTGTCATGCGGGTTTCTTGCTTTCGCCGAATCACTTTTTTTCTAAGTTGTCGCTCGGCGCAAAATGCACCTAAAGTATCCGAAATTTCTTGAACGCTGTCACGAATTCTGGTGCACAGAAGACGTGACTAAAATGATAGAGCTTGTGGCGTGGGGGGTATCGGACATTCACTAACATATGCGCGAAAATCGCCCATCGCTCTCGAGTGTACAGTGACTGATGGACAGCTAACGGGTGGAGTGGAACGGAGAGACCAAATGTCTACGTCCAGTGATTGAGCAGGCCACTGTGGTTTTGAGTTGACGGCGCTACGTAGCAGGCGATGTACAAATAAAACGTACTGGCAAAAGCGGCGACTTCCGACTTAAGGCTTAGTTTTCCCACACACAGAGACATATTTGTGAACGCGTGACTGTCAGTATCACTAGACCTGTGGGAAATAAAGCAACCGTGATGGGAATACAATCACGAAAATGTAGAAAGACAAATTACATACAAATGAGCATTAAATAGCGCTTTACCCAGGGACAACAATTATTTTTCAAAGAGGTCAATCGAGATTTTACTTACTCCACCATATCTGGATGTGTTGATCGAAGTGCTTTTAGTTGTTAATAATTGGCGTCAAACTGTTTTCGTCCGTGTTAAAAGTAATTGCAAAAGTTCTTCAACGTGTTTAATAGCCACAATATTTCTTTGAATTTCACAAATTTTGTTCCAGATCATCATTGCTATCACCTGTCAATGTCATATTTTACTGTGTAGCACCGCAACAGACCGAATGGCATTCGATTCATCGAATGCCATTCGGTTAGAATGACATCAAATCTTCCCGTGTGACAGGAGTATAAGTCTGTATGGCCGGACTTTCTGCTGGTGTTGAAGCGAACGGAGTGCGCACAACGTCTCACCGCTTGAACTTGCAAGAGCAAACAAGCATTCCCCCTGCATGCTCTTCCTAGAGATAAAGCAAGCTTTCGACTCAGTTCCCCGTAAGGAGATTATTTTCGCTCTTATAACGTCAAAAATTTCGGGTCGTCTGCTCTGCTTTGTGCACAATTTTCTATCGCAGCGCAGGATGAAAGTGCATGTCCGAGGAATAACTAGTGAATCCCGAAGTGTGAAGTGCGGTGTCCCACAGGGAAGCGTTTTATCGCCGGTTTTGTTTAACACAATATTTGCCACGCTGCCAAGTTGCCTGGGGACAGTGAGTTCCCTGTGAGCATAGCTGTCTACGCAGATGACATTGCTATTCGCATTAGCGGTCCTTCGCACCTTGGTCCGCGGCTTCGTGCAAGCTTGCAAAAAGCTCTAAACGTGACTTCGGAGCATTTGGGTGAAGTCGGTCCGCACATATCACCTGCTAAGCCGGCTGCAATAGCATATTACCCTAACAACGTGCTTGTCGAACAATGAACCGACTGTATCTTGACAAAACGCCTATAAGCTGGGTGCGACAAGACCGTTATTTGGGGTTAATTGTGGATAATCGCATCCCTTGGCGCCCTGCCGTTAAACTTGTACGATGCAAATCTCAATCCCTCCTTGATTGCTAGTGGTGCTGGCTGCGACCAAACAACGGCTCTCCAGGAGTACCAGTCATCTTTACTCCCAGGCGTGATGTATACGTTACCAGTCCTGAACGTACTACCTAGTTTAATGGTCCAACTTGAACTAAATCATCGCGTTGCCCTTGGGCTATTCCTTGGATTGCCTCGTGAAGCGCAATCTGTTGCAATACTAATTGAAGAGCATCAGTTACCCCTGACGCTGCGAGCAGATCTTCGAGTAGAATATTATATTAAGCGTCTGCACCGCGCATCGAATGGTCAATCGCTCCTTGATCGCCACATTCACTGGCTGTTATCTCGCATGGGAGAAACGGTGGTATATATTTATGAATATCACTGACATTTGTGAACATGGTGCTTCAGGTACGCCTACCCCTTCAAAAGATTTAACGAAACACAGATTCCCCATTTGCCTCACAATCCCTGACAAACAAGAGTTCTGCTATGCCTGTTTCGGCAATATCCAATTGGCTCAGTCTGCACCTTCGAAAGGTTTCCAGATTATTTTCAAGTATACGCAGATGCATCTGTACAAAGCGACGGCCAAAGCGCCTCGGCAGCTTTTTTTTTTTTTTTTTGCCCTTCGAGTCAAGTACGACGCGTCTTTCAAATACCTATTGCAGCCTCGTCAACAACTGCGGAGCTAGGAGCGATTAATGTTGCACTGAAATGCGTACAAGAAGACTTAAGCACATCAAAGCAGGCACGTACCCAGGGGGGGGCCCGGGGGGGCCCGGGCCCCCCCCGAAATCAAGTGGCATACCCCCCCTCCCCACCCACGCCACCACTCTTCACACATTCCTAAAGCGCCGCCAGATCGATGTTGAGACTTGGCAGCTGTTCATCGGTCAGCATTATGCTGCCTTTTTCACTCCTTTTAGATGGCGGTAGTTATCGACATCTCTTGTAATGTGAAGGACAGTTTTCTCATAGATTCCGCACCCGCGCGATTAACTCGAGATGCGTTCAGTTACCACCACCTATTCAACCGTCACGCGCATAGCTGTTGCTTTGGTTAGTTCAACCTTCTTTGTTTAGGCTGATCCTGGGACAAGGAGAGGGATGCGGCTGTTACTCAGCTGGTCTGTACTCTTATGGAACGAGTTGCTGCCGGAGAAAACGCCAATTGCGTTTAACTTTTCCCTTTGCTTCATTATTTCCTTGAGTTACGGGTCGCCGCGACGCTGGCAGACGCCCGGAACCATATACACGTGATATGGGTTAGGTAAGGTGGGAAATAAAATAATGTGAAAGAGCGTCCATCATGAAACCCTGCAATGACCCTTAAACTCATAAGCAAGATGACTGTCGCCCGTTACCTCGTCTGTTTTTCCCTAATTGTACAGCACTTTTCGTGCAAAATTGGCAACTGGAAACAAAAATCGCAAGGGGTTGAGAAATTAAGCTGTCTACTAAGGGAGAGAGCCAAGGCAACAACCAAACTGCAAGCAAAAGCGAATAATAAAAAAGTTAACCGTTGTTTATGAGAATATTTATGGATCAACATCTTTTTATTTAAAAAGGAAGTAGAGAAAACGCCGCCGGAAGTGGAGAACAATTACTTGTTTTGAATGACGCTTCTACAGTTATCGGTCGAACCGCCTCAAGTAGCTACTTCTCTGCTCTGCTTATGTGGGTGTTTTTCTAACCTTTCGCGGTGAGCGCAGTACGTCTAGAATCGCAGAGTCCTGCGCTCTACGTGATTGTATGGGACTGGCGGTCGCACAGCGTTACGCAATTCGCGGAACTGTCAAAACTGATCAACAAGGCGAAAATAATTGATATTCGAAACTATAACATGAGAAAGACTGAAGAAGCCGTAAAAAATGAACGCAGCCTGAAATCAGTAAAAAAGAAACCTGCCATAGGACAAACCATGATGTATGCACTAAAAGATAAGAAGGATAACATCATCAGCAATCTCGAAGATATAGTAAAAGCAGCGGAAATATTCTAAGCTGACCTGTATACAGTACCCGGAGGAGTCACGATACCTCACTTAGAAACAGTAATGAAAAGGATACAGAAACTCTCCTATAGCTAGCGATGAGGTAAGAAGGGCCCTGCAAGGCATGAAACGATGAAGAGCGGGAGGAGAAGGTGGAATAACAGTCGATTTAATCAAAGATGGAGGAGACATAATGCTTGGAAAACTGGCGGCTCTTTATACGAAGTGTCTATCGACTGCAAGGGTCCCAGAAAACTGGAAGCATGCAGACATTATACTAATCCACAAAAAAGGAGACGTTAAATAATTGAAAAATCATAGGACCATTAGCTTGCTCTCAGTATTATATAACATATTTACCAAAATAATCCCCAATAGAATAAGGGCAACACTGGATTTTGTCAACCAAGGGAACAGGCTGGCTTCAGGAAGAGATACTTTACAATGGATCACATCCATGTCATCAATGAGGTTATCGCGAAATCTGCAGAGTACAATATGCCTCTCCATGTGGCTTACATAGATTACGAAAATGCATTTGATTCAGTAGAGATACCAGCAGTCATAGAGGCACTACGTAATCAAGGAGTACAGAACGCTTACGTAAAAAGCTTAGAAAATATTGCTACGTGCGTGTGGTATTTGTTTGTTTGAACGAGGCGCGTGGGCGCCATCACTCCAGAAAAGAGGAGGAAGAACGAACTGGGCTCGCGCTGTGAATCTAACCGGTCAGCGCTGCAACCGTTGTTGTAAATATAATCTGTACATAGTTTCTCGTCTTACTGACTCGTCCTTCGCGTAAGAATATCTACAGAGGTTCTACAGCTACCTTAATTCTACGCGAGAAAAGCAGGGAGATAGATATAAAGGGGTCAGACAGGGAGACACAATTTCTCCAAAGCTATTCACTGCGTGCTTAGAAGAATTCAAGGCATTAAACTGGGAAGGCTTAGGAGTAATGATCGACGGCAAACATCTCAGCAACCTTCGGTTTGCCGATGACATTGTTCTATTCAACAACAATGCAGACGAGTTAAAACAAATGATTGGAGACCTTAACAGAGAGAGTGTAAGAGTGGGGTTGAATATTAATATGCAGAAGATGAAGATAATGATAAATAGCCGGACAAAGGAACAAGAGATCAGGATCGCCAGTTGGCCACTAGAGACTGTGAAGGAGTACGTTTACCTAGGTCAATTAATCACAGAGAACCCTTCTCATGAGAAGGAAATTCACAGAAGAATAAAAATGGGTTGGATCACATACGGCAGACATTGCCAGCTCCTGACTGGAAGCATACCATTATTACTGAAAAGTAAGGTGTGCAATCAGTGCATTTTGCCAGTGCTGACATATGGGGCAGAGACTTCAGAGCAAGTTAAGGACCACGCAAAGAGCGGTCGAACGAAGATTGCTAGGCATAACGTTAAGAGAGAGAAAGAGAGCTGTTTGGATCAGAGAGCGAACGGGTATAGACGATATTCTAGTTAACATCAAGAGGAAAAAATGTAGCTGGGCAGGTCACGTAATGCGCCGGTTAGATAACCGTTGGACCATTAGGGTTACAGAATGGGTACCAAGAGAAGGAAAACGCAATCGAGGACGACAAAACACTAGGTGGAGCGATGAAATTAGGAAATTCGCGGGCGCTAGTTGGAATCGGTTGGCGCAGGACAGGGGTAATTGGAGATCGCAGGGAGAGGCCTTCGTGCTGCAGTGAACATATAACAGGCTGATGATGATGATGATGATGATGATAATGATGGAGGTGGTGGGCCCCCCCCGAAAAAAAATCCTGGGTACGTGCCTGCATCAAAGATTGCCATCTTTACGGACTCCCGCGCTACCCTTAGCAGGTCACAATGCAGTCAGATTGATTGCCCAGTTGTGCGAAGGATTACTGACGCTGCAAACAAAATTTCATTATGTGGGCTATGTCAGGTTGCTCCGTGGATACCTTCGTACGTATATAGGAATCGCCGGTAATGAAGATGCGGATCGGCTGGCTTCGATTTGCGCTCATAATTGTGCTTGCCCTGAAATTTTCTGCAAGCTTGATGACCCTCGTGTACTGATGTTTCGCCACCTATCCAAGCAGCATGCAGACCAGCGCGTCACAAATGGAACGTTACCGATCCGTGGTCACGGTCCAGGCTTGCCTCGTCGTGCTAGAGCACAACTACTCAAGCTGAGGATTGGCCGCCTGAACGTGCGCGAACGTCTATACAGACAAGGACGTGTGGCCAGTCCGTAAGGTAAGTCGTGTGGCTGCTGCGAGATACTTCAGCACCTCATATTTGAGTGTCCCGCTTTCAGTGCGCCGCGTATGTCGCTAGTGAGAGATTATCATCTCCTTGGCCTGCGGTGTACGGCACTCCACGAATCTTTGCACTCCAGTGGCTGTGCGCCTCGACGCGATAAGGCTCATGGCGCTCTACTTACTTTTATAGAGTGAACTAACTTTTGTTCGCGTCTGCAACGTCGATAGTTTTTCTTCAAATTACCATTGTGTAGCTGCGTGACCTTTAGTCACCGGCTCTACTGTGTGTGATATGTACTGTGTCTTCTACTTTATTCTTTTAGATTTCCCCCGTTGCTCTTTCTTTCCTCTTTCATCCCCTCCTTCCTATCTTCAATTTCTGTGCTGCTGTCACCTCCTTTTAGAAGAGTAAGCAGCCGTTGCGCCCCTTCCGTTGGAAGTTGCCAGCCTGCTCCTCGCTTTCCCTTCCGTGTTCAATGTATATATGTTTTCAAAGCAAATAATAATAATAATATTATTATTAATAATAATGTGTGTCAATGGGGCTGGTGGGTGTGTGCCCCTTGGTATATGTCCCCACGGCCAGCAGGCGTCTGCCACTCTTCAGTGAACCTTTTTTGACGTTAACTTCAGTAACTTCAAGTATCACAGCAACGCTACACCTATATACACGGCAACATTCACCTAATAAAGCCCTGACCACACGGACGCTTGCGGACGTGCGCAAGCTCGCGTTCACGCGCCCACGCATGTGCATACGGCGTGGCATGCCCGTGCGCTTCAAAACGCGGCGTGATCTTGGGGAACAGCTCCTCTCTGTTATCGCGCGCTTGGGTTGCCTCGCGTCGGCGCACCTCTCTACGCAGCTACGTCGCGGAACGTTTAACTCCCTGAAGCAGATTTATCATGCAAGAAAGTGCTTCTTCTTTCCTTTTTGCGTTGATCTAACAGCATTAAAAATGTAACAATTACGTTTATATATGTTGAAGCATATTGGAATGCTGCCGATAAAAAAGTACGAAGCGGCGCCTGCCAAGAGCGTCTGTGAGTGAGCCCAGTGAGCGTGCGCTGTCGCGGGCCTTTATGGATGCAAACCACCATTACTCGCGAGGCGCGGCAAGCACTAGGCACGCGGAGCCGAGCTTGCGTGGGTCCGGAAGCGTACGTCTAGTCTCGCCTTAAGTTTTTTTCCCTTGCAAGTGAGGGTCGGAGTCGAGGTTGTGGCTTTTTTTTTTTTTTGCGCTCTCAAAAAAGTGCCTTCTTATCAAATATGATCCTTAACACCGCGTTTCTGCTGTTTGAGAACTTTGTTTGGGAGACATTCAGCTAAAAGGCTCCTGCCGCTGCCGAAACAGTACACAAAGGCTGTACTGATTTTTATCTGCAACAGAAAATGACGAAGTATTCTTCAGAAAACTTCAAATATCGGGAGAGTGACTGCAGTGGTTACGAGCGATAACACGTACGCTTGCGCATGCATTATTCGGCTCCATTGAAAGTGCTGCGGTGCGAAAACCATGTGCATGCCGGCTCCAACAGTGAATTTGCACGTAGTGTAGGCCGCAAGAACGGAGTGACCTGTACAAGGAGTTAATAATTCTGGCCCTGATTTCAAGCGAAGCCTGTATTGGCTCGCAAATTTCGGTGGTGTTGTGCTCAAGCAAAAACCGAGTTGTTCCCAGAGCATCTGGCATGGCGCTGTTTGGCCACGTACGCCTGGCTCTTCCGCCAATAAATCCACACATTCATCATTCCGAGAGCAGTTGCGGGAAAGGGCGGTTTGATGAGTTGGCAGCTGCGCCGCCACCGGAGTGTAAGCCATTAGGAAGGATTCGAGCTGCATAGTCAGCAGGAGCGCAGACAGTGAGAGCGGTTTAGCTTTAGCAGCGGAGGGAAATGGCAGAGAACGGTTTCGCGCGCACGGCGCCGGCTTCGTTTCAGCTCAGTTTAAGCGGGAGACACATGGTGCGATCGGTCATACGACCATTCGAATCGGCAACCGCACTCAACACGTTCTCAACCAAATCCACCGCACGCGGCGCCGAATCGCATGCCGCGCATGCGATCAACTTGATCAACTTGCTGAATATTGTCGTGCGACTGCCGCATCGGTCGGGCGACCGCAGCCAATGACAGCGCCGGTAGCGCGAACGTCACGGCCACGTCGTAGACCCGACGGGGCGGAGCCGGCGAGCGAGCGCCTCGCTGCTCCGATCATGTCTGCTTTTTTTTTTCTCCCTGGTCGAAACGAAGGCCTCTTTCGACGCTGACGGCAGCACATAAATAAGCTGCAATTTGTTTCTGACACGAAATAACTTATAGAATAAAGTGGCCTCGAAAGAGTGCATGTTATAAAACGTTGTGCGACATAGTAGATCGTTGGCGTGATTTCTAATCGGACGCGGTCAGCGCAGACGCGCCAGCAATCGTCTATATGAAGCGGCTCGCCTGACTGGCGTGTTTACTCACCGCTACTAAGGGCACCCAGAAAACTAACCGTATTTTCACTTAAGAGAAACATAAATGTTCAGACATTGATTGTGCTGAGGAATTTAGGCGCTTTATTACGAGCTACGGACGCATCGGCATGGGCCCTCGGCCTCGTATAGACGGCCGGCGAGCTAGGCCTACACAGTCTCCCATCGATTCCAAGCTCGCCTGGCATGCTCGTTCGGTTCCGTCGGCGCCAATGAAATCAAATGTGCTGCAATTTAAGCGTGAGATAACTGTGTACATGTTGTGCCGACTAACATAGGCGCTTCGTTATACGAGCTGCAAGCGATCGTGTCACAAGCGCCACCGGTGTCGGATTCGACGGCCAAGCGAGCTATGCCTGCCGGCTCCTATTGCCATCGGCGGCTGTCAAAGGAGCCGTTACTGCTAACGCGGCCTTGCGGAAACACGTCTACAGTGCTTCTATAGGCGTCTTTATATTGTCATCGGTTGTTTCAAACAAGAGAGCTGTGCAAATACGTTTGCTTTCACTTTCTGTTCGGAGTTATGCAGCATTCCGAGCTTCCACGCAGGGGCGCCGGTTCTCGGTGGAGCTACCCACCGCTCGCTCAGTTGTACCATGTGTCCCGAATCGCCGCATGCGGCAAGTCGCACACAACGCGCCGTACAACAGATCGCACGGAAAATCGCACCATCTGTCTCCCGCTTTAGTTTGGGAAAACGTATGGGCCGGCGATGCGTTGTGGTTTCCCCCGAGGAAGGTGCAGCGTTTGACGAGCGGCGGCGAGAACACGCCCGCTAAATGGCTCGCCATCCGTGCGCCGATACAGCCTTTAGAGCCGTGCGACACTAAGCAACCCGACAGCAACGAGAAGATCGCTAGCTGACGGACCGGGAGGCCGAAGCAATCCGGCACCGTTACCTGTGGCTTACATAACCGTGAGGAAGGTCAGGTGCACGCAGGACAAGCTTCGCCTAACCCCATTTCCCGGTAGGGGAAGGGTTGGTCATTTTTGTTGTGTGTTTGTGAGCTGCGTGCTGCGCGACCTTGACAATGAAGTGACCTGTATAGCGAAGGACTTCGGAGGCTCCAAGCACTTCGTTATAAAGGCGATTGACTGGGTTACACTTCTTTGGTACGACTCGCACGTATACGTCAAGTCCCACATTGCACGAGCTAGAGCTCTTGTGTGCACCCTAGTTTCCGTTCGGCCACTTGAATTAATGACTTTTTCTTTGCGTCACGAGCATCAGCGTGCCAGTTTGTCCCATGCTCGCCTTGTGGCAGCTAACGCTGTGGGAAGCTGTGTTAAGCTGCAACCCCCCCCCCCGTTTCGGTTGGCTTTCATTGCCCAGTCCTCTCCTCGCAGTTTAACGCTACGAACACGGTGCGAGACATTCTTCCACCTTCTGGTTCGAAGCAGGTTGTACGGTTTCTTTCCGGAGTAAAAAAAGTCGCCGTCGATTGCACTACTCTCTAATTTGTAGTCCATTCATGTTTTTTATTCAGCGCGGAAAATTGGTCTCGTGCGGCACATTGCAAATGGAGCGAAGTGCGGCGCTACTGTCTGGCTAATCGTAGAGTCACTGTATAAGGCACAGGGAACTCTAGCTACTCGGAAGATCGCGCGAGACAGCGCGTTGGTGATGCGAGGGCGCAACTCCCAGCAGCCGCCGCAGAAATACCTCCGCTTATGCAGGGCTTTTGCTTCCATTTATGGTATCGGTGAGCGCACAGAGAGAGAGAGAGAGAGAGAAAACATTTATTTATCAGGAGTTTGGGCGACTTCCTCGCAGGGTGGAGCCCTTAGTTCAGGGCCCCATTGGCTCGCGCCACTCCGCGTGCCCGCCGGATCAGCCATCGCTGCTCTTGCGGGTCTGAGCTGGCCAGCGCAGTCTCCCAGGAGGAAGGGGAAGGTGAAGGAATAGGGGAGTAGCCCGGAGGGTGTGGGCACTCCCAGGTGCAATGATATACTGTGGGCTTTGCTCCATAATAGGGACAGTATGAGGTATATTGTGTGGGGTGGAAGAGGTGAAGATACACACTCCGCATGCCATCGGTGAACGGAAGACGGCGCGCTACTGTGGTGCCATCTCGTCCCGGTCGCCGCCACGAAGCCAATCTTGGGCGGTACTACGTTTTCCTCCTCACGATTTAGCCATATCCTCCCCATCCTCCGCTTTCCACTCATGGTCCCGTTGCACCCTCCTTCTCTGCTTTCCTCCTCGCGCTCTCTTCAAGATCGCCGTCTTGCATGCCCCCGCTAGTGCTTTGCCTTAGCTTTTTCATCCTGCACTGTGCTCGTTGGCTCGGTTGCGCCGACGCTCAATGCAGGAACAGGCACCTAAGACCTGCGCTCTTAAATCATGGACAAAAAAGGAGACGGTGTCACCGTTTCTTTTCTTTTTTTGCCTCTTTAGCTGCTTTGCCGATGACACATGTGTCCGCAAGTTCCCGTTCTGTGCCCATTGTAATTACATTTATCATTGCTGCGCTTCGTCATTTTGAATGCCTTAGAATGTAGCCCAACCTTCATTCATGGTCCATTTTGCCCAGCTTAACGCGACAGGAGCCGTCGGTGGTGACAAGTGTGAGCACGCCCGTGCGTTTACGTTCGCCGGTGATGCACGGCAAAATGTCATGTACAGGACACTAGCAGGGATAGTAAGCGGGAGGAAGGGAAACATACCCTAAAAGGGAGACTGGTGCACTTATAAGACGCCAAGATGGTGACTGCAAATCTGAGTATTCGCCTTCGTAGCGCAAGGTTAGTAGTCGTTGCCGCTGCGGAGGAGAACATAAGCGATTCCCACCGGACACGAAACTCTTGCGTATGAACGGCTCCTTTATTAATGTTATATAATAGAAAAGCAGCGTCGGAAATTTAGTCTTCAGTGATTGAAACACAAAACTCGGACTATGTGATATCACCAAGCGCAAGGGGTTGTTCAGAGTCCCTTTAAGAAAAACAAAGGAGGCGTGTCGGCACCTTCATATTGCTTCCGATCTATATGCAGTGCTGGGGCCTCCTAGCGCAGTATCATCGCCGACTTAGCTACCCGCTGGGCCCGCCACGCCAGCTTTTGGGGGTCACGCGAGTTCCAACGAAACAGCATCGCATCCCACTTTTCGAGGCTAGGATTTGTGATGCGGCAATGGTGGGTTTATATGAGCATGCCTTGGTGGAGTGATAAAAGTTGCGTACTCGCCGCAGTGTGGACGTTTGTAGGAGTAGAGGGTAGGGTAGCCATGGCATTGGCTTAGGTGCAAGAGGCAAGGTCTGTCGCTACCGCCACGAAACAGCTGCTTCTCTCGTGAAGGTTTCGTTAGGAGGTGGTAAAGACGGCGGTACAGTCTATTGTGCTGCAGTAGGGTGTGATAAGCACGGTGTATCGACTCGACTTCGGCGTCATGCTCTATTTGGCGTGGCGCCCTGATGGCATAGGCTCGGGCGACCGTGTGGGTTCCCGTGGAGGGAATCGTGGCCTTGGGTTCATACGATGCTTTTGCTGGATGGTATTATGATAGCATGGCAAAGGGTGCGATTCACTACATCGGAGAGTCGGCCTCGTATGAAACTGTGATAAGAATCTTGGGAATCAGACACCACGGTGACGTGTACACGGATACGTGTTCTCTATTTGTTCTACAAGTGATGGCAAGGTCAGTGGTCGGATCTTCAGTTTGACTAATGGAGGTTAGATTAAACAGGGCCTACACTGGCTCTTGCAAGGCGCGGTCAACTACTCTGACCATGTAGACTTGCCGACCGAGTTGCGCACCCCTGTCTACATAGGTGATGCTGTATGGGTTGATCGCGATATTGCTGTTGTAGCGTGTCTGCACGAGTGTGACGATGTTAGGCATGAAAATCTGGGTGCCTATTTCCTGGCATACAACCTGACGGTTATGCACTGCCCGATTTTCGGAGTATAGTGCTTTGGTGTTAGTGAAGCGTAAATCTGCAACAGGGTACCCTAGGCGGTAGAGGATGGTGCGGTCTGGCGGGATTATTACTAGATGTTCTCGTTGATTGATTAGGCGTGTCTGGATGGTCCCGCTAGCAGTATTTCAGACGCCGATATATTTCAAGCAGAGAGTGCAAGTGGAAGGGTCAATGCCAGAGCCTGCTTGAAAGCCTATCTAAGTACATTGTCTGCACTGTCCAGCTAAGTGGATGTGAGCGACAGGTAAGGAGATCAATAGGCTTCTCCACTGATGACTAGAGTTTGTATACGAAGTCTTGTAACTTCATCCTCCTCTAGGCCCTGACGTCGAGTCATCGTTATTACTTTGGGACACTGGTTCTATAGTAAAAAATAAAGTTTTGCGGTGCAAGGAAAATTCTTCCTTGAAGGCAAATCGAATCGCGGACCAACATGTTAGAACTCGTTCTAACATTTGAGCTAACCAGGAGGCTAACCTATCCCAGAGAGAGACATAAATTATCCTACTCTAGAAGCACCAGGGGCAGAGGACGTTGAAGTGTTGTTCTGCGTAAGTCTGCAAGGGTAAGGAATACATCTAGGCATTTCCTTTCTAGTTACGTGGTGTAGTCGAAGAAATGAGAATTCTCCCTTTTCATAAACTTTCCTCCATATTTCAGGCATGTGCACGGTGCTACAGTGCACATTAAAGATTCAGTAGCCTTTTGTCGAACATTTGAGATACGAGTATCGGTCTTGGTTTACCTCAGTGTCTGAAGGAATTGCAAGTGACAATTTGCATCTGTTCCGGTAGATTAGGAATCCCACAGTCAAACAGTATATTGCAAAGGGCAAATAGTTTGAGGAAGAATTGTTCTAAAGAGTCGCAAACGCACAGGTGTTCCAGCGGTTCCCAAAAGCCAACAATGCATGGCCTATAGCAAGCCTATCCACTTCCTTCGTCTGCCGTACGTATTCGACAATATGAAACATATCGAACGATGCGAAGTTTAGCCTACATTTGCGCTGCTTTGAATATGTTGAAGAGTTAGCGAACGTCGGTTTGCAGCTCGGCTCTGCGCTCCCCATGGAAGACTTTTGTCATATTTCTCGGACCCTCCTTCTGCATCGCCAAAGTTGCGATCGGATTCGTTTCAATTGAGAACAAATGACTCATGACGCATGACACACCGTGGGCGACACCGGGTGCGTTTGACGCGTGCGTCACATTTCAGACCGCATTTTTGGTGACGGCACTCAAGCGCACATACCTGTCGATAGCTTTTTGAAGAGGACTTGAGCCGTTCTTCGTCGCCATGTGGTTTTCACGATCGCTCACAGCTGCTCTTTTGTTTGCCGTCGCCGAATTTCGTTGTGCAGACTAACCACCGAAAACTAACCCAGCACACGCAGGTAACGCAGCTTCCCATTTTTCGAAATTCGTATTTCCAAAAACAGAAATTCCTTTTTTTCTGCGAACGCGGTTGAATGTCGCGTGCGCGAGCGAGGGACGCGACCAGAATGCGTGCCCTCCCTTGTGGTGCACGAGGCAAAAGTGTCAGGCTAGGGAGGAAGGTCGTTCTTTTGCGGCGGCTGCCAGGGTGACTCGATGCCCTCCTAGTCTGCCGCTCTGTATAGGGTGGAGACAACGCGGCGTCTACTACGGCGCTGGCCACGCGAATCGCGGTCGCCGTAGTGGGCGCCATTGGCGGACGCCGTAGAAACGCGTTGCCGGCGCTTGTGCGTCTCAAAGTGCGCGCCGGTCGCGGCCTCATCTTCAAAGCCATGTGTGATGTTTGCAGAGGGCGCGTGGTGCCGGTAGCTTCGCATGCGCTGTGCTTTCGACGTTTCCTTTGCCTTGAAGCGACAGATGCACGGTAGTCAATTGGCTCGCAGCTGCTGCCGCGATTCCTGACTCCACCGTTTTCAGAGTTTCCGCTGTCATTGATCGAGATGTGTTCATGTTTACGTGTGCACGCGTAACACCGTGCTGGTTAATGTAGTTAAAACAAGTTCCCCGTCTAGTTGGTTTGAGTCCACGATGGAATAGGTTAGCGCGACTGAACAAGGACTTCGAAAGAAGCAGAAACGCAGAGTCAGCGCTGTCTCCGTGTGTCTGTTTCTTTCCGTCCTTGGGCGCTATAACGTAAAACTATTCCAAACTTTTCTATGCCTAGTCTGCTATCAGCCCTCCACGATTGGTCAAAAACTTTTTTGACCACCCTCACTCCACCTGTCTGTCACGCGATGTCACGAAAACCGCGATAGCTCCCCATCTGATATCATGTGTACACACTGATTATGCATGATTTGACAGAAAAAAGAAAAATAGTTATTTATGATTCGACCCCTTTACGCCATTAGCCCTCGGCTGTTGGTAAAAAGATTTCGGGCTGAAGCCACTTCACCTGCCTGTCACGCGACGTCACAAAACCGCACAAGCTCACCGCGTCAAAGTGACGTGTACGCGATAAAGATGCATTAATATGCCGAACAAAACTGAATTTTCTTCGGAATAGCCGCAGGCTGCCCCGTTCCTAAAGGAATAAAAGATGGCTGCCGCCGATCGCTGAGACGCTGGCTACTCGCAGCTGCCGGTGAGCATTGGTGTATTTGCGTATAATAAAGCTTCTTGCGTGGCCGTGTAACGTTTTCGAGCACTTTCGGCACGTTTACCACCTCATTCTGCCAACTCATCTTTGCTGAGGGTCAGTTTTAGCGTCATTCTTAAGCTTCCGTTGCATGCCGCCGCGATTTTCGACCAGCCACCACAAGATAAGTAAAGGAAAGCCGACCAATCGCAGACGCCGGCACCGCCCTCTTCATCCGATTATCGATTTTCAGTGCACTGGCTCTGCCCCAGCGAATCCCTCTCCATTTGGGCGTTCTCCTCGCCTCTTGTCAGCCAATTAGATACGACAAGCCGCTCAGTGTAGGCAATGTTATTCGTTTTTCAAGCAAACAAATGTGACCTCCTATGAACGAGGAGAGTGTTTGATTGGTCTGTACAGACAACCCTGCGGGTGACCGCCCGGTGCTTGCGTCGGTTGTTACGCAAATTTGACGTCAGGAGATTCGAATAGAAACATATTGGAATAGTTTTACGTTATGGGCCCCTTTTTACATCCCGCTCACATATTTTATTATTGTTAATTTAGTTAGTAAGCGAATGTTTACAAGTTTTTACGACCGATAAAACTACAGTCCTTACTTCGTACAGCTATCTACTAATTTTATACCGCAATTGTTGCTTCGCCATTCGGGCAGAACTGCGAATTTTTTAGCCAGCCGAATGGCAAGAATGTATAGGATGATCAATATATGCGGAAGGAAACTGCAATTGCTGCATATAACGCTCGAAGCATTGATAACAATTACGTAAAGGCGTTCAGGTAGGCAGACTATATTCAAGAAAGAAGGGCAGTAGACCCACCGAATTTTAAACTCTCATGCTGCACATAATTCGTCAGACTGCATCAACTTTACCTTGGTCGACTAATAAACTCAGTTTAATACACAGTACATGGGAATAAATATTCGAAGTATTCCTGCATAACTAGGGAAGCTAGGGTAACATACTCATTTTCAAATTTAAACTACATAAAAAAGGCTTTCATGTTCATTCTTATTGTATATGTATGGTATAGAGTTCGATACACACATTATCTAAAGCGTAAAGGTTTTTTATCGTGTGAAAATGGTGTGATTGTTTAATTATTAACTGTGAACGTCTAACAGTAACAGTTTGACCTATAAATTGCGAATCAACGTATGAAATTATGTTATACATAAAGATTGCGGGCGATATTCAGTGTACATAAAGGCCTATAAACGCTGCTTGTACGTATAAGGAACGGATGGAAAACTCCGCTAGTGTATTGAACCATTTGTATTTGTGGCAGATATTGTTGTAGGTGAGCTAGCTATTTTTGGAGGGCTATCTGGTACCAGTTGCTTTAGCTCTCGATTTGTCGAGTGGTGCCTAGCATCTTTGCTGAACGAGTTCCAAGGCTGAGATATTATAATAATAATAATAATAATAATAATAATAATAATAATAGTAATAATAATAATCTTTATTACATCCAGTCATGTCATGGTTACAGATCCAGCCCGCATAAGCAACACTGCCGGTGTGCGAGGCTGGGCAGTCAGCTGGTAATACTGATTTGTGTACAAATAAATAAGTAAAGAAAAAAAAATATAGGAAAAAAATGATATCGCAAAAAATGAACAAAACATATTATTTGAACAAAACATATTGTTGCATCAACAGAAAAAAAAAACATTTACATTAAAGATGACTTCACAATCAGGTTCGCATGCTTCAAATCCTGAAGAAAACTTCAAACAACATGGGCATTACGTATCACCCATGACCTTGAATGTGATTTTATTTGTTTAAATGTTCCTGCGATGTCATTCTCATTCAATTTATTGAAATTAGCCGGCACGTAGAAAGCACGAGTCCTCTTGCCGTAGTTTGTGTTCACACGAGGTACCACATATTTTTCTGTCTGACGTAAGCTGCGAGATTTCACGTTCAAGTTTTTGAATTTAGTAGAAAAATAACTCTTACACATGGCGTCGAACAAAACTTGTTGCTCGACCAACAACATGTCTGACTGGTACATGCTCAGCAAGACATCTTCCCCATGACCAAGTGTGCCATACGAGAGGCTCTAGGCAATTTTTTTTTAGGATGCGGTTAACTATCTTAAGTCTACTAGAAGAAGCAAAGCCATAAATTGTTATTCCGTACTTTATGATCAATTCCCCAAGTGCTTTGTAAACCATTTTAAGAACATTTACATCACAGAAAGATTTTAGGGCATACAAATGAGCGCACACAGCACGTAAGCGTCTTGCGAGCTCTTCCATGTGGACATTCCATGACAACGTGTCGTCGAAGTGTAGCCCCAGGTATTTAGTGCTATTTACCAGAGTTACCGGAGGACATGAGCTTGCAAGGAATCCGCTGGTGTGTAGATAAATAGGGGAAATATCCGAGACTGCTTTACATGGGCTGTGAAAACATATCATATTATTCTTCGATTTATTAATGAAAATTTTGTTGTTAAGGAACCAATCAAGTAGTTTACAGACATCATACTGTAACACTCTAGCGGCTTCGTTCCAAAGTTTGTTCGATACAATTAAAGCCGTGTCATCAGCCTATAAATAAATTCTTGATTTTAGTGGTAAGCAAGCAAGGTCATTCATGTAAATGTTAAACAAAAGCGGTCCCAATACGAACCCTTGCGGCACCCCTGATTTAACACGCAACAAAGAACTATAGGACTCCGCCACACAGACACACTGCTGTCTGCCTGTTAAATAATTTTAAAGACATGAGTAATACAGGCCTCTGAAACCACATCTGCTTAGCTTTGATAGTAAATGTTCATGATCTAATGTGTCAATTGCTCGTTGTAAATCAACGAAAAGAGTCAAAACAACATTGTTTTTATCGATTTCGTTACACATATAGTCATTAAAATCTTCCAACAGGCCCACAGTACTCTGTCCTGAGCGAAAGCCAAACTGCGCTGGGTTACTAAGCCTAAACTTTTCACAGACTGAGGCCATGTTAACATAGACTATTTTTTCCAATATGCTTGCCAAAGACGAAAGAATTTAAATTGGTCGGTAATTCTCGTAAAGTTTTCGAGATCCTCGCTTATAAAGAGGTCTCACAATGCTAACTTTCATGTTTTCATGTACCTGTCCGGTTTTTAATGTTTCATTTGGGATGTAAAGAGGTGTTGGTTTGAGCACATCGAAATTCGCAGCTATATCTCTTATCCTAATTTTATCAAAACCTGGAGATTTTGTTAAACTCATGGATCGTATAATATCCCACAATTCTTCTCCATTAACAGTAGGCAGAAAAGCAGTATGAATGTTAGAGAACGTAACATTGTTTCGGAGATTTGCCGGAATGCACCCACTTGTGATGTTGTTTACTGATTCGATAAAGTGTTTGTTCAAATCATTCGCTATCTGAACAGCAGGTGACTCGAGAAAGACGTCCGCACGAGTATTATCAATACCATTTTTTGCAGGTCTCCCTATTAGAGTGTTAACCAAGTTCCACGTTTTACCGGTATTACGACTGCAAGCTAAACTCCGCTAAACGCCTGCGATCTCTTCATTGTTACACTCAATCTTTGTAACAAAGCTAAAGTTTGTGTGGCGATTTAGAACTGCATTTAGTTGTTCCCATATTTCGTTCGTCTCTTCTGCAGAACTCTGAAAGAAATTGCAAATGTAATCATTTCTGGCAGCTCTAATCTCCTTCGTTAATTTATTGCGGAACACTTTAAATGTTTTTAATATATCTGGGTCGCGTGTGGCCATGAATTTTGCATACAGTTTATCTCTAATGTCAATCTGTCGGAGAAGTTGTTTTGTAATCCATGGCTTACGTATCTTCTTTGACTTCGAAAACACTTTTTTGGGAAAACATTTATTATATACATCTGGAAACAGAGTTAAATATATAATAAATGCACTTTCAGCATCTGTCTCGTTCAACACAATACGCCAATCTACACAAGGAGTTCGTAATTTGAAAATGTCCATATTCGTTAATGAAAAGTTTTGAAAGTATTCCTTTGTGGGTATAGAATAAAAATTAGAATAAAATTAGAATAAGATTAGAATAAAAACACATTAGAATAGTTTTACCGTATGGGGCCCCTGAAATTCTGTTATCAAATAGAACGCAACATTTCATTTCGTAGTTATAAAACATTGCACATACCACGTAAGCGCAAGCGCTTGTGTGCGTGGCTGGTCAGTTTATGCCCTGTACGGTGGTATAGTACTGTATGGCATGAGAGTTTGCGGGCAAAAATGCTAGGACATGATTGCATAGGCTAGGACTAAAAAATGGAGTCCTCCGCCATTGTTTCTGGAAGCTGTCGGTTTGTTTCCGGATTTCATAATTTCATAGGCGTTGATAGCAGATTATAGTCGGTGCGTTTGGTTTAGCGTCACACTTCAATGACCGATATATATTGGCGGCATTCCTCTTGTTGCCATTTGTAGCTCCCAAGACAAGGATCATGTTTTCTTTCTGCTCATTAAAGAAAGAGATGGCGACTGCGACGAAACATAAAAGCACCTCGAAACGCTTATACGCTTTTGTGGTGATACGGTTTGTACAAAAAAAAAAGAATAATCCCTCCGTGGACTACGGTAAGACAACGGCTATCACAGATTGTTTCCAACATGAAACGCGACGTGCGACTTCAGCCGGAGCGTGGTAGATAATAAACTAGTTCGATTGCCATGTATTTATTTCCTTTATTTTGTTCCGGCTAACCCAGAGGGTGCTTGCTCGAGGGCGCTGCTTTATGGTACGGGTGGGGGATCAGCCCATTGATATTTTTCTTTTTTCGCGGGGTACATCTATCAGTCAGCAAAAATTAGTACGCAATTAATACGTCGTTGAAAATACCGCAATTGGATGTCCCTTGGCAATGCCAAGAAACGCCACTTCGAAAGCTTCATAATTAGAATAGTACGTCTCGACTTAAATAAATAATTACCATTACCTAATTATCTTACTGGCAGCTACTCAAGTGTACCGTAAACAATACGTACTAGGTTTTATTTGAGTAACGCAATTGCTTTTTTTTTCAAATCTGGCTGCATCATAGTTAATTGAGACGCCCTATACAATGGGTGCAAGAGACGATGTTTCCATCCCTAATAATTGTTGTAGATATTTAGAAGTGCTTTCTTTTCATGAGTTGTTAACATTGCTTACAGGGAAAACAAGCAATGCTGAGATACATATCATTCACCTGCATTTCAGGCTCCTTTTATAAAAGTCTATGCTTAAAGGGTCACTGAAGCCTGCAGGTTGTTTCTTTTTTTTCAGAGTAAAAAAATTGCGTAAAACAATTTGAAGCGAGGTGAACATACAGTAACATATTTATTCTCTGCGCATATGCGATCCATATATTTAAAAATAACTTTTAATTGGCTACCTCTTTCTCTTTAAAAATATAATAAACTTCTTCCTCTGTATATATTTAAGTATATTATGTATGTGCATGGTGTTTACAGTGGAAATTTTAAAAAAATGTTGAACTGACAAAAGACGGATGAGGCAGCTGTTCTGGTAGTTCTAATACGCTTGTCCTCCTATTGTCAGGATTTGCGGAAATAAAGCGAAAATATGAATGAAGAGCTGCACGTCCACGCCAACAATGATGCAATAAGCTGTTAGCCGCACACACACACACACAAAAAAAAGATTTAAGTGATAAGGCAAGTCAAAAGAAATCTCAAATAATGCGGGAGACAAAGCTTTGGTAATTACTTTTTTGGGTGTGCGTCGGGGGGCGGGGGAAGGATTGGAGGTATGCTTCGGCATCTCAGTGGGTGGGGGGGGATGATCTGAGCCATTCGGAAAACTCCGGAAGAGCTCCCCCCCCCCACCCCCCGCGCGCCGTAGTCGATGCCTATGCGACTCTATGTGGTAGTTTCATTGGAAGGACATGCGCACAATGTACTCGCCTCGATCTGCCTTTAAGAAGGTCTCTGTCATTAAGAACTGATCGACGACCGTGATGAGGACTGTCTCGGCACGTCGCGGTGAGTTAAGATCGTCTTTGAGGGCGAATCCTTCCCATCTCATGTAAAAGTGGGCCACTTTTACATGAGATGGGAGAGATTCCGCTATGATCCTGTTCCTTCGTAAATGTCTCGCAGTGCGTAGGCTACCGCGAAGTGGGGCGTGTCCACAATGCTCCGCCTTCTATATGTCACCGTGGCACGCAGCTCAAATTTCAATTTGGATGCCACGACTTCGATTTTGGTGCCTACGACTTGCTAAACGCAAGTCAATGGCGGTGGGCCTCCACGAGCTGGAGCGTGCTTAGCTAGTAGTCTCGTGGCGGCACCCCGTGGTAGCCGCGGCAACTACGCAGCGTAGCCCAACAAAGCTACCAATTGCAGCATCAGGTGGCCATCGCACGTCAGCGGTGTGCTCGCGAACAGAGCAGAGCGAACGACAGAAGTCAGCACTGGCATGTGAAGCAGACGACGGGGACGAAGGTGATCGCGGTGCTTTCAGTGATTACGCACTGCGGGTAAGGACTGACGTACCGGATAACGCATTTTTCTGGGTCTGCTTCTCAGAAAGGTCGCCAGTTGTGCGAGGGAGGTGACATTCATGGCACCGGGTAATGTATTACTAGTGCATATAACTAGTGCAAATTGCGATGCAGACGCACCCTGCCGACAGGCCTCACCGCGGTAAGCTAGGATGTGAAGCTGCGGCATTTTATTCCAGGTGTTATTTTGGCGTGCACGTGAACATTGTCGCGTACTTCATCATGTTAATGGGGATAGCGCAAGAAAAAATTCGCTGACGATGTATGAAAAGTGTGTAAAATGCATACCACTTAGGGCGCAGGGCATTTCCCCTGCCACATTCTAAATTAAATAGGCCGCAGGCGGTTACATTGTAATCGTATGCGCTTCCTTCGAGCTGCAACGGCCGCCGCATTTCATTCGTTCCTTCGCTTAGTGTGTTTTGGTGGTAACGCCATGTTGAAATCCACTGAGACGCAACTGGCCGGCTCATGTTTCTATAGGCCGGTCTTAAGAAGTGTAAAGTATACAAACAATATGCACGACCGGCATTCTTAACGATCTTAACGCAAGTAACGCGCGATACGGGCTTTACGACAGGTGCGCGCTTAGCTTACGTTACGACCGCAGTCTGAATATACATTAGCTCTGTCCTTATTTTCAAGCGAATCTTTATTAGCTCACAAGTTTCAGTGGCATTGTGGTAACGCAAAAAGACCAAGTTGCTCCCAGAGCAGAGCAGCTGAGGGAAAGGGCGGTTTGATTAGTTGGCAGCTGCGCCGGCGCCGGAGCGGGAGTCATTAGCAAGGATTTCAGCTGCATAGGCGCACACTCGCTCCACGCGCCCAACCAATCAGAGCCGTTTCGCAACCGTGGCTCAAGACAAGCTTCGATTACCCCCATTTCCCGGTAGAGGAAAGGTTCGTCATTTTGTTTATATGAGCTGTGCGCTGTGCGGCCTTTACATTGATGTGACCTTTATAACGAAGGATTTCACTTGCCCCAAGCACTTCGCTATCAATGCGGTTGCCTGTATTTCACTTCTTTGGCACGACTGGCCCGTATACGTCACGTCCTACATAGCACGAGCTCGAGCACTTGTGTGCGCTCCAGCTTCTGTTCGGCCACTAGAATTATTGACTTTTTTCCTTGAGTCACGAGTGTGAGCGTTTCAGTCTGTCCCGTTCTCGCCATGTGGCAGCTAACGTTTTGGGACGCTGCGTTAAGCTACACCCCCGTCTTGGTGGTCGGCTCTCATTTCCCACTCCTGTCTTAGAAGCAGAACGTTACGAACACGCTGCAAGACACTGTACCGCCTTCGGGTTCGACCCGGGTTATACCGTTTCTTTCTGGAGTAAAAAATTCGCCGTCGATCACGCTACTCCCTAATGCGAAGTTTATAGGCGTTTTCATTTCACGATATATTGGCTGGCATGGAAAATCACACACGTGCTGCGCATTGCAAAGGCAAAGTGTGGCATTGCAAAGTGTGGCACGACTACCTCGCTAATCGGGTAATTAAACAGGAGAGGCAACGCGTGGGTGATGCATGAGCGCGATTCACAGCAGCCGCCGCAGACAGACTTCCGCTCATGCAGCGCTCCTGTTTCCATATATGGTATCGGTGGGCGCCCTCTCCGCCTGCCATCGGTGAAACTGTGTTTCCATTTGTCGCGGTCGTCGTCGCGGTCGTCGTCGCAGAGCCCGTCCTGCGCGGTAATACGCTTTTCTCCTCGCGCTTTCGCCATAATCTCCTCCTCCACTCTCCGGCTCATTGTTCCGCTGCACCCTCCTCCTCTGCTGTCCTCTTTGCGCTCTCTTCACTGTCAACGTCTTTCATGTCCCGCCCTGCGGTCTGCCTTCGCTCTTTCATCTGTCTCTGTGGTAGTTCGCTCGGTTACGCCGACGCTCAACGGAGGAACTGGCTTGTGAGACTTGCGCTCTAAAAGCATGCACAAAAAAATGGAGACGTATGTCTCCGTTTTTTTTTTTTTTTCTTGAGCGGCTTCGCCGATCACAGATGTGTCAGTAAGCTCCTGTTCTGTGTCCGTTGTAATTATATTTATCATTGCAATGCTTCGTCATTTCTAATGTCTTAGAATGTAGGCCAATAGCCCTCGGTGGCGGCGAGTGTGAACACGCGGGTGCGTTTTTGTTCGCTGTGGATGGACAACGAACTATCATGTGTACGACGCAACCAGATTTGTGAAGCGCGAGGAAGGAAAACATACCCTAAACGGAAGGCTGATGCACTAATAAGACGACAAAATGGCGACTGGAAATCTGACTGTTTTCTTTCGTTACCCAAGCTCCGGAGCTCTTGCAGCTGCGTAGGCGAAGACAATTCCCATGGGACAGAAATCTCTTGCTTATGAACAGCGCCTTTAATAATGTTATAATCACTAGAGAATAGCACAGGAGCGTCAGAGATGTACAGTGCTCAATGACTGAAACGCAAAACTAGGACAATGTTATTTCAACAAGCTCTTTAAGAAAAATAAGGAACCCGTGTCGGCAGCTTCGTCCAATTTGCGATCTACGCCAGTGCTGGTGCTTCTTACTGCAGGATGCTTACCGACTTGGCTGCTTACTGGGTGCGCCACGCCAGCTGTTGCTGGTCACACTGAACAGCACGGCCTCTCAATTTTCGAGGGTAGCATTTGTGATGAGGTGACGGTGGGCGTATATGAGCATGTCTTTCTGGAGTGATAAAGGTTGCGTACTCCCCGCAGTGTGGACGTTTGTAGCAGTAGAGTGTAGGGTGAATAGGATGGCATTGACTTAAGTGGGTGCGGGAGGGTCTGTAGCTGCCGCCATGCAACAGCTGCTTCTCTCGAGAAGGTTTTGTTAGCAGGGAGTAAAGCCGGCGTTATAGTGGATAGCATTGGAGGAGGGGGTGATTAGTACGATGTAAGAACTCGGCTTTCCCTTCATGGTGTACTTGGTGCAGCTCCCAGATGACATAGGCTCGGGCGACCGAGTGGGGTCGCTGCTTGTGGCGGTGAGAATCGTGCCCTTGGGTTGAAACGTTGCTGATGCTGGGTGGCATTATGGTAACACGGCAAAGGATGCGATTGGCTGCTGTGGGGAGTCGGCCTCATATGAAGCTACGATAAGAAGTCCGGGAATCAGATGTCACTTTGACGTGCTCTAGGTGCCGTGCTCTCTGTTTGATTTGCGAGGGATGGCAAGGTAAATGAACGCAACATCTGCTATAGTGATGAGAGTTACTGTAAGTGGGGATCACGCTAGCTCTTGCAAGGTGTGATCGACCACTCGGCCCATGTTGTCTTGCCGACCGAGGTATGCAGCCGTGTCTATATAGATGATGCTATATGGATTGAATGCCATATTGCTGTTTAGCGCCCTTGTGTGAGTACGGTGATCTTCGGCGTGGAAATCAGGTTGTTTATTTCGTGGCATGCAGGCGACCATTATGCGATGCAAAATTTGTGAAGGTAGTGCTTTGGTGTTGAAGTCGAAATCTGCAGCAGGGCACCCTAGGCGGTGGACGACGGTGCCGCCTGCTGTGGCGCTTACTAGGCGTTCTCAGTAGTTGATTATGTGTGCCTCGATGGTTCCTGTGGCAGTATTACAGACACCTGCAGATTTTAAGCAGAGAGTGCAAGGATGAAGGCCTAGAGCATGTTTGTAAGCCTTCCTTGTACCTTGTCTGCTCTGCCCACCTTATTTGATGTGAGCTACAGGCAAGTAACTGAATAGGCTTCTTCGCTGACGAGCAGAGTTTGTATGCGAATCCTTGTAACTGCGTCCTCCTGCAGGCCCTGACGTCGAGTCATCCTTGTTAGTTTGCGATACTACGTTCAATAGTAAGAAATCAAGCTTTGCGGTCTAAGGAACGATACTTCCTGGAAAGCGAATCGAATCGCGGACCTACGCCTTTCAAGCTCGTTCTAAGGTCTGAGGTAAGCAGGAGGCTAGCATATCACAGAGAGAGACAAACAATTGTCGTCTAGAAGCACCAGGGACAGACAGCGTAGATATGTAGCTCTGCGGAAGTGGGCAAGGTTAAACGCTTCTAAGCGTTTCTATTGTAGGTATGGGCTGTTGTCGATGGGAGGACAATTATCCCTTTTCATAAACTTTCCTTCATATTAGAGGCATGTGGCAATGCGCTATACTGCACATTAGGGATTCCGTGCCCTATTGTCGAACATTTGTGATGCGAGTATCTGACTTGGTTTACCTCGTGCCTGAAAAAAATGCAAGTGACAATTAGCATCTGTTTCGGTAGAATAGGAAGCCCACAGTCAAACAGGATATTGCAAAGGGCAAACCGTTTGCGGGAGATATGGTCTAAAGAGTAGCCAAAAATACAGCTGTTGTAGCGGCTCCCAAACGCTACCGCTGCATTGCCTATAGCAAGCCTGTCCACCTGCTTCGTCTTTATGTTTATTATGTAATGACATATAAAGAGGCTGTGGTTTATACGTATAAAGCACTTAGAAATAGTGTAAAACAAATTTCATCAAAATCAAGCCCATACTTTATTTTAAAAAAATTGGTAGAATTATGTCCCGCTGACACAGGAGAGAGCTTACAAAAGTGGTAAAACTTTGTTGCACTGTCTCGAGACGGTACGATCTTGTGAATCACTTTGCCGGATGTTTGGCATGAAACAGCCCGAAACAAGTTTCTAAAGTTGGCACTCCACGAGCTGCGCTGAGGAACTTTTTGCGCGCCTCATTCCCAGCAGTAGAACACCACCTGCTTCTGCGCATCTAGGGAGCCTTCATTGCATTGTGGTCTGTTCCTACTAATCTCACCTGATCGCATACACCAACCAAATTTTGGCCATTTTTTTCCCTTTTTTTTTTGTGTCGATAGGGTCGAGTGCTGCTGCTGTCCCTGAATTTCTGCAAATTCCCATGCAATATTTCAGTACACCATTCATGGCAAATAAGCCTAGCGAGAAACGTCGCAATATTGCGCACTGTGCTTTGATGCCTTTATCGCTCAAGTTACTGCAGAAATTTGTAATCTACACACTATGGTTGGGAGCTAAAATGGCCTTTTTAAAAACCACAAAAGGAGTAACTTGAAGGCATTATGAACGACAGGTTTTTTAAACCGAACATGGAGAAAATTGCAAAGCTTTCCTAAAGAAAAGGACAAATTTTAACTTAATTATGGCACTACCGCCAGCTGTTGAAAGCGTGTTAAAACGCTTTTTTAGCTTAGATTATCGAAGGTTATGTTTGCAGCCCCGTCTTATTGCACTGGTTGCGATGTGCGCTGGCGGAGAACAAGCTTTCTGCAGAAAGTGGAGCGTATCTGTTCCGCTCTCCCACAAAGGGATAGAATAGAGTGCATCTGTATTTATGCAGCTGGGACTCCAGAACTGAAAGTTTGTTGATGAAGGGGTCCTTGTGATAGATAGTTTTATTTACATCCGTGTAACAATATTGAATCTGCACACTAAAAAATAAGGCAAAACGTTAAGAATATACAAAATAAAAGTAACTTGTTGTGAATTAAATAAATGTACAGGAAATACTGGCGCAGTGAGCTTGAAAAATACTGAATGGGTAAGAATGAAGTTGTGCCTTTCGGCAAGTTATTTCAAAGATTGGAATGGCAAACGTTTGATATTCGAACGTTCGAAAGAAGTGTGTTCGCTGGAAGCAGAGTCGTGGCACTGTCGTTGGAGCCAATCGTTATGGCAGGGCCACGAGATACCGGCTCGCATAACCTACTTTGTTTCTCACAGTACCTACGTAAGTTACGTAACATTATTTCTTTAACGAATGCATTGAAGAAAAAAATTAGCTGTAGCGCAATACACTTGTAGACGTAGCAATAGGTTTTTATCTGACTTACGCTTGAAAAAATAATGTTCCGTTTGCTGACAAGGAAATCTATTCACCCGTAGGAACGCTTACAACTGGGGTATCAACGAAAAGTACAATATAAAGTACATCACATGTAATACATCATACTTGATGTAAACAAAACAGATTAACAAATGAAATAATAAATGGTGTCTACTTGACACTGGCTTTGCCACACACAACAACAACAACAAAACTCATTACCGCATCCACGCAAAAGCATTATTGTCAGCCTCGAATTTATGAAAGGTACCCGGGGCACATACAGACGCAGTCTGAACTCAGGCAACCGAATTGAGCATTATCGGGAGATGGTTATGTACCGCGTAGACCAGCGGCGAAGAATCTCGGCTTCACAGAGTTTGAACAACTGCGGAAGCAGCTCCACCACGGTCGTTGGAGCCAACAGTTATGGCAGGGCCACGAGATACCAGTTCGCATAACCTACTTTGTTTCTCACAGCACCTACGTAAGTTACGTAACATTATTTTCTTAACTAATATATTCAGGAAAAAAATCAGCTGTGGCGCAATACACTTGTAGACGTAGCAATAGGTTTTTATCTGACTTACGCTTAAAAAAATTATGTTCCATGGGTAGCAAACCGGATGCTGTTCTGGTTGACCTCCCTGCCTTTCCTACCCTTGTTTTGTCTCTCTATGTTCCGTCCGCGGCTAATACAAAATAAGATATAGGTCACCAGCCGTTACCGACAGCCACGGTCGAAATATGACTGTTCATATTGGCGTTAGGTCGTAAAAAAAAATTCGCAGTTCCGCCCGATTGGCGAAGCACCGATTGCGATTGCGAATTAGGTAGTTGTAAGGAGTAAGGGTAGTAGTTTTGTTGGCGGTATGAACTTGTAAAGGTTCACTTACTAACTAAATAATTATGATAGTATGTGCATTCTGGACTCAACGAAGACGTAGAAAGAAACATACACACAAAGACAGTGCTGTCTCTGTGTGCCTGCTTCTTTCTACGTCCTTGTTCAGTCGCGCTTACACATTCTATCACTAATTCAAGCCAACTAAAGCGCCAACGTGTTTTAATTAAGTTAACTACCCCAGCGTCACGCGCGCATAGGCAGATTTGAACACATCTCGACTGATGCGCGCGATGACTCGCTGTCAAAATTCTTGAGTGAGGAATCGCGGCAGCAGCAAGCAACCTGACCTTTATGCAGGTCTCGCTTCAGTGCGAACGAAACGTCGAAAGCAAAGCGCATACGAAGCTGTCGGCACTACGCGCGCTGGGAAACTTCGCAGATCGCGTTGAAGATGAGGCCCGCGCGGGCGCGCACTTTGGCAACGTCGCAGATCCCTTTCAAGATGCACGAGCGCCGGCAAAGCGGCGAGGAGGTCATCGAGTATGCTGATGATGATAGTGATCTAAAGAAAGGAATTACGCTTGATTTTGCACTCTAGCAGCCGCGGTAGAAGAAAGGCCCTCCTTCCTCGTTTGAACCCCCTGCTTCGAGCGTGAAAGGAGCGCACACTCGTCCAGGCCGTGTTCCTCACTTGAACCGCTTTCGCTGGGTCATCCTCACACATTTTGATTCATTCGGAACGTCACGGCGACGCCGACGCCAACAGCAGAAATGTACCTGGATTGTGCATATAATTGCCATCGCAATAAAAGCTGTTTTTTGTTTCTCTTACGCGTAAGCATAGATGGCCCGTCTTTGAAATCGTCGATATTATCTTTGAAGCCGCAAAGGACGCGAACCCGGAGGAAGAAGGCACTGAGCGGTGGAGAAAAGAGCCGCCGCGTTCGGGCGTTATCCGTTTGTTCCATAGAGAAAGAAAGTCAACAGGAGGGGACACTCGGCAAAAATTGGCAACAGGAAACGGGTCACGCCTAGTTTCAACTCCATCCGTAAGTTGACGCAAGCATCAGAAAAAAAAGGACGTCAAATGAACTTACAGACAACATTTTATATATTTTATTCTTTCCCGCTAAAACTAAAAAGGTTTGCGTGTAAATCAACTGATACTTTGCGACTTATTTTTCTTCCGTTGCCCAGCAACAAGCTAGCGGCACGCCAGACGCGCGTGCATACGTCATGCGCCACACATGCCACAGGAGCGAGCGAGGCCGGCTGCGCATGCGAAGTTCGCGTGCTCGGCAACCCGTCTGGTTTGGATGTAGCCCGTGTTTTGGGATCCCGGCGTTCTCTTGTGTTCCCTCTGCATTTAGACACGGCACCGCTGCACTACCGGACTACAGTAAGGTGAGCAATTTTGTTTATCTTTGACGCACTTCAAGCACATTTAGGCTTACCGCACAAAACTGAACCCATATTGTCCTGGGTTGTGACGTTGAAGAACACAGTAGAAATATTGTGAACGACAAAACCAACTTTCATTGAGCGAACCTGTGCTCACAAAACAGGCTAGACTTATAGCACTACGATAGCGGCGAACATGGTCGGCGTTAGTCGAAAATCTCTTCAGCGGGTCAAGCGCGCCGGCTTTTATACAGCAGTCATCGCATGTTCCAGACTAATCGTTGGTACCCGCGTGCCTTCCACGAAGTTTTTCACCATTCGAGTCGCGCGATGAAATCAGATAACACAAGGTTCGGCGACAACAGACAGCGGATAGAAGCATCGATAACTTTCCAAAAACTTCGGATACATGCAGGCGCGTCCCGCGCTGGGCGATAACATTTGTTAGGCGGCGAAACGTGGTCGTCCGATAAAGTTAAGTACACGTGTCAATATCCCCCTCTTAAAAAGCATCGACCCGATGCTGCAAACAAACGAAAGTAATAAAGAAAACAACAAAATAAGGAAGTTGGTCAGCGTCCGTAAAAGGGTTTAAGGCGCATCCCGTGGGTCGTGCGAGGCGCCGCTGTGAAGGCGAAATGCCGTCTGGCACGACCTCACAGTCCAGCGCGCCAATACGTCGGATGACCATGTAGGGTCCGAAATAGCGTCGCAATAGTTTCTGACTCAGTCCTCGTCGGCGTATCGGGGTCCATACCCAAACTCGTTCACCGGGCTAGTACTCGACGAAGCGTCGTCGGAGGTTGCAGTGTCGGCTGTCGGTACGCTGCTGGTTTTTGATCCGTAGGCGGGCGAGCTGTCCAGCTTCTTCGGCGCGCTGGAGATAGGCAGCGACGTCAAGATTTTCCTCGTCAGTGACGTGCGGCAGCATGGCGTCGAGCGTCGTCGTAGGGTTCCTGCCGTAAACCAGCTTAAATGGCCTTATCTGCGTTGTTTCTTGCACCGCCGTGTTGTAAGCGAATGTTACGTACGGCAGGACAAAAGCGATAATGAGCTATTTGCTTCAGAAATTAAGTCATTCGGACATGCAGCTGAGAAAAGCATAGCCGTCTCATCGGCATAAATGGTATGTTTAACGTTCATACCGATGAGACGGCTATGCTATGCTATGCTATGCTATGCATAAATGATATGTTTAACGTTCGGATTAATCGACGACGACGAAGTGTCTTTTGATACAGCGCTGTTCTTTCTAGCGCCGGTTTATTTCTGTGAAAACCCAAGTTCATCCACTGGTCCTCGCTCCCTGCTCGGTCGTAATGGAAGTGAACGACCCCGCACGTCTGCCGGCGACGGCGGCGTCAGCGGCGGCCGCCTCCAGGAAGCGGATCGGTCAGCAGAGCGACACCGACAGCGAGGACAAGCATGTCTACTCTCTCAGCAGTGAGGACACTTCTGATGACGACTTCCAGCTTGTGCAGAGCCGCAGAGTGAAGAGAAGGAACACCAGGACGTCCTCATCGTCAAGCACGCAAACAGTGAGACAGCCGCAGAGGCCGGACGCCAATACCATCATATTTGTGCCCCTGCTTCCCAATGTCAACTTGAAGCTACTTAACAGGCAACCTGTGTCGATGTCACTGGAAGCCCTGGCGCCAAATGAAATATCGGACATTCGAGTGAACACCCGAAAAAATCTTCTGGCGGTTGATGTCCAGCAAGCGGCTGCTTTGACCACTCTACGCAGCGTAACGGACCTCGATGGCATTCAGGCGCGCTCTTACATCCCTCTGGGATCTGACGTAGTCACCGGCGTTATCTACGACGTAGACGTCGCCATCCTTAATAACGACTTGCCGATTCTTATCAAGCCAGCCAATGATGAGGTCATCCTTGATGTTATACGGCTAGGCAGTTCACGCTGCGTGAAAATAGCATTCAAGGGTAAATATATACCCTCGCATGTTAAGGTGGGACACTTCAGACATGCAGTGCGGCCTTTCATAGCGAAACCTCTTCAGTGCCGCAAATGCATGAAACTGGGACAGGTGAGCAGCGTCTGCGAAAATCAGACAGAATGCCCCACGCTGCAGATAAATGTGGCGCGACTGTAATGAAGTGTTCAAACTGCGGAGGATCACATGAAGCTTCATCGAAGAAATGCCCACATATTAAGAAGGAAATGGCCATCTTGAAAGAGATGGCGAGAGATCATTCATCTCATCGCGAAGCCGCCGAGAAAATCAGGAAGCGACGTTCACGTCGCCGGCGCTCCTCAAGGAAGGCTCCTCAATGAAGGCGCATGCCACTTCCTACAACACCACCTCCTCCTCCACCGCCCAGGCCAGACCATGTGGAAAGGACCGCGAAGAGCAAGTCCACTGAGAAGACCACATCTGCCGAATCTTGGCCGGCTCTACCGAAACGACAACATTCACCAACAGAAACACAGCAAGCCTTCGCTGGACAACCCCCGACGTCTACCGTCGGCGATTTGTACGACCAAGACAGGCAGGTGGCTGATATGCTGCAATCGCTAATTAATACAATGCAAATTATACTGAACAAGCTACAAACACCAGCAGCTCGAAGCGCTCTGCAAATACTGGATGCACTAAATGCAGTGCTTGCTAGCATCGTTTAAGCATCATGGCTCGACCAATAGTCCCCTTCCGCACTGAACTTAAAAGTGCGTAGATCTTTCAATGGAATGCCAGGGGTTTAAGGACCCGTATATCAGACTTTCGCCAATTCATTTTCACACATCCCCTCCCCATACTGGTCATATGCTAACCAAATACATCAACTCCACTCAGACTGTCCGGTTATGAATCTTTCGTCTCGTCCAGATGCGGTGCGAGCACGAAAGTGATCATCTACATCCGCACGTACTTAACATATGTCGCTAATGCGACAGAGCCTCATGACGACAACCAATATGTCTGCCTAAATGTCCAAAAGAAGAATGTGTCATTTACACTAATTGGAGCCTACATATCCCCAGCGGGTCACTTTGACGGCGAACGACTAAAGAAAATATTACTAATGAACAATGGCCCCTGGGTTATCACAGGTGATTTCAACGTGCATCACCAGCTATGGGGAAGCACTAAAATTGACTCCAAAGGCGTTGCCTCCTTTGCTGCCAACCATGATTTGTGCTGTGTGAATGACGGCAGCCCTACATTTCTGCGAAGCACGACCAACAGTAGCTGCTTGGACTTAACTTTGGTGTCACGGCGCTTTGCCTCGAGCGTCCAATGGTTTACAGACATAGAAACACATGGAAGCGACCATATTCCAACATACATAAAGATTAGAGGAGTTGAGCAACGCTCCTCTACTGTCTTGCGTACAGTTGATTGGTCAAAATTTCAGAAGGATATGGATGACACATGTCGGGAAGGTCTCTCACACACTATCGAAGAAGCAATCGCAGAGGCATTGAAAACATCCATCTGCTCGCTTACAAGGTCAACAAGGCGAACAGACTTGGACATGGAACTGGAGAGGCTGCGTGCGGCACGCCGACAAGCGGAGAGGAGGTAAGGCGCACGAAGTCCGTCTTGGATCTGAGGGCTTCACGACGCATAGAAAAGAAAGTCCAGCGTCGCATGGATAAATTGGAAGATAAGAGATGGAAAACATTCTGTCAGTCGCTTGATCCCCGCAAATCGCTCTCGCACATATGGAGAACGGTTAGGGGTCTTCGCTCATCTCCGCATCAAAGGAAGCCCTTCGCTGCTCTGGCCCTCTACCAACTCCGCTCGGAACTTCAAGTGGCTGAAGAGTTCTGTGCACGGATTGCTGGGTCCGTGGCCATCATTACTGACGCAGCATTGAATGACATCCCTGAGGCACGTGTACCAGAAATGAACGTGCTATTTTCACTCGAAGAGCTCGATGCTGCGTTGGCGACCTGCCGGCGTTCTTCGTCACCAGGACCTGATGGCATCACGTATGCTGCCCTGTGCCACCTTGGACATGATGCACGTGATGAGCTGCTCAACTACTACAATGAGTCTTGGCAGAACGGCGCCGTTCCTAAACAATGGAAATCGAGCCACGTGATCCCCATTCTGAAACCTGGAAAATCTCCGCTTGAGATCTCATCATATCGTCCGATTGCGCTTTCGAGCTGCGTCGGCAAAGTGATGGAAAGAATGATTCTTGCTCGATTGGAATGGTACCTAGAACGAATCAACATCTATCCGGACGCCATGACAGGTTTTTCATCGAGGTCGCACGTCCATCGACAACGTCATTGACATCGTAACATGGGTCCAAAATCAAAAAAGCCTCAAGCGCCTATCTGCGGCACTTTTTCTGGATATAAAAGGAGCATACGACAACGTCGCCCATGAGGCCATACTCAACTCACTTGAGGCTGTTGGAGTTGGTGGCCGGATGTATCAATGGATTCGGGACTATTTGACTGAGAGGCGTTTTTTCTTACAGACCGAAGACGGCCCAACTTCAGACCATTCCATCTGCCATGGTGTGCCGCAGGGTGGAGGGTTGAGCCCTATTTTGTTCAACCTCGTCCTGGTAGGACTAGCGGATTACCTACCGCAGACAGTACATGTCTCAAAATACGCCGACGACATTTGCATCTGGGCCTCTGCGGTGACTCGCCCTCAGCTAAGAGCCAGGCTCCAGCGGGCGGCAACCATGACGGCTTCTTATCTCCAAGAGCAAGGACTCAGTGTGTCTACTGAAAAGTGCGCATTACTTGGTTTTACGCGGAAACAAATATCATCGTATCCTGTTACCATCAATGGTCAAGCTGTATTCTATGTTAAGACGCATCGCTTTCTGGGCGTCATCATTGACCACAACCTCTCGTGGAGCCCGCACTGCGTCTATCTGAAGAAGAAGCTAGTCGCCATTGCTCAGGTCTTCAAGTTTTTATGCGGGAAAAACTGGGGTACACCAGTCCATTCTATGTTGCAGCTGTACAGGGTTTTGTTTCTCGGACTCCTTCGTTACAGCCTACCAGTATTGTCAAATGCATGCAAGACGAACTTTCGCGCCTTGGAGAGCATGCAAGGTCAAGCCCTACGTACGTGTTTAGGGCTGCCTCGGTGCACATCAACAGCAGCAACAATCGCCATCGCAGGAGACCGTACAATCCAGACACATGTAGCTGTCGACTCTCTCAGAACGCACATTCGCCATCTGTCAAGGATCCCCGACCATCATTTGGCCTCCCTACCAGCCGAGAGACCTCAAGCGACCTTTTCACGAGTGATTAGCGCTCATCATGAGTACATACCGGCATCATTTACACCGGCGGCGAAGCCTTCCTCTCCCCTGTGGTGCCTGCGACAGCCTCAAGTGAATTTTGCTATTCCTGGAATTACAAAAAAGTCCAATCATCCATCGCCGGCTCTGAAGCAACTTACGCTCCTATTACTGCACCAGACGTATCATGACCGCATACATATATATATATACCGATGGTTCAACCTCACCTACCAGCTCAACTGCCGCATTCGTCGTTCCAGCCAAGAACGTTACAGTTAAATTCAAGTTGTCGCACACGACTACATCTACATCGGCAGAACTTGCAACTCTCCATGCCGCTATGACGTACATCACCGAAGAGCCAACAGAGAAATGGGTCGTATTTTGTGACTCTAAGGCAGCCCTTCACAGCATCAAGTCCGCACTACGTCACAGAACTTACGAGAAAATGAAATCTGAAATCAGGGAACTGCACCACCAAGCTCTGGAAAGAGGACACCACATTATATTTCAGTGGATTCCTGCTCACTGTGGCATCGTCAGCAAGAACCTAGCTGACAAGGCTGCCCGGTGTGCCCACGAAGATACCAAGACGGGTCCAACACCATTGGCGAGGTCGGACGCTGCCAGAGAACTTCGCCAACCTTCGCGCAAGAAGTCCCAAGATCTCTGGATTTCAAGTGGCTTCAATTGCACATTACGTAAACTGGACCCCACGCTACGGCTACAACTGCCATCTAGCCTTTCCCGCGGCGAAGCAACCTTGTTGTGTCGCTTGTGGCTGGGAGTGGCGTTCACGAACGCATACTCCTACCGTATGGGAATGGCCGAGAGCCCGATGTGCGACTCCTGTGGGTGCGAGGAGACCATCGAGCACCTATTGTGTACCTGCCCTCGCTACGATGTCCAACGCCTCTCTCTGCGGGCAACTTTACGTAGACTGGACTCGAGACCTTTCACCGAGTCAAAGATACTCGGACCGTGGCCACACCCGTCACTGGCTCGAAAAGCGATTCGTGCACTAGTGCGGTACTTGAAGTGCACGGGCTTAACAGACCGTTTATAGTGTTTTTGTGTATGGTGTCGCTCCCACACGTACTCAGTGCTTCCTCTCTCCCTTTCTTCCTCTTTCTATTCCCCTTTCCCCCACCGCCAGTGTAGGGTAGCAAACGGGATGCTGTTCTGGTTGACCTCTCTGCCTTTCCTACCCTTGTTTTCTCTCTCTTCGGATTAATACATATATTGCCATTCAAATAGATATTAAATAAAACTAGTCCAAGGATACTTCCCTGAAGTACTCCTGATGTTATTGTTTTTTTTGTTTGAAGAGAAACCATTGAGGTAGACATATTGTTGTCGATTTTCTAAATAACATGCTGAAAGTGCTAGTGCATTACCACGGATTCCGTATGTATCTAATTTTCTGAGTAAGACCAAATGTTTAAGAAAATCAAACGCTTTTGTGAAGTCTACAACAACACCCAAAGCTACTTTCTTTTTTTTTTTCAAAGGCGTTTAAAATAAATTCTTTCTGCTCCAGTAAAGCCTGTTCTGTCTATCTGTGTTTACGGAAGCCAAATTGTGACGGGGAAAGTATACTGTATTTGTCGCAGAAATTCATTATTTTGGCGAAAATTACTTTTTGCAGCCCTTTAGAGAAAATGGGGAGTATGGACACGGGTCTGTAGTTTCCAATGTCATTCTTATCGCTTTTTTTTATAGAGCACTGTCACCCTACCAACCTGCAATTGTTTTGGAAACACTCCCTGTAAAAAACACAGATTAAATATGTGCGTTAGGCACGGTGAATTTAGTTCTATTAAGTTCGACAGGTGCAACTTTTATACTGTCTGCGTCGCTGCTTTCAGTTTCCTATGTAATCGAGTGCCCCTTCAGTCGGACGTTCTACTTTAAGTTCAACAAAATATTTGTTAAATTCATATGCTAAACGAGCGCCTTTGATCTCTTTATTGTAATGCTCAATCTTTGTAACAAAGCTAAAGTTTGTGTGGCGATTTAGAACTGCATTTAGTTGTTCCCATATTTCGTTTGTCTTTCCTGCAGAAATCTGAAAGAAATTCCAAATGTAATCATTTCTGGCAGCTCTAATGTCCTTCGTTAATTTATTGCGGAAAACTTTAATTGTTTTTAATATATTTGGGTCGTGTGTGGCCATCCATTTCGCATACAGTTTATCTCTAATGTCAGTCTGTCTGAGATGTTCTTTGTAATCCATGGCTTACGTACTTCTTTGGATTCGAAAAGACTTTTTTGGAAAAACAGTTATTATATAGATCTAGAAGCAGACTTAAAAATATAATAAATGCACTTTCAGCATCTGTCTCGTTCAACACAATACGCCAATCTACACAAGAAATTTGTCATTTGAAAATGTCCATATTCGTTAGAGAAAATCTTGAAAGCATTGCTTTGTGGGTTTCGTTTTACGCATATATTTATGGAAACATACATTATATATATGCATATATATATATATATATATATATATATATATATATTGTAAGGAAGATAACGAGTGCGCGCACAGGGTCAGCAGCATCGGCAGCATCAAGCGCGCAGCAGAAGCTCGAGCTCGAGAACTGCTCGGTGCATCGTAGAACCGGCGGTCGCTACGAACCCTAATAAATCTCCTTTACAAGTGGTGGAGGTGCGGGGTAACGTTCCACTCTACCATCCTGGAACTCCGTTCTCGGACGCTACCCTCTGCCATGCCGGACGCCGACCAGCAGACTCTTCCACCGCCACCCGTCCCTTGCCTGGCACCGTTCGCCAACAGGAGCCTCCCATCTTCAGCGGAACCGACGACAACGACGTTGAAGAGTGGCTGTCGTCCTACGAGCGGGTGAGCGTTCATAACAAATGGAATGACTCAGATAAACTGGCTTACGTATCATTCTATCCCGTGGGCGTGGCCAATCTCTGGTTCAGAAATCATGAGAGGGATATCCGAACGTGGTCGGTGTTCAAGACTTCGATTACCGAAGTATTTGACCGACCCGCCGTCAGGAAACTCCGAGCCGAGCAGCGTTTGCGTACACGCGCACAGGACACGGGTGAGACATTCACCAGCTATATAGAAGACGTTCTAGATTTGTGCAGGCGCGTGAACGCTGCCATGACGGAAGCGGAAAAGATCAAGCACGTCATGAAGGGAATCGATGATGACGCGTTCCAGATGCTTCTGGCCAAGGACCCACGCACTGTTGGCGACGTCATCGGCTTGTGCCAGAGCTATGATGAGTTGCGTAAGCAGCGAGCTCTAGCAAGGCGACATCCCACACCAAATGCGACGTCACTCTGCAGCCTGACCACCGGCCCAGAACAAGCCTCCCTGATAACCCAACTCAAGGATTTCGTCCGCGAAGAAGTTGCACGACAGCTATCTCTGGTGTCCGTTACTCAGGAGTCTGCCAGCACTTGCCGTCTCATCTCCGTAACGTGACCACATCTCCGTGACCTGGCCTCCGCGCTCTTCAGCATTCGTACCAGTCTTCTGTAGTATCATATCCGACGGGACGGTCTTCCTCATGGCCTCTCATCACTTTGTTACCCGAAAAGCGCTTCCTTTGCCCTTTGTAGCTCTTGACCTTGCCGCCGGTGTCAGCATGATGCCCATTTACAATCATCTTTCATCGCCGCTATCGCTGTTCCGCCGCGAATGCCTTGGTTACGTCGAGTCGGTCGATTCAACACGAATTGTCTCCGTCCTCGACGAAGCGCCTGCTACTGCCGTCCATGAACTGAGTGCCCTCTCCGTACCCGACTCAACATGCACTGGTGTGTTCAGCCCATTCATCGCCGAAGATCTGCCGCATTCGCAGCGATCTCAACTTCTCGCACTCCTTCAGCACTTCCGCCGTTCTTTCGACGTTGCGCAACCATCTCTTGGCCGCGCATCGACGGTCGAGCATTACATCGACACTGGCTCTCACTCACCGCTGCGACAAAGACCATATCGCGTGTCCGCTACGGAACGTCGCGTCATTGCAGACCAGGTCGATGACATGCTCCGTCGAGGCGTCATTCAACCTTCCCAAAGCCCATGGGCCTCTCCCGTAGTCCACGTCCCAAAAAAAGACGGTTCCATCCGCTTCTGTGTTGATTTTCGACGCTTGAACAAGATCACGCTGAAGGACGTCTACCCATTACCACGCATCGATGATGCTCTGGACTGTTTACAGGGAGCCGAGTTCTTTTCTTCGCTGGATTTGCGGTCAGGCTACTGGCAGGTTCCGATGGCAGAGGCCGATCGCCCGAAAACTGCCTTTGTTACACCAGACGGCTTGTATGAATTCACCGTCATGCCTTTCGGACTTTGCAACGCTCCTGCTACGTTCGAAAGGATGATGGATAATGTTATACGTGACCTCAAATGGAAAATCTATCTTTGCTATCTTGACGATATTGTGGTGTTCGCCCCTGATTTCGCAACGCATCTGCTCCGTCTCCAGCACGTACTCACTTGCTTGACCAACGCCGGGTTGCAACTTAACCTGAAGAAGTGTAGATTTGCTGTTCGTCAGCTCACAATTTCAGGCCATGTCGTGTCAAAGGAGGGCATTCGCCCGGATCCCGAGAAGCTACGTGCTGTTACTGCGTTCCCAAAACCTACCACTATGAAAGAGCTACGCAGTTTTATCGGCCTCTGCTCTTACTTCCGACGATTAGTTCTAAACTTTGCGTCAATTATATCGCCTCTCACGCAGATCCTTGGTGGCGCTAGAGATCTCTCATCATGGTCTCCAGAGTGTGACGACGCCTTCGCAACCTTGCGCCGTCTTCTCACGACGCCACCCATTCTTCGCCATTTTGACCCTCAAGCGCCAACCGAAATCCATACCGATGCAAGCGGTGTAGGCCTTGGCGCTGTGTTGGCACAGCGTCAACCTGGCCACACAGAATACGTCGTCGCATACGCGTGTCGCACGTTAACCAAGGCGGAAACCAATTACAGCGTTACAGAAAAGGAGTGTTTGGCCATTGTGTGGGCGCTTGGTAAGTTTCGCCCATATTTATGCGGCCGATCGTTTGACGTAGTGACCGACCACCACGCACTATGTTGGCTGTCGACGCTCAAAGATCCATCGGGCCGCCTTGCCCGCTGGGCATTGCGAATCCAAGAATATGACATCCGCGTGGTTTACCGTTCCGGGCGAAAGCACTCCGATGCTGACGCGCTATCCCGATCGCCGCTTCCCCCGAAGGCCCGTGACGACTCCGCCTGCGAGCGTACATTATCCTATCTGGACGTTGACACTATCGCTGCTGCACAGCGTAATGATCCCTGGACTGCATCTCTGCTCAACCTTCTCTCGGATACGTCGAAAGTTCCAGCGTCACGTACGCTTCGGCGCCAAGTTCCTTATTTTGCGATTCGAGACCAGCTACTATATCGACGCAACTATGCCCCAGAGGGACGCACCTGGTTACTCGTCATTCCGAGAACCTTGCGATCAGAGCTCTGCTCCTCGTTCCACGTCGACCCTCAGTGTGGCCACGCGGGAGTCTTCAAAACCTACGAAAGACTTCGACACCGCTATTACTGGCGGGGAATGTACAATTTCGTTCGAACGTTCGTCCGCTCTTGTCGTGAGCGCCAACGCCGTAAAGCGCCACCACACAACTCCGCCGGTGAACTCCAGCCTCTGCAATGCCCATCCCGACCCTTTGATCGCGTGGGCATAGATCTCTACGGGCCACTTCCGTTGACTCCTACCGGCAACAGGTGGATAATCGTTGCGGTAGACCACTTAACCCCTTATGCGGAGACAGACCGCTGCTCTACCAAATGCTACAGCGCAAGAAGTCGCCAATTTCATACTTCACCGTTTCCTCCTTCGTCATGGAGGTCCACGTGAACTTTTAAGTGACGGAGGCCGCGCCTTCTTATCTGAAGTCATCGAACAACTGCTTGCTGAATGCGCTATTGTTCATCGTAAATGCACTGCTTACTCAACCACAGACTAACGGTACCACGGAACGCTTTAATCGAACTCTTGGTGACATGCTCGCCATGTATGTTTCACCTGATCACTCTAATTGGGACCTCGTTCTTCCGTTTGTCACCTATGCCTACAACACCGCGACTCAGGCCACTACCGGATTCTCACCCTTTTACCTTCTTTACGGCCGTCATCCTTCGCACACAATCGACACCATTCTGCCCTACCGGCGAGACCCAACCGAATGCCTGCCGATCTCGGAAGCCGCCAGACACGCCGAGGAATGTCGCCAGCTGGCCCGCCGATTCACCTCAGACGACCAGAACCGTCAAAAAGCCGTTCACGATGCCTTGAACTCGACTCCCACTTTTCTCCCGGGCGCTCTCGTCTGGTTAGTGCCACACCGCACGCCTGGGCTCGCTTCAAAACTCCGTCCGAAGTACGACGGGCCATACCGCGTTCTCGAGAGAACATCACCCGTGAATTACCTGATTGAGCCGCTAACGCCGCCGTCCGACATGCGACGTCGTAACCGCGAAGTCGTTCACGTTCCGCGTCTCAAGCCGTATCACGATTCTACCGTCCTTCCAGAAACCTAAGTCGCCAGGATGGCTCCTTTATTTCCACGGGGCCATTGTAAGGAAGATTAACGTGCGCACTGGGTCAGCAGCATCGGCAGCATCAAGCGCGCAGCAGAAGCTCGAGCTCGGGAACTGCTCGGTGCATCATAGAACCGGCGGTCGCTACGAACCCTAATAAATCTCCTTTACAAGATATATATATATATATATATATGCCGAAGTGATCACTTATATGTGTGTACATTATTCCAGCCTTCATATTAGATGCATGCAAGTTGGTTGTAAACATATCAAGCAGCGAAGAAGATGTGGGAGCAGTGGCGTAGCTAGGTTGTCTTTCACCCGGGGCCCATAGGTCTTCTGTCACCCCCCCCCCCCCCCCCCCCTATGATGTAGTCGAGGAAGGCATGGATATCGACAATTTCCGGGTTTCAGCTCCAGTACAGCCACCTTGGATACCGCGCACGTTCCCCGGGTCCCCCTCTCCTTCGCTTTCTTTCCCAGAGATCGTGAATGCAGCAAATATACACGCTGTTTTTCCTGCGCCAAATAACACAGGGTGCTGCAGTGATAACGTGTGATAAGCCCATGTGAACATCTTCTGTCAGACTGTAAGGCTTGACAGCCAATACAAATTCGGCATCGTGGAAAATATGGCTCACGTCATAAGTAACAAAAATATCTTTATAATAAAGTTTTATTTACGAATTTTAGCGGCAATATTGCTTTTGCAAAATTGAAGCCTGACATTCATATCTTGCCCAACAACAACTTCACAAAAATCGTCGTAGGTACTATGGCACGCAGTATTTTGTCTGTGGGCAGCCCTGAACGAAAACGAAAATTAAATTGTTTGTCAGTGACGCTGATCTCCCCACCCTATTAGAAAATGCTACCTGCCTCCCCGCTGCGCGGGCGCCAATGCTATGACAATTACGAGTTGTCTCCATTCTGATCAATAAAGCCTTGTTTTCATTTGCTGCTATACGGACAAACGTCATTAGCCGAGCTGCGGTACCACCGCAAGATTGGGAACAGAATAGAGCACGCTTCGCGGAGATTCATGGCGTCACCATAAAAAAAGAAAGAAAAGGTCGCGATGAAGCCCGTACCAGCGAAAGCTTGCACTACTGTTGGTCTGCACTCGCAATGGAGAGGATTAAGGGATCAACGTCACTGGTCCACTATTTGATATTTATTTCGCTGCTGCCATATACTGGGCGCCGTCCGCAGTGCCAAAGTACTGTAGGTTGTAGCACCCAAAACGATTTTGTTTAATAAGTTTTTGTTGAGTTAAGAATATGACTTTGAGTCCTCAATTCTCGAATTGAAGTGCTTCCTCTATAAGTACTAATTACGGGATTATTAAGAATGTGGTCATTACTTATCTGCCATATTTTTCACGCTACGAGTTCCTAGTAATCACAAAAAGACATAACTTCATAGAATCCCGATCGGGAAATATCATTACAAAATTCACCTTTTTTGTAAAATTCTGTGCAGCTGATACAGACATTGTACTTGTGACATGAAGTCACACAACAACAACAGTTTTCTGAAACTTTCGAGGGTAAGAAGGAAAGCGTGAAACATAACTGCAGGTTTCGCAGCGGCTTCTCGGAGCGAGCGGGAGAGGGGAAGTAAAAGCGAGCCGGACATCGCGGCGGGCCCGCGACTACAGCCTGTCGAGTCATACGTCGCCAAACTCTGCGGGTGAACCGAGTCTGAAGACGATCCAGAGAATCCCATTCGCGACTTTTGACGGCCCCACTTATGCAACGTCGCTCTCAACGAACGCTTCGCCGTAAACGCGAGCGCCGGGCGCGCTGGTCGAACGCCCTCTTGCTGCTGTCTTTGTTCGTCTTCGCTGCGCGTCCTGAACGGAAGAGGGACCCAAGAGCCCCAACGCCTTAGAACACCTCACCGTATGTTTAGCGACTCCTGCTCTCAGCATGAACGCGCAGCGCGAGCGCACCCCACATGAAACGTTCCGCTAAGGCGAGTAGTTTAGCGACCATTTCGCGAATTAAATTTTTTAGCCCGCACATTCGTGCAATTATTTCGGGGGGGGGGGGGGGGGGGGGAGGGGGCTGATAGAGCTGCAGCCGACAATTCTGCGGCGCAACGCATCGGGTGCATGAGCTCGGGCTACTGGATGCCGGAGCATTCTTTGCAATTTCCGCCCAGTCAAGCCGGCGGAAAGAGGGGTTTCTTCAGGCGTATATGACACCCCCCCCACTGGCCCCTTGCACCCGGGGCCCACGGCCCCCGGCCCCCCCTGTTGCTACGCCACTGTGTGGGAGTAATTCTGGTAGGCCTATTAATGACATTCATACATCCATAGGCTTTAATTTTTTGTTCAAGTTCCTGTTTCGGGGGCAGATCTCCAAGCATATTAGTGTTAAAATCTCCGCCGATGATCACACATAGCTTATCTTCATTTGAAAAAGTAAACAAGGAACCTAGAAATACCAAAAAGTTTTGCACATTTCCGCTCAGAGGCTGGTATACTACGCTTACTAGTTTTTTGTCGACCGCCAAACACCGGATTTCATAGTCTTCATGCACACAAGAAAAATTCGGCACTTGGTCGCAGACAAGATGTTTCTTCACCATCATTGCCACGCCTCCTGCACGAGAGGTAGTTCGGTTCACAGAATAGGTGTTTTAGGAGGGTAAGCATGATGCATTAGCTTCTGTGTACCACGTCTCCGTAAGCATAATGATGTCAAAAGCGAAATCAAGGTTGCTGAACAACATTTAGAACTGCGCGGATTTGTTCTTAGCTGACTGGGCATTGAGATGAAACAGCTTAAGTGAATTGGCATAATCCAGACCACAGACATCTTTAAACCATGATGGTGGAATCTTTGTATAAGGCCATAATAAGGAGAAAAAGGAACTTAAGTCTTTTTATACTTGGCTAAGTCCTCCTTACATCTTACATGATGTACTGTTCCATCTTTCTGGCGGACAAAAACTTTGTCATTCCGATGCCAGACGTATTTGAAATCATGCACTTTAGACCATTGCCTGGTTACCTCAATCACTACCCTGCTGTGTTTCGTCAAATTTCCCTGAATGTAGCAGCTAATTTTTGACTGGTTGAGTCCTGTTTTTTTTTTTTTTTTCTTAAGAACTCAACCTTCAAATTCTGCCTTGCAATATGTGCTATGATACCTGGTATCCTTAGGTGCTGGAAGCCTGTGCAAAGCAACAATGTCGTATTTAGTTATTTCTGGAATGTGAAGCTCCGCAGCAGCTACATTATTTTTTGACAATTAGTCTTCGTTTTCTCTGACGGGTGAGCCATGAAAGTCGAGATTTAGCTTCGTGTTTTGCCATTCTAGGTTGTTTAGATCTTGATTTATCTGTCATTCTTCAGTTGCGCGGTTTTGAGATTCAATTGATTCGACTCGTTTTTTTTTATGCGATATTTCTTTGTCACGATTGCGCATGTGTACCAGAACTTCGTCATATTTACCTGACATCACTTCCACTGCGCGCTCAATTTTTTCTAGTGTGTCTTTTAGTGTCATGAGGCTTTCTAGTTTTACATGAATACCTTGAAGCACAGTCGCTATATCTGCATCTTGTTCTTTTCTTTGTTTTGCTGCTTTGGCTACCTCTCACCTTTGCTATCTTACACGGTTGGCAATGCCAACCCTACCGCCATGCTTCGCTTTTTGATTTGTAGGTTGATTCTGATATCCCTGAGCAGTTACCGAAATGGTACATCAAGGAACATTCTCCGCACACGAGCCCTTTTTCACAACATTGCTTACAACCCGGACATGCATCGTCGTCTGAAAGTGGCATGTTTGCAAGGATAACAAACCCACCAAAAAATAAAAACAGGAATACAGCAATGGCAGCAGCAGTCACGACAAGAACAAGAGTCAACTAAGTACAACCTACAGAAAACTGATTCCAACTAACCTGCAATTTGCAGAACGGAGGTTTAGCGCTTGTCGACACGCTGCTACTGCTGCCAGGAATGGTAGGACATCGCCTGCGGGGCTCACCTTATACTCGGTAGCGTCCAATGCCGGGCGTCGCTTCTGTCGGTGCTGGCTTAACACGTGTCCCGGTTGAACATGACGATACCGCAGCAGATAGCAGGTTTTTCCCAGTCCGATGATGCCGTCATTGGAAAACGGCGGCTTGCTCTGGTATTCCGTAGCGCTTGAACGATGCTCCGTAGATGCCTCCAAGTTGCAGAATAGATGTTTAGCGCTTGTCGACGCGCCCCTACTGCTGCAAAGAATCGGATGACTTATTCCTGACGACTGTCTTTTCTGCGCTAGTCACTTCTGTGTGGTACTTATTTTCTCAAAATACCTGACCTTGCAATAAATATAAGCGTTCGAGTTTGGCCCTTGCATATTTCATTTGGTATTCCATGCTTACTATATTTGTATTCGGATTCGTATTCGAACGAGCTACGGCAGAACTCACCGCACGATGACTGTCGTCGATAATGCTGGAAGCAATCCAGTACTAAATTGCTGAAACGAGGCGATAAGCGAATTTTCCTTCGAGCTATACGAAGTCTTGTGGCAGTGAGTTCAGTATTGGCGCGTTTAATGAGCATATCGTCTTCATTGTCAAATTTTTGCCCAATACGCAGCTTCTACCGAATACATGCGGTTAAGGCAATCCCATCTTCTAATCTAGCTTTCTGTCAGACTATGACAAAGACTGAATAGTATATCCAGTCGTGCATGTAGTGTACAGCCTAAAGCACGCAGTTATCTCTAAAATTACCGTGAAAGAAACGTAGTATTTATGTGGCATTGATTAGAATTAAAGAAGCATGTATATTTTTCAATAGACTATTCTGGAAAGATTTGACTCGGGTAGCTTCAAAGTTATGCACACTGCAGTGGCTATGTAGAAAACGTGTACGTTCCACGCTAGAATGATATGTTTATTTGTACGGGATTTTTTTACTGCGTCGATTGAACACGAATCAGAAAAACTGCGTATGTGCACTTGTGACGGTCTAAGTAAAATGGTAGAGCGATGGTTTCCTTTGTTTGATGAAAGTGAAGATCGCTGATGCTGAAGACATTGTTGTTGACACGGTGCAGCGTTCGTTTACAAAGAAAGGAAGAGCACAAAAAGAGAGAATACCGTTTATTATGTTCGCACATTTAAATATCCAACTGGCTGTGATGCCCGAATGCAGAAAACGAAATACCGCCCCCATTAAAAGTGCCACAGAGAACAATCCGTAGGTAGGAGATATAAGAACACTGAGTAGGTAGGACACGTTAAAGAGAACACTGCAATAATTATAGCAAAGTAAGATAAAACACAGGAAACCTTTATTTTATGACAAAGGTATTCACGAGTGCTTAACTTTTTGTCATCGGAAATTTATGAGGACATCTCATGAGATCTTTGTAGGTATTAGGAGAAACCGCATAGGTATGCAAATGGGACCAAATTTGTGTAAGCTGGTTCTGTAAAACTATAGATTCCTCCAAGGCACCTTGAACGCACACATGAAACCGGACAACGTAAGGGCCAGCGTTTCCCCTTTTGTGATTTCTATCGTGCTGTTGCAGAACGTTAGCTTTATGAAGACGCGAGCCCACGCATAGCCTGTTTCAGCCATCATTTACACGAAAGCGGTATAGAGTTTCGATTCGAGCTCAGGTATTCGCAGAGAGGTACCGCGTCCTGTATAGAAGGGAAGGTCGCAGGGTGGGCTTTCGCGGTCTCGTTTGGGCGTGCGTTTATAATTATTTCCCTTTCCCTACCAGCTCAAACTTCAGCAAAAACTTTCATATCGAACGGGTCTCGTTGTCACCGGCAGGCACGTACTGCGAAGCTGCTTACAGCGGGACAGCGCTCCAAGGTCGACAGCTTCAAAACTGCTCGTAGAATTTGACGCACGTGCTACACTGCGACAAGCCACGGCAACGCAGGCACAAATAACGTCAAAGCGACCAAAAAGCGCCTGCACAGTAAGCCGACGTACGAGTATTACACTCGAACGTACGAAAAAAAGGTCAGATTCTATATTTGTGGTGCACCGGAAACGAAAATATCCAGCGTTTATGCATTGCCAAGCGTCTTTGTCTTGTGTCATGCGGGTTTCTTGCTTTCGCCGAATCATTGCTATTTTTTAAGTTTTCGCTCGGCGCAAAACGCACCCAAAATATCTGAAATTTCTTGAACGCTCTCACGGATTCTGGTGCACAAAAGAGGTGACTAAACTGATTGAGCTTGTGCCGTGGGGGGTATCGGACATTCACTAACATATGGGCGAAAATCGGCCATCCCTCTCTAGTGTGCAATGACTAATGGACAGATGACTAGTGAAGTGGAAGGGAGAGACCAAATGTCTACGTCCAGTGACTGAGCAGGCCCCTGTGGTTTTGTGTTGAAGCCGCTCCGTAGCAGGCGAGGCACGAATAAAACATACTAAGAAAAGCGGTGACTTCCGACTTAAGGCTTACTTTTCCCACACACAGAGACAAATTTGTGAACGCGTGACCGCCAATATCGCTAGACCTGTGGGAAATAAAGCAACAGTGATGGGAATACAATCACGCAAATGCAGAAAGACCAATTACGTACAAATGAGCTTTAAATAGCGCTTTACCAAGAGACAACAATTATTTTACAAAGAGGGCAATCGAGATTTTACTTACTCCACCATATCTGGTTATAGTTACAGCTGGTTGAATTCTTCCTGTGTAATCAGAGTCGTGCATGACTATAATTTTCGTATCTTAATCGAATCTGCAAGGCGCAAGTGCATTGATTGCAATGTAGAGCGAGAAATTCCTCCCTTTGTTTACTCCACTTGCAGCAGCTCAGAAACCGTGAATTTAAGGACATTAGGGCAAGCAGGCGCATATATGAGGACGCCGTAAGCAGTCACACTGCGAAGACAGCATCTTTCGGCGTGTTTGAATATTTAAGTGCCTGTACCTTTGCTTTCTTCAAACGAGCCTTGTATGGGCTCACAAGTTAGCTTGGCGTTGTGGACACGCAAAAAAAAAAAAAAAAAAAAAAAAAACCTGTTGCTCCCAGAGCAGAGCAGGCGCGGAAAAGGGCGCTTTGAAGAGCTGACAGCTGTGCCGGCGCCACAGCGTGAGTCAGTCGCAAGGATTCCAGCTGCATATAAGCGCACGATCACGCCATGCACGCAACCAATCGGAGCCGTTTTGCTTCCGCTGGGGAGGGAAAGGGCCAGCAAGGGTCTCGCGCGTGCCTCGCCGGTTTGATTTCCGTTCAGTTCAGTCTCCGTAAACGGATAGGACGGCCACAAGTTATGCGTTCCTCTGAGGAACTGGCAGCCTTCGACAAGAGGCGGTGACAACCCGTCCGGGAAAGTGCCCGCAGTCGGCGCGCGAATCCAGCTGTTAGTGCTGCCCGAGCCTTCACAATCCGTCTGCAACGAGAAGAACCCGAGCTGACGGAGCGGGAGGCCGAAGCAATCAGGCACCGTTACTTGTGGGTTATTTGCCGTGACGTAGGTGAGGTGTACGCAGGGCAAGCTTTGCTTACTCTCATGTACCGGTAGGGCAAGGGTCCTTCATTTTTTCATTCATGTTTTCAAAATAAACACACACTTGTTAGTCAGTGTTCTTCCTTTCTGTTTTTCTTCTGCCGTCTTTTCTTCACGTTCTTCTTTATCCATTTTTTAATGTGCATGCCAGTGACATTTGTGCGAAGTTTGGAGTTAGTGAAACGGAAGCTATTTGGCTCCACTTTCGAAGAGAGATAGGAGTCGCAAACTAAGCGGCTAGTTTTCGCCTCACCACTCACTGGTCTAAGGCATAGAACCAGCTGTGCATGGACGATAACCAACAAAAGAGCGATTTTTGCTTTTCCTCTGAGGAATACCTTAGAGGCAATAAACGCGTAAGTGGTGGTGGTGGTGGTGGTAACAACTTTATTAACAATCCGGCAAATTCGTGGCCTGGGCCTAGGCCGCCCCCGAGGAGGTCCGGAGATCCTGTCTCCTCGCCGCCTCACGGGCTTGCTGGATGGCCCATAGTTGATTTTCGAGGTTTGAGCTGCGCAACGCGGCCGTCCATCGCGCCGCAGCTTCATCTGGGGAAACTGCATTTTCTTCGCATATAACGTCACATTCCCAGAGAATGTGTCTAAGAGTTGCGTGAGCCCTACTGCATAGCTTGCAGTTATCATCTGTAAGCTAATTAAAAATTTTATGGAAGGAAGAGTTACAGAGAGATAACTTCATTTGAAGTCCAAGAAAGTCCCCAAAAAATTTTTTTTTACTTCAGCGGCATAAGTTTTCCATCACCATTAAAGGAAACCATTTCGAGCCTGGAAAGCCATTATACCTGAGGCATGGATGCACATTATAGGTGTAGTGAAAATATGAACCTGCCAAAATCAACATGGCACTCATGTCAACCCTTACATGGCGCATATTGATACACATCCTAGATGAGCCTTTGCTTGGGGGGCCCGCTTTCTTTACCAGGTAACGACGTAAAGCTTCCAGTCAGCGAAAAGACGCGCGTGCATGCTTCGCATCTTTATCGAATCCTACCATTGATTACATCGGTTGTCCGTGTTGCCGCCAAATTTTGTGTCATCAAATTGTGTTCAGATTCCTGGAGGGCACGCGAGCACCGACGATTGCGCTGGAATGTTGTACTAGTCACCTAAAATGAGACGACGCGCTAGGCCCTCGGATCTGATTTTTACTATCGCCGACAGTGGTCGCCGCCATCGCTGTGCTTTTGAGTGTCGCTTGTTCCTACGAGAGCAAGTGCGCCCAGCGAACAGTTATTTTCGCTACTCACATTTTTAGCTACTGTGTTTCTCACGGTCACTGCAACGTCACCTATCAGCACAGCCTTTAAATGGCTTCTATACCTTTACACGGAGCCGTTACCCGTGAGTACGTGCCTGAAGAGTGTAACGCGTACTCCCAATTGTTCGTGTGCTTCTGCAGCACACGCAACTTCGTCTTCCCAATTAGCGTCTATTTGTATGCACAGTTTTGACTAGCCTGTTAAGGAAAAAAAGTGATCGTCTATTTCCGGTAAAACGTCGAACGTCGCGGTTTTCCCACGTTACTCCACGACGAGCTCATATTTCTTTGTGCAAGAACCCGGCAAATGGCACCCAATAACCCACACATTCGCACAGTCAAAACTAGGAGCTTTGCGTTGTTAACAAACTCAATTGACACCTTGAACTACGTCATGGCTGAAGAAGAGCTCGGGATTCTTTTGCGTCAGCTATAGGTGTCGAAAACAGAGGCTTGAAGCTGTGACTGAAGGACAGTGAAGGTGTTCCTTAGCTACAGCCATCAGATCGCCTAGTTGTCCTTTAAGGTTTTATTTTATTGTTTGACACCCCTTGAGAATTTGCTCTAAATATTTACAGCACATATATCATACATGCTTTCATTCTCCATCACGTATCTGGAAGAGCGGCTTAGCTGCGAACCGATGACGCCGAACATCACCGCGTAGCATGGTACTCGTAAAGCGTGCAAGACGGCGGTGGGGTGTTGCTTCGCTCTAAGACTTGCCCACTGATATGCAGATACCTCGCTTCTTGCTGATTTCTTCAGATCCACCTTCGCACTTGGGTACGACCTGCGGAGCTGCTATCGACGTCGTTGGCTTCTACAGATGTGCTCCTCCGAACTCACAAGCAATCAGAATCACTTGATCGCTTTAGAAAGATTGGGAAGTGCTTATCCAAAGCTAGTGTCCCATTTCAATTTTTAACTGTTTCTGTGACCGAAATAAATAGAAGTGAGACAGTCGCCAGCGCACCATAAGAATGAACTCGTCCCCTTGTGCACCAATACGAGTTTCTCAAAGGAGGAGGAGGAAAAATGTTTATCAAAGGGCTCCTGAACCACTTCTTATCGGAGTGATGGAAATCACATAAAATGGAAGTAGCCCATTTCGGAAATACGTCGCGAAAGGTACTTCAATTTGCTCAGCAGAAGCAGAGGTATTGGTAATCAAACACTGCCTCCGCTCTGCTCCTGTTCCTGCTTCAGTGCCTTGCACTGCGAAGGCTACGGCGAGCGGGGCTACGGCGGAGCGGGGCTGGCTTCTATATGTTACCGTGGTGCGCACCTCAAATTTCAGTTTGCATGTTAAAGTACACGCCACGACTTCTGGTTTTCGAGCTTATGACGTGCTAACCGTAAGCCAAACGCGGTTGCCCTCCACGAGCTGCCGTGCGCTTAGCTAGTGGACTCGTGGCGGCACCCCCCGGCGGCCGCTCTATCTACGCAGCATAGCCCACCGCAACTACCAATACCAACCGCGTATACATCGTTTTTCTATGGGAGCCACCATATTGCTATGCAGTGGCGCCTTCTATGGACAGTCGGCGTGCTGGCTTGGGCGAGCGCTCCGTCTTGCACACTCTAAAAACTAGGAAGGGTATCGCAGGAGTGAAGCTGCCGGTTCACTCTTCAAAGCGTCGTTTTACTCTCGCAAAATGTCGAGGAGAGTGAAATGCATTGTTCACTCTGTCACCAAGGAGAGAGTGAAATGTGCTTTTCACTCTCCCCTTCAGAGAGAGGGAGTGAAAAGACTCTTGCGACAATAGAAAAGAGAGACTCTTGCGGCAATAGAAAACAAAACATAGCGTAATCTTCTGCTTCAACTGTAGGTGGCTGGCCCCGAACATGGCAATGTATCATTCATGCACGCTGAGCAAAGAACACATCGTTTTGCTTCTAAGAGAACAGGCCGCCGCAGTTCAAAGGAACGCGTAGCGAGCGCTCTACTTTTTCACTCGGAGTGGCTCCACCGCGCGCGCGCGCGCGCAAGATCGCGGAACAACACAGCACGCGAGAAAGGTGATCCGTTCAGCGAGCAAAGGCCAGCCGAGGGAGATCGTGTGTCTGCCATCTCGCGTCGCCACGAAAACACGACAGTCGTTCGTCATGCCTTGGATATAACAACAAATCCTCCACGGTAAGTGAATTCTAACTTAGGTGCACATTCTCCGTATATGTCATGCTATCGCCAGGAAGTCGTCGCTGCGCTTAGCCGACGCGATTGACAAAGGACTAGGCGTACGCGCTGTCTCTCGATGTCAATCGAAAAAGCCAGTCGTCGCGATAACTGCATGTGATTTTATCACTTTGCCGTTGTCCGTAAGAGCTTTAAAAATCGCAAACGCTGCCAGAACTATGGTATGTTCAATAAGACACCAGGCGAGAGGACGCTTAAGATGGTTAGTTCACCAGCCCGTGATTCCGAGCCTATGCGGAGCGTGATTAGCGTGCGTTTTGTGTGTTTGAATTTATTCAGTTTGGCAGTCTACTGTGTACGGAACGCTGTTGAACCACGGAATCACATAACAGAAGGCGTCATTTTGCTGGCAGCATGCTTTTTTTTTCATAAATAAACCGCGCGCTTGACGGTGTCTCGTGCAGGGGGAATCTGCGACCACTGAAGTTACGTGCAGCACCAGTGCTAGTTAGAAACTTTGCCGCAGGCATTCAGCTGCATGCTGCAAGAGGTCAGTTGGGCGCGTTATCTTGAACTTACTGAAAACGCATGAGGAATCCATGTTTTATGCTGAAAAAAGTATAAACCCCATATAAGCGATCTTGCGCGCGGCAGCTACAAGCGACGCGACGGAGATGGCTGTCGCGTTCGCTCGTCGCCTACAAGTCGTACTCCGTGCGAGCGACGATTTTGAGCGACGCCTCCCCGGTGTTGCCGGCATGAGGGCTGCAGTCACGCGTGACGCGTGCTTTAGTAATTTACGTTGATGTATTTTACTATAAAAAGTAGCATAAAATATTTCCGGAGGTCTTGCAGTACGTTCTTATCCTTGCACGTATAAAAATTGAATCATTTGCTCGTTCCGCGCGACAATCGGTAGTATTTGAGCGATGTATGTACATCCAGTTCCGGCTTCGCGCTATTGGCTAGTCGCTCATAACACTTCTGGGCGACGAGCGACGATTTCTAGATTTCCAGAACCGAGCCATCTGTTCAAGCGACGGCCCGTTTTGTCGCTCGAAGCCGTCGCTCGTCGCCGTCGCGCACTAAGTCGCTCTCACAGTGTTTATCCCTAAGACTGAACTGTTTTTGCTCATGTTCAAATGGTGTGATTATAGGTCTGGTTTTGTCTCCTGTTGCGGTTTTCGTGCACGGTGCGAAACTGAAAGGATGCTTATGTCTACGAACTCGGTGAATTGTCGAGCAGCTAGTTACGCAGCGGCATCGAATATAACGGCTGCTGTGTGGAATTACAATTGCAGGGGCGCTTTGCATACTCTTATTGTTTTGGACATGCCTGTGCATTTGCTAGTATGAGTTGGCGTGTCAGAGTTATGTCATATGAACAGCTAAATCAGCCTTCCTCTGGGGGTTACAAGCGTAATGTGTGCATTTTGCTATAGCATGGCAGATCAAGATGTGTTTATCGCTTGAATATATTTAGTAGAGAAATAAAATATCAAAATAAAATGTTGCTTTAATTCCGTGTTACCAGACTGTCGTACACAGAACAATAGGTTGGTGTAATAAACTAATAACTGCGGTTTAACTGCAACTTTTACATGCCTACAAGAATCTAAAATGCTAGATTTCAAACTGCAGCAGTAGTCGGGTCTGTCAAAAATGAACTCCACTGCGCACCTCATGCATGAAAATAAGTTCATGCCTTTTAGTAAGCTTAGATGCAGGCCGCAGTGAACGTGTTAGTATTGAAATGTGGGTAAGCTTGCCATAACAAGCCTTGTTGCCCTTTTTTTATAGGCACATCCATATATCCATTGAGCTGAAGGACAATATTTTCATCCCTACTGAGCATCATGTTTGCAGCTATAATCCTCAAATTATGGCTTCAGCAGTGGCACAACCAGGGATGGTGCGGGGGGGGGGGGGGGGGGCACACTGGGCACGTGCCCAGGATGCGATACACCAGACTCATGACAGACCTATGACGTCTGAAAATGACCAATATTCTATTCATTAGCAGGAGTATTTTAACATTCATGAAAAACAAGGATGAACTGTGGTTTATTTGTTTTTTTGCTTAAATCTAAAAATTGAAGTTAGTTTAGCAGTTGACTGTTGCAGTCATTTGGATGTTTTGCATGCATTTCACTAGGAAGACTAAGAGCTAAGACTTTTTTATTGCCATGGCCTTGACTGTCTTGATGTTGTTTTGCACCATGCCCTTGTGTTGACTTTTGCATACGATATTTTTCAGGCACCCGCTTTATATAACGCAAGAAGGCAGCTGCAAGGACACGAGGATATGAAAGAGCCAGTGCAGCGCGACTTCACATAGTGCAGAGGAGCCAATGCCAAAAAATCAAAATACATTGGCATGTTATTTGGACAAGAAAACTAGTATGTGGGTATATTGGGTGTACCATTTGACCAAATGTCAACAAAATCAAGATACAGTATGTTACACGAAGATGAAAATTCTCACGTGCTCCAGGCAGTCATCTTAACATGGTATATTTATGTAATGTCTCTGATTGGAAAGTCAAATCAAGTATGCTCTCTGGAGACAAACACATAGCAGCAAGTGTCATTGAAAAGTTAAAAATGTGTTTTAAGAAAGCTGATTAGTTCTGAGAAGTGACTGCTTTTTGTCTTGCCTCTCAACAGATATATCCATGTGATAAAAAAATAGTGGTACAATGAAATTGCATATTTGCTTAGCGACATGATACATACTTGCAATGAGCACGGTGCCTGTGTTTACTACAAAAAGCAACAGCCCATGCTTGGTTAGGTTAGGCCCACTACAACATGCAGGCATGGGTGATTGGCGCTTTTTTTATTTCTGTGTCGTGAGGTTTATTGACGTGCGTATAGGTGCAGTGGCACGCAGTATGGCTAGTACAAAAAGGGGGGGGTGGCGCAGATATATGTAGCTCACTGTACACGACACAGGGCAAAGGAAATCCGTGTTCCGCAACTATGTTAAATGCCATGTACGTAAATTTTACAACGCTACTCGTTCGAAGCGCGCACAGGTGCATATTGAAGAAAAGTTTCCAGGGTAGATAATTTAGTTCGTAATTTACACTAATTTTGCTCTAACCACGAGACATAATAATTTGAATATACTGCACGGAAGAACCTAGAGCGAATTAAATTGTGTGTCAGCTTCGTGTGTATACATATAGTCTTTCCTATGCATTAGGTTTTTTGCATAATGAATTAACAGTCGACAGCCTATCTTATGATGTGTACTCTGTTTACATTACAGTTGTTTATTAGTTTACTCGTTTGTTTTGCGACTGATGAAATGCCGGCATATATATATTTTCAACATTTGACATAACCCTGTATGTTTTGCAGGGACAACCCAGGACATGCATTTCTCAGCACCCAGTCAACTGCCAAAAGTGACTCAAACACAGGCCACCAGTAAGTGGACATCAGTTGCAATTTCACATTATGCAGTTGGCGGCTGCCTTGTACGGAGGCTTTTTTTTTTAATGAGATGGTGATGTCGTTCTAATGTACATTTTGACCACAAAGGTGCGATCATGTCTCACAGAGGCATATATGGTTGCTATTCTCTGCGAGGGACGTGTTCTCGTGTTCGTGAAGCATTTGTGTTTGGCAGTATTGTCGCCCAATGAGTCGGATATAAACACTGTAACTCGCCACTGCCGGCAAGTAGTTGCGAGAAACACAATATATTATGACGCTGCAAAGTTATTTCATTAATTCGAAGGAAAGTTTTGCAGCAGGAAAAAAGGTTGCTATTCCAGGTAAACATGTCGTTTTCTCACAAGTTATTTAACCAAACTGTGGATGCGTGAAATTCGTGACTTATGAATCGATTTTAATTCATCCTTTAGTAATGCTTCTAAAAGAGACTAGAAATAGCATGTGACTACCTCTGCAATCAGCAGACCATACATTTACAGTCATAAGTGGCAGTTCCATGCAGTCTCGCACTTTATATAACCTTTCCTTTCAGCAACATTGCAACTGGTGGCTGCGTTTTCAGAAGAAGTGCACTTGACACTGTATATGTATGTGTGAATTCGGTTTTCTTTGTATGTGTCGGCTCACTGACAAACAGTGCAAAAATCTGTTGTACCATGAGCCTGACGACGCCTTCTGCTGCTAGAAATGCGGCACTTCGTATTTTATAGTACTGCATGACATTTAAATCAAAGCTACCACATAAAATGATCAAGAAAACTAACCGCTGTTATAGCTGTTTTCCTCAAAGAACGCTTGTCCTTTATGGGCTGTGTTAATCTGAGCTCTCCACCGATGTTTCAGTAGTATTATCCCTTAGTGAGTGAGAGATTGGGGGCAATTAATCGTGTTAGTGTTTAAGTGGTGTCCTAATTATGTGTTCCAACAAAGTTGTCTAGATTACTTTATTGTGTAGTGTAAATAAAGCTTATGAAACCATCAGCAACTACTGAGTTGCTAACACGCATATGGATTTGTCACTATACAGGTGGAACTCGGCTGTACCACTGCAGTGCTGCGGAAATTGCCTTCACCAGTGGCTTTGCAACAGCTGTTTCGCAGCATGTCGGTATGTGTTAATTTATAATTATGTTGGGATGGGCTAGTATTATGGACCACTGCTACTCTGTATTGTGACAGATCCATATGATAAGGGATGTAATGGGCACAGCGAAAACCTTTGAATTTTTTACTATGGTACATAAACAGGCTCTCCTTTTCGTCACTGGAGCAGGAGAAAAGGGCATGCAGGCACTCCTGAATGTACATATATTTCAAAACATGAGAGAGACATATACGCACACACACACACACACACACACACACACACACACACACACACACACACACACACACACACACACACACACACACACACACACAATTAAACTAAAGGCAGGGACGTTCCATCTTTCATCTTGAATTGAATTGTGCAGCGCAAAAATACAACACAGACCACAGAGAAGCACACATGTTAACAGGTTTGATACACACGTTAGTTCAACAGATTTGATACTTCAAGTGTGCTATTTTACACAAGGGGGAAGGGAAAGGGGAGAAAATCTGAAAAAAAAGTGGAGTGGAAAAAAAGGAATCGTGCTAAAAAGCATGAGAAGCATCGCGCAGCCAGGATCACCAGCAGGACATCTAAAAAGCACTCTGATAAAATTACATACAGGACAACCTTACGTATAGTTTGTTTCAATCAACTCAGATCACATGCAGCCATTACTGCAATCAAGTTGTTTCCTTATGTCATATGAGGGAATGATGTGGGCCCAAAAAACTGTTTAGAGCTGAAGGATTATGTTCCATTCTAGCCTCATTGCCTGCTTTTTTATCATATTGTTATCAGCTGCTTATGTTAGGGACAAAAAGTAAGAGTACGAACTGTTTCCCGATTCGCCATTCCACACATGTCTTTGTGACTATATGTACATGCAGATGATCCATAGTTGAAAAATATTCAGTACAGTAGAATCTCATTACAAGATGCACTTGGTTGTAAGAGACATCTGAAAATGGTTTGGTTGGTTTTCCGATGTTTGCCACGTTAACAATACTGTATACAAGAGACACCTTTGTTACTAAGGATGACTTTTTAAGTATTCACTACTTCGAAGGGACACAACCCAGACACATTCACTTTGTGCACCTTGTGTGCTCCGAAGGGCGTAAAGATCACGCAATCCTTACACAAGTCAATCGCGCATGTCTCTTTTAGCATGAACCAGAAAAGGAGGGCAACGAGGACAGTGCAGGGCAGAAAGTGTCGGCAGTTGAAGCTGACGAGCGTCTAAGAGCACCTCAAAGGTACTGCGAGCAACAAGGCTTGCAAAGTGAAGTGTTTAAATTCCAGAAGTTGGGAAGGAAGCTAACACAATCTACAGTCACTAAAAAGCTGTGAATGTCTTCTTTAAAGGGCCCCTAAACCACCGAGGTTGAAATTTAGTTGCGGTGTTGCAGTTCTACACAATAAGGCAATGAACAGGTAGCCACGAGAATTTTTCGAAACTGTGCAGTAATAGTGGAGCTACGTGTGTTTGATTATCGAAAAGTAGTCCCCACTCATTTTACTCTTTCATCTGGTACACCCCACATGGACAGTATCGTCTTTTCCTTGCCTAGTACACCTCCAAATGTTACGGGGCAGGCCAACACCAACGAGCTCTGTTGCTGCCGCGCTGGCCCGTCGTCCTGTGAGGGGTGGCGCTAATACAACGGAACTGTATGGTGACTCGTGTTGAAGAGCCTCATAGGGAGACCCTTCTTTTGGCGTTTCTGTTCTTTGCCCCCATTGGCTGCCCACAATGGCATCGCGCGCAACGCGACGAGGAAGAAGGAGTGTGTGTATTTGCTTGCAGGCCTTGCCGGCAGTCGTACACTTTCGTTTGACCAATCGACAGCACCGGAAACTGGTGACATCATCAGAGACAGCCTGGTGACGTCAGGACAAACTGGGGGGTGCAGGATAGGTCCAGAGAGGCGCACGGGGTCATTTTCTTCATATTGTGGTGCTCCGGCAGTGCTACGCACTCTGGCATTTGGCTTCGTCGATCGTGACGGCATTCTGATTTCGATACGCGTGTTTAGTTGAAATGTTCAAAAAATGTCGAGAAGTGGTTTAGGGGCCCTTTAAGCCACCCTGAGCATTTATTCCTTCAGATATATCAAAACATACTTTAGTGATGATGCATAATAAAGTGATCTAGTCTGGCTCCTCAGTGTCTCAAAATTTTTGGTTTCGAGAGACATGTTTCCCGTGCCTCTTGAATATCTTCTGATGAGGCTTTACTGTAATATACACAAACAATTGTGTAACTCCTCCTGCAAGTATTATTCATTAAGCCCGGTCACTTATGTGCAAAGCTTGTGGTTAAGTCTTGATGTCCGTACTTTTTAGAGCTATGTTTATTAATTCATGCTGTTCTTGGTTCTTCGATGCAGGAGACAATGCCTACGAAATTATTGGCCCTGATCATGAGAGCCCTCAAGGTGCAAACAACATCTCTGTTGCAGAAGTGAGCCCGATACCACTTGGAAGTTACCAGGACAGATGACACGGCAGCAATAGATACAGAGACTGCCATGTCTACTGCAGCTGCAACAGTGTACGAGGCAAGCAGCAGCGCGTCAGCATCAGCAGCAGTGTCAGAAGGAACCACACCAGGCCTGGTAGAGCAACATGTGTGCTATCACTGACTTTTTTTGTAGTGGATACAACTCATTTGCTCAACATACAAAAGCTTTTCACCACGACTGTGAGCCAGTGTTATTGTGCAGCAAGTGCAAGACTAAGTTAGGTGTTACAACACAGTACAAGCATCACTTTAATATATGCAAATGCAAACATATTACAGTTGTTGCCTCCCCAGCCAGCCCACATAGTGACAACAATGTGGAACACATGGTGGGACACACCTCTCCCCCATTACAAGATAGTAGAGACTGTCAGTGTTGTTGCTAGATTGACTGGTCTTTGTAGGCAACTAGAAGGACAACACAGGTGTCATAAGATTGTTGTTGATGTTGTTGTTGAAGAGGTAAAAAAGAAGTTTGATGCAGCTGAAGTGCCAACTGATATTGAGCAAATCAAAAGCAACCACCTGAGAAAGCAACACTATCGAAATTTGGGTATCTATGTGCCGCCAACTCTGGTAAGGATGGCATAGGACAGAAGTGGGATGAAAATCACACAGAAACTGCTGTTGCATCACTGGCCACAGTGAGCAGTGACTTGTAGGGCAAGAGAGTCAACTGAAACGAACATTATGACATAGTGTCATGCTCCCATGTGACCACTTTTCAAGTTATTTTGCAAGATACAGCTCAACCTCCAGAAACGAGACTGCAACTTGTCTGTAAAAAAGCTTTCACAAAAAATTATTCATAACACTATTAACATAGCAGTATCTTCTTTTGTGTGTCGGTTCGAGGTTCCCGGCTGTCCATTAATGCAAAAATTGAGGAAAAAAAGAACATGTGTCGTACTTACACCTTTTTAACAAGTACGAGGGGGACAGAACTTTTCTAGTCATGCATCTTCATCATACTATCAAGTTTTTAAATGCCTTTTATAATTATTATTACCAGTTATATCTGAGTGCATTATATGCATGTAGCAGGTGTAAAATCAGGTCAGTTGGATCAGATGCCTTATCTGCAAGCGAGCCCTATATTCAAGAAATTTGAATTAAAATAGTAACGTTAGAGATGCAGTCTTTCAGCACTTTATTGCCTGTGGTTTAAGCATTGCTCAATACTTTTGTGGGTGGCAATTTCAACCGGCACAGCACTGCGCTTTGCCACAGTCACATTTGTCGTCAAAGCGGTGTTTACCATTTGTGTTGATCTGTTTGTGTATGCATAGAGCAAGTTTTTAATTTATATTCTGCATTCTTGTGCTTGCACTAAGCTTGTATAAGGCAGTTACAAAATGTGCGTCACTATAACGAACTGTTCTGTTGAGCTTACACTTGCAAATAATCGTGTTCAGATGGCCGCACTTCTATGCGGGTGCACCGCTAGCTTTGTGTATGTTCTCATGTTTGTATAAAGCTTATATAAGCTAGCTAGAAAATGTATGTCACTAAGCATTGTGATATTCTTTAAAGAACTGCTTGGTTGGTTTTACACTTGTGAATTAGTATTGAGGCGGTGGTATTCCCATGTATGCCCACTGCTAGCTTTCTGTGTCCTCACGTGTTTGTATTAAGTTTCTACAAGGGAGTTACAGCATGTACGTCACTAAGCGCTGTGATATTTTTTAAAGAGCTGTTTTGTTGGTTTTACACCTGTGAGTAATAGTACTCGGGTGGCACTAGTCATGTGTAGGTACACAGGGACCATTTGTATACATTATGCTCATGTAAAGCAGTTACAAAGTGTATGTCACTAATTACTGTGATATTTGTTGAATTGCTGTGATGGTTTTACACATGTGAATAATAGTGGTCAGGACACAGTACTTGCGGTGTATAGTTGAATTTATACACTGCCCAGACATGGGCTGTATACGTACCAAAAGAAATGTATGTCATTATGTTGTGATTATTACTGTTTGGATTTTATTAAACTGTAATAAAATTGTTTCTTGTATCTATTGAGGTATGACAATTTGTCATGCAACCAAACTGAGGACCTGAACTTGTGCATACAAATAAACAGCTAATTTAAGAGTATACTGCTCATATTCTGCTAAACCAGTTTAACAAATCTTGTACTACAATGCTGGAAAAATGACAGAGCTGACTCGGATGTACAGAAAAAGTTCTGCACTGGCTGAAGGACTGCCCCACACTGGAGTTGGTAATGTTGCGTTCATTGGAGTAGAACAGAAAGTGCACTTCTATTAAAAATGCGACAGTCGGTGCAGAAACATAAGGCAGACGAGCAGTTGTGGCACATTTTTTTCAGGGCCCTCCACGCCTACTACTGCATTTCTAATCTTCCTGTGCTCTGCGTATAAGCCCCTGTTCAGCCAAGGTTTTTACTCCATGACAGTTGTTCTACTGGGTTCGTAGCAATATTGAAGAAAAAAATTCAATGGTTTTCAAGGACTTTCGAGGCCCCGACACAGTAACTTCAAGGACCTCGTGCAATGTGTGTAGTAGTTTGGACAGGCAATAACTTGTTCAAGAACACCGTTAACTTTAATGCAAACAAAAGAAAACAAAACAAATCGCATTTCAGTGATTTCAAACATTTGAAAGACTGCTTATTTGCCTTTCACCGCCCACCACTAAACGCACACAAGGAAGCATTTCAAGAAAGCGCTCAAATTTTTTCTGCAATAGCACAATTAACTACTTGGACCTGCAACATTTGCAGTTTTTGAATACTGTTTGGTTTGACAGTGTATGTGATGTCCTCTGTTGCCTCAGCTTTTTTCACCATCAAATAAGCAATAGTCATTTCTAATTTCTTTTTATTGTGTCTGTCGCTCTCAATTTACTCTTCACGGCTTCTCTTCGAATGCCTCAACTGTTGAGCTTCCTGCTTCTGCTCCTCCAAGCACATTTGTCGCCGGTTCCATGTGCATAAAACTGGTATCTGCAGCTCCTTTGTAATTTCAACTTTAAGGATGTCGCTTTCCTTCTATTACCTCCAGAGACAATTTTCTGTGACATGCGAAAGAGTGTCACAGAAGGGAAAAAAAGCGCTTGGCAATGTCTGCTAAGTCTAGCCAAGTGTACAAGTTTAAGGACTTTCCAGTACTTCTAAAAATTCAAGGGTTTTCAATGCCTTGAAAATGGCATTTTAGAAATAAAGGATTTTCAAGCATCGCTACAAACCCTGGATTCTAGCACCTAAATAATTTTACAAGCTTATCTTGGCATGGAGTTAGGAAACTCATGCTTTCTAGCTAACGCTGCACTATCTCTGTACAGTGAAGCCACGAGAGCGCAACTATATTGGAGTAAAGAAAAGTACTGAAAGCTTTTAATACCACTCTTCTTTTTTTCTATGGAGCTTCGTATTGCCTAGTTAAGTTTACGAATGTGCCTGGTTTTGGCGGGCGTTTCTTCGACATTTTCTGGAAGAAGCAGATGTCTAGCCCCCGTATTCAGAAATGTATCTTAATACAAAGCTCATGCTTGACTTGATATAAACGACGCCTGGTGCGAACGTCCCCCAAGACGCTCACTGCCTTTCTTTTGGTGCGTTCACGACTTGCGTCGTTTAGATCAAGTCAAGCATGGGCTTCAAGTTATGATGCATTTCTGCATATGGGGGTAAGCGTGCACAATTCCGGGCAACGCACTGTGCCATTGACACTGAGAGAAAACGGGGAAAACAGAGTTAACCACTGATGCTCCTAAACTTTCGCGTGCCTGTGGTGTGCGTGTATCGTGGAAGAAGAAACAGCGCAAACACAAGGACGAAAAAAAGCATCAACCACACCAGCGCTTCGTGGTGTGGCATGTTTTTGCGTCGTCCTTGTGTTGCGCTGTTTCTTCTAAAATGCTCAACCAACTAGCCGGCAAGTCCATCCTGTGCATATATAAATTGAACACACGCATGAGTGTAGATGGTTTTCGAAGCTTTTAGAACGAGCACTGCCACAGGATACGAGCAGTGCACGCGTAACAAGTGGACACATTAGTCATTTAAACATGCGTGCCAATGCATTTGACGCGGCTATCGGCATAAGCAGTCTCCAAATGCTGGAATGCATGCGCTTCAAAACGCTAACGATCCGCTGCTAATGCAGGACAACAGCTCACAGCGGACTGAACCAAACTCTAAACTAATGCACTTGAAAAGAACGCCTACACGGCAGCGTGAGGCACGTCGAAATGCCTGGTACTGGCGTCGCAGTTGCTCGCCAGTATACGCGCGAATTAAATTCACATACGTGGATGGTTGGCGCAATACTTTGTATCCGCGTATTTTGGAGAACATGGACTGGAGAAGCACTCGATCATGAGCTGAACGGCACATTTGTTATTTTCCTGCGGTGACGACAAGCCGTGAATAGTTCTCACGTTGTCGTCTACGTTGTCTTCCTTCGTTAGTCGTAGCAAGGAATGGAAATGATGCAAACGCACACGTATTCCAGTACACAACAGCACAGCACACTGCAGAGAAACCCCACCCACCACAGCCGATTCATCAAATACGTTTGGTATATATATAACCTCTAAAAGAACACGACTGGGCGTGGCGGCGCTGTGGTGTAATGGTTATGATGTGTGTTTTGAATTGTACAAATGCGAGTGTACGCGGGTTCGAATTCACATGATGTATAGAGCATTGTGATTCTTGATAAGTGTGTGATTCCCTTGACAATTGTATTCTAATTAGATTGTGTGACTCCTGATTGTGAAATTTGCGAAGATATTTGCAGATTAAGTGTCAATTCGCTTTTTTTTCTCCTCAGTGGCGTTCGTGACGCATACGCATAGGCCGCTTCAGAGCAGTCACGTCTCACGGTAGGCAGCAAATAGCCAGGAAAAAATGACTTTAAAATCCTGCATAACTTTGCTCACGCCTATTCTGAAGGCCGCTTGGAATCGGGCCAGTGTCTCTGAGGAGCCGCCTAGGGAACAGTATATCAGCGGCCCTAATTTGATCTGATTTCCTGCCTGCATGCGTGACCAGGACTTGGCTAAGAGGGTATTGGGAAGAGTACTAGCACTCTGTTCTGAAGGAGTACAAGCACTCTGTTTGGGGGAGTAGAAGTACTCGGTCTGGCGGTGTACTATTAACCCTGCGGGGAGAGTATTAGCACTCTGCGGAAGAGTGCTAGCACTCCCTGTGGGAAGAGTATTATCACTCTGCGGGAGAGTACTAGCAATCCCTTGCGGTGGAGTAACAAAACTCTGTCAGGAGGAGTTGACCTACTCTCTCTCAAAGAGGGTCGATCTACTCTCGAAAAGAGAGTGAAATATGGGACAAGCAGCTACTCCCTCAAAGAGAGTGCCCGGCACTCCCTTAGTTTTTAGAGTGCATGGCAGGCAGGTATACGCGCGGCAGTAGTTTCTGGCGTTTGTTTTCGCGTTCGTGCAGTCTGTTTAATATTACGGGCATCTTCTACGTGGTACACGCTTCTGTGAGACCTACTGAAGTGGTTTAAGTCGGTGTGGCCGGACTTTCTGCTGGCGTTGAGGCGGACAGAGCACGCAGGACGTCTCACCGCTTGAATTTGCAAGAGCAAACAAGCATTCCCCCTGCATACTCTTCCTAGAGATAAAGCAAGCTTTCGACTCGGTTCCCCGTAAGGCGATTATTCTCGCTCTTATAACGTCAGACATTTCGGGTCGTCTGCTCCCCTTTGTGCACAATTTTCTATCGGAGCGCAGGATGAAAGTGCGTGTCCGAGGAATAACTAGTGAATCCCGAAGTGTCAAGTGCGGTGTCCCACAGGGCAGCGTTTTATCGCCGGTTTTCTTTAACACCATATTTGCCGCGCTTCCAAGTCGTTTGCCTGGGGACAGTCACTTCCCTGTGAGCATAGCTGTCTAGGCAGATGACACTGCTATTCGCATTAGCGGTCCTTCGCACCTCGGTCTGCGGCTTCGTGCAAACTTGCAAGAAGCTCTAAACGTGACTTCGGAGTATTTGGGTGAAGTCGGTCTGCACATATCACCTGCTAAGCCGGCTGCAATAGCATATCACCCTAGCAACGTGCTTGTCGAACAATGAGCCGACTGTACCTAGAAAAAATGCCTATAGGTAGGGTGCGACAACGCCCTTATTTGAAGTTAATTGTGGATAATCGCATCCCTTGGCGTCCTGCCGTTAAACTTGCACGACGAAAATGTGACTCCCTCCTTAAGTATGCGGCCACCTTGACTGCCACAGTTGCTGGCTGTGACCAGACAACGGCTCTCCAGGTGCACGAGTCACCTTTACTCTCAGGCGCGATGTATACGTTACCAGTCCTGAGCGTACTACCTAGTCTGATAGTCCAACTGGAACGAGTTCATCGCGTTGCCCTTGGTCTATTGCTTGGATTACCTCGTGAAGCGCAATCTGTTGCAATACTCATTGAAGTGCATCAGCTACCCCTGAGGCTGCGAGCAGACCTTCGAGTAGAATATTATACTAAGCGTCTGCACCGCGCATCGAATGGTCACTCGCTCCTTGATCACCTCATTCACTGGCTGTTATCTCGAATGGGAGAAACGGCGGTATTATTTATGAACATCACTGACATTTGTGAACATGCTGCTTCAGTTACGCCTACCCCATCAAAAGACATCACGAAACACGCGAACCCCATTTGCCTCACAATCCCTGACAAACAAGAGTTCTACTATGCCTATGCCCGTACGCGTCGAAACGCGGCGTGATCTTGGAGAACTGCTCGTCTCTGTAGTCGCGCGCTTGGGTTGCCTCGCGTCGGCGCGCCTGGCTACGCAGCTACATCGTGGAACGTTGAACTTTCAGTGAAGCAGATTTACCATGCAAGAAAATGCTTCTTCTTTCCTTTTTGCGTTGAAAATGCAGCATTGAAAATGTAACGATTACGTTTATTAATGTTGAAGCATTTTGAAATACTGTCGATAAAAAGTACAAAGCCGCGCCTGCCAAGGGCGTCTTTGAGTCATCCCAGTGAGCGCGCACTGTCGCAGGCCTTTGTGGATCCGAACCTTAATTACTCTCGAGTCGCGGCAGGGAATAGGCGCGCGGACCCGAGCTTGCGCGGGTCCGCAAGCGTACGTGTGGTCTCGGCTTAAGTTTTTTTCCTTGCAAGTGAGGGTCGGCTGCGACGTTGTGACTTTTATTTGGGGGCTCTCAAGAAGTGCCTTCTGATCAAATATGATCCTTAATATCGCGTTTCTGCTGTTTGAGAACTTTGTTTGGGAGACATTCAGCTAAAAGGCTTTTGCCGCTACCGAAAGAATTACGAAGACTGCACAGATTTTTTCACAGCAATCAGAAAATGACGAAGTATTCGTCCGAAGACATCACATATTGGGACAGTGACTGCAGTGGTTATGAGCGATAACACGTACGCTTGTGCCTGCACTATTCGGCTCCATTGAAAGTGTGCACCCATTGGGCTTGAAGGCGACGCCATGGCTATAGTAAACGCCTCTAGAATAGAGTGACCTGTACAACGAGTTAAGAACTCTGTCCCTGTTTTCAAGCGAAGCTTGTATTGGCTCGCAAATTTAGGTGGTGTTGTGTTCAAGCAAAAAATCCAGTTGTTCCCAGAGCAACTGGCATGGCGCTCTTGGTCACGCCTGGCTCTTCCGCCAATAAATCTACATATTCATTCCGAGAGCAGAGAAGCTGCGGGAAAGGGCGGTTTGATGATTTGGCATTGAATGTACGCAATTAGGAAGGATTCGAGCTGCATAGTCACCAGCGGTGCGATCATGTGAGCGTTCCAAAATCGAACGGAGGCGGTCCGTTCATTACGTCATGAAATAGGCGGTCCGTTCCGTTGCGTTCGTCCAATAGCAGACGATACGGAATGATTGACAGCTGAAACGTCACAATTGACGTCATGGCGTTCGTCACGTTTCAAATTGACCAATCGTGTGGGGCTCGGTGGAACGGCCCGCCTCCGTTCTATTATGGAACGCATACAAAATCGCACCGCAGGCGCGCAGACAGTCAGAGCGGTTTAGCTTTAGCCGGGGAGGGCAATGGAAGGAAAGGGTTTCGCGCGCACTGCGCCGGCTTCGTTTCCGCTCAGTTTAGTCTGGGAAAATGGATGTGCCGGCGATTCATTGTGGGTTCCTCCGAGGAAGGTGCAGCTTTTGACGAGCGGCGGCGAGAACGCGCCCGCTAAATGGCTCGCAATCCGTGCGCCGACACAGCCGTTAGAGCCGTGCGACACTAGGCAATCCGACAGCAACGAGAAGAAGATCCCTAGCTGATGGAGCGGGAGGCCGAAGCAATCCGGCACCGTTACCTGTGGCTCACTTAACCGTGATGAAGGTCAGGTGCACGCAGGACAAGGTTCGCTTACCCCCATTTCCTGGTAGGGGAAGGGTTGGTCATTTTTTGTTGTGTGTTTGCGAGCTGCGTGCTGCGCGACGTTTACAATGAAGTGACCTGTATAGCGAAGGATTTCGGAGGCTCCAAGCACTTCGTTATAAAGGCGATTGACTGTGTTATACTTCTTTGGTACGACTCGCACGTATACGTCAAGTCCCACATAGCACGAGCTAGAGCTCTTGTGTGCACCCTAGTTTCCGTTCGGCCACTTGAATTAATGACTTTTTCCTTGCGTCACGAGCAGCAGCGTGCCAGTTTGTCTCATTCTCGCCTTGTGGCAGCTAATGCTGTGGGAAGCTGTGTTAAGCTGCAACCCCCACTTCCCCCCACCTGCCCGTTGGGGTAGGCTTTCATTGCTCAGTCCTTTCCTCGTAGTTTAACGCTACGAACACGGTGCGAGACATTCTACCACCTTCTGGTTCGACCCAGGTTGTACGGTTTCTTTCCGGAGTAAAAAAATCGCCTTCGATTGCACTACTCTCTAATGCGAAGTCCATTCATGTTTTCATTCAGCGCGGAAAATTGGTCTCGTGCGGCACATTGCAAATCTTGCGAAGTGTGGCGCTACCGTCTGGCTAATCGTAGAGTCACTGTATAAGGCATAGGGAACTCTAGCTACTCGGAAGATCGCGCGAGACAGGGCGTGGTTGATGCATGGGCGCGACTCCAAGAAGCCGCCGCAGAAAAACCTCCGCTCATGCAGGGCTTTGGCTTCCATATATGGTATCGGTGAGCGCACACTTTGCATGCCATCGGTGAACGGAAGACGGCGTGCTACTGTGGTGCCATCTTGTCGCGGTCGTCGCCGCGAAGCCCATCTTGGGCGGTACTACTTTTTGCCTCCTCACAATTTAGCCATATCCTCCTCCTCCTCCGCTTTCCACTCATGGTCCCGCAGCACCCTCCTTCTCTGCTTTCCTCCTCGCGCCCTCTTCAAGATCGCCTTCTTTCATGCCCCCGCCAGTGCTCTGCGTTAGCTTTTTCATCCTTCACTGTGCTCGTTGGCTCGGTTACGCCGATGCTCAATGCTGGAACGGGTGCTTAAGACCTGCGCTCTTAAATCATTGACAAAAAAGGAGACGGTGTCACCGTTTCGTTTTTTGGCTCTTGAGCTGCTTTGCCGATAACACATGTGTCTGCAAGTTCCCCGTTCTGTGCCCATTGTAATTATATTTATCATTGCAGCGCTTCGCCATTTTAAATGCCTTAGAATGTAGCCCAACCTTCAGTTATGGTCCATTTCGCCCAGCTTAACGCGACAGGAGCCGTCGGTGGTGACAAGTGTGAGCACGCCGGTGCGTTTCCGTTCGCCGGCGATGCGCGGCAGACAGTTATGTGCAGGACACTACCAGAGATAGTAAGCGCGAGGAAGGAAAACATACCGAAAAAGGGAGACTGGTGCACCTATAAGACGCCAAAATGGTGACTGCAAATCGGAGTGTTCGCCTTCGTAGCGCAAGGTCAGGAGTCGTTGCCGCGCCGGAGGAGAACACAAGCGATCCCCACCGGATACGAAGCTCTTGCGCATGAAAGGCTCCTTTAATAATGTTAGACAATAGAAAAGAAGCGTCGGAAATTTACAGTGCTCAGTGATTGAAAGACAAAACTCGGGCTATGTTATTTCACCAAGAGCAAGAGCCCCTTCACAGTGTTCAGAGTCCCTTTAGGAAAAATCAAGGAGGCGTGTGGCACCTTCATGTTGCTTCCGATCTACTGCAGTGCTGGGGCCTCCTAGCGCAGTTTCATCACCGACTTGGCTACCCGCTGGGCCCGCCACACCACCTTTTGGTGGTCACGCGAGTTCCAACGGAACAGCATCGCGTCCCACTTTTCGAGGGTAGGATTTGAAATGCAGCAATGGTGGGCTTATATGAGCATGCCTTGGTGGAGTGATAAAGGTTGCGTACTCGCCGCTGTGTGAACGTATGTAGGAGTAGAGGGTAGGGTAGCTATGGCATTGGCTAAGGTGTAAGCGGCAAGGCCTGTCGCTTCCGCCATGAAAAAGCTGCTCCTCTGGTGAAGGTTTCGTTAGGAGGGGGTAAAGACGGCGGTACAGTCGATTGTGCTGAAGTAGGGTGTGATAAGCACGGTGTATTGACTCGACTTCGGGGTCATGATCTATTTGGCGTGGCGCCCGGATGACATAGGCTCGGGCGACCGCGTGGTGTCGCTGGTTTCCGTGGAGGGAGTCGTGGCCTTGGGTTCGTAGGATGCCGATCCTGGGGTGCGATTTTGTAGGAATTCTATTACTTTTTCCATGCCTTTTGCCGCCATCACTGAGCAGCCATTGGTCGAAAATGACCGGGCCGCGCCCATTTTGTCTGTCAATCACGCGACGTCAGGAACCCGCAAAAACTGTAATCGTCATCGTGACGTTGAGGCACTCATTATGCGGAGCAAAAGGCACGGATTTTTGGAACGGCCAGAGGCAGGGTCGTTTCCGAAGGCATGAAAAAAATGGCCGCCCCTCTGATCGCTATGGCCGTGGCTCTTCGCCGTCGCCGACGTGAACAGGGAGAGCCAGACGACGCGTTTGACATGCCGGATGACCATTTTCGACGGCGTTTTCGCCTCTCGAAGGGAACGGTGCGGTTGTTGTGCGAGGAACTGGCGGGGGAACTAGAAGCTGAGCGAGCGACGGGACTGTCGGTGGAGCGGAAAGTGTTGTGTGCGCTGCGCTTCTTTGCTACCGGGAGCTTCCAAGCGTCCGTTGGGAGCGAGGAGACGATCCGTGTGTCGCAGTCGACGGTGAGCGAGTGCGTGCGACGTGTGGCAGAGGCTGTCGTGAACGCAGGGGCCCGCAACAAGTGGGTCCATTTTCCAAAGACAGCCGAGGAAAAGGCAGCCGTGAAGGAGGGTTTCCTTCGGCGCGGCGTTATCCCCGGCGTCATCGGATGCGTAGACGGCAGCCTCATAGCCATTATCGCACCCAAGGGTGAGCGCAAGGCTGTGTTCATGTGCCGCAAGGGATACTACGCCCTCAACTGCATGTTCGTAAGTAAAACTCACGTTTTCTGCGATCCTTTTTGAAAGTTACGTTGCTCTTGCCAACGGGCACTTTCTCTGGTTTACCATTTACCTCAGATCTGCGACGCGGACATGAAAATCTTGGCCTTGGACCCTATGCGACCGGGGTCGGACCACGACGCTTTTGTCTGGCGGACGACATGGTTGCGCCGGCGGTTCCAAGCGGGGCGCATCGTGAATGCCGGGGAATACCTCCTCGGTGAGAAAAAAACATTTTTTTTGGCGCAGTCACGCTTCAGCAGCGCAGAACGCCGTGTCCGCTCCAACCCAAACTTTTAACCAAACCACAAGAACATCAGTAATTCCGGAGTAAAAAAAGAAAATTAAGACATTGACTGCCACCATTGGCAATGTTCGAAGTGTTAAGTTACAAGCACATTATGTGTCTGCGAGGAGCTGACGAAAGCAACACGTATTAGTGCTTTCTGCACCCAGTGACTGCCAGAAGCAGAAGAAATGAACACACATTACTGCTACTACTGTCATTGATAGCACCAACAAGTGTTGATTTCTTGTTTGTGGCAGGCACCGCGTACACTTGTAAATTAGTTAAGAGTTTGACGGGTATGGACATGCTCAACTCATGCTTTTACTTGGGACTTGCAACCCTGAAGTCTACCTTTGTTGAATGATGCTGTAGCTTTCCTCAGTTGACAACTTGCCTCTCGTCAGCGGAGTACTCAATGTACTATTTCCATCTTTGTGCAGGTGACAGTGGCTACCCCTTGGAGCCGTGGCTCCTGACCCCGGTTCCTGGCCATCCTCCAGTGCACACAGCCGAGGGACAGTACAACACAGCACATGCCGCCATGCGTTCCGTAGTGGAGAGGTGCATTGGGCTCTTAAAGAGCCGTTTCCGCTGTCTTCAGCGATATCGCACCCTCCTCTACGAGCCGGAACGTGCAGCCAACATTGTCGCGGCATGTGCTGTGTTGCACAACCTTCGCCTTTCTGAAGGCGACGAGTCAGGCGATGACAGTGATGACGACAGCAGCAGCAGCAGTAGTAGTAGTGAGCTTGACAATAACGGCGACCCCACGCCACACAGTCTGCCCCGTAACACGGGCTCTAGAATGCACTACTTGAGAGGGCGGGCTGTTCGCGACAATGTCATTGGCATGTTTGGCACAACCCGTGCGCAGCACATGCGTTATTTGAGGAGCGTGCGGCGGCAGCTGCGACGTCAACAGCAGCGTCAGCATCGTTAGGTGCATGCACACAGTTTTAAGTAATTGCATTGTGCATTTCATGCTGTGAAATTGCAGATACATTTCCCGTGCTAAGTTGTAGTTGATGTCTGCGTAATGCAAAGCATTCATGATTTGTTGAGAAATGTAAAAGTTGTTAAAAAAATTAAATTATGGGGTTTTACGTGCCAAAACCACTTTCCGATTATGAGGCACGCCGTAGTGGAGGGCTCCGGAAATTTCGACCACCTGGGGTTCTTTGACGTGCACCTAAATCTAAGTACACGGGTGTTTTCGAAATGCGGCCGGGATTCAATCCCTCGTGCTCAGCAGCCTAACACCATAGCCACTGAGCAACCACGGTGGGTACATAAAAGTTGTGTAGTGAAGGAATATGTAAAGCCTGCACTTATAGTAAGTAAAACAGTATCGTTAGAGGTGACACATGAGATTGAAAGCAAGCTAAAAATAAGTGCATATTCAAAGTGTCTGCCACAATTTGCTTGTTGCTGCTGTCGTCATCTAGATGCATGTAGCCTGATTCTTACTCGTATCCCCTTACGCATTGATGGACATAAGCGCCTGTCTCCTCACTTTCTACTAGCACAGAGAAGCTCACAGAAGCCAAGATGTACAGTGCACGTCACACCTTCCGCTCCATGGAACGTGCTGTTGCACGCGCAGCTTCTAGGTCCTCCACCATTTTGTCTCGCAACAACGGCAAAGTTCCTTTCGAGTGACGAAAATGCCGTCCAACTGGTCATCCGACATGTCAAACGCTGTGGCTCCCACGAAGTGTGTGCACGCACGAGCAGTTGATAGATTTTAACAAAGTGACCTCACTTGTATATAGCAGAACTCAGCAATGTTAATCAGTAATATTTGTACAGTGCAAGCTAGTACTAGAAATGTAGTTGCGATGTGTAAATAAAAGCACTAGAGGAAAACTGCACCTTTCTGTATTTCAGTCAACATACACTTGTTTATGCACACATCACATGCGACAGTCTCTACATTGAAGAAGTGTGAGAATCATGAGTACTCAGTAGTAGAGACATTATGCAACATATCACAGACATGTTGGAATAAATATCGGATCACATTGTTCTTGCATCATAATATATCACAGGTAACGGCATGCATCGTTTAAGAAAACTGTTGTACACTGCACAAGTACACAGTAATAACAACTGGCTTAAACTGTGTATATTGACAGGTTGCTTTCGACATTATAGTAAGGCCTGAAAATTTCACCATTCGATGACAAGGATTAAATTGTAGAACACTTGCAGTGTGGCGTCGTGCTTAAATTGGCATGACAATAACTAGGCACCTCAAAATTGCAGTGCCACAGTCGGAATGCCCGCACACACCAGGCCTACAGGCACTTTTGCAGGTGAGCCTGATGGTGTGCACGCTCTTATGGCTGAAGTAAACCTTGAAGAAAAAATTCATGCTGCAACGGCTATGCTACTTATGGTTGCATTAAAGGGTGACTTCAGCAATTATTTATTTGCAAACTAGCAATATTTGCCCTTCATATCATTAATACATCAGCAAATTTTAAGATAAGTTACAAATTCCTTGCCTATGCTACCTTTAATTATGTGGGGCCTGAGAGGGGGGAGGGGCTTGGCTGCCACCATGCCCCAGTGCAGCCAGCAGCAGCTGAAGCAGGCGCTCGTTGGTCTCGTGCGACCGACGCGCCACTTCGAGGCGTTGCCGCTGCACTTCGAGGCGCTGAGACTCCACTTCCCGCATTGCCGCCACCTCCTCCCCGAGGTGCCGCAGGCTCTCCATGTGGGCCTCGTGGTGCTGCCGCAGGCTCTGCAGGTGGGCCTCGTGGTGCTGTTAGCAAAGATGTGTAATTAGTTTAATTACAGAAGCTCAGTAACAGGGCCTTTGTGTGTTGCATTCATCCCCATTTGCAGGCTATTGTCTTGTCATTGTATATTCAAACACTGGAAATATCTTTCTGGCCCATCAAACTTGTGCCGTCGCATTCCATTAAGATGTGTTACATGGCTATACCTGCTTCCTTGAATTCAACGCCACTTTTTTCTTTTTGCCACATAATTGCGTAGATATTTACACATGTTATATCACGCGAATGTGTACAGGATATCACCACAGGACTACACGTATACATTATGCTTGTTCACTGATTAATATAATTTTTAGAGAGGTCATATGCTCATCAATTTCATACGCAGAAAAATATACATCTGTGGCCTTGCACATACCTGCCGGTTTTGCTCCAGCAGTTGTTGGCGGAAGCGAGTGTCCTCTTGAACTCTGGCTTCCTCCAACTGGCTCTGGCGAACGTATGCGGCAGTAGCCGTCATCACAGCACCATCAAGTTCCTGCTGCCTGGGCTGTCTACGGGGTGCCCGTGGCTCTCGAGGGGTAGGCTGCGGCACCTGGGGGGTAGGCTGTGGCACCTGCGGGGTTGGCTGCGGCACCTGCGGGGTTGGCTGCGGCACCTGCGGGGTTGGCTGCGGCACCTGCGGGGTTGGCTGCGGCACCTGCGGGGTTGGCTGCGGCACCTGCGGGGTTGGCTGCAGCACCTGGGTGGTAGGCCGCGGCACCTAGGTGGTAGGCCGCAGCACCTGGGGGGTAGGCCGCAGCACCTGGGGCGTAGCCGGTGGCTCTTCATGCAAGGCAAAAGCAAAGACTGCTCATTCACTGTTATCCGACCTACACAGATTGATTGTCCTAACCAGTCACTTTGAAATGTCATTATAGCTGCATAGCTACAATAATGATACACAAAACAGGTAGTTAGAGCAAAAGATGCCACAGAAAGTTGCTGGTAGCAGTAACCCATAAGAAGCACAAGGAATCTCTATTACAACATCAAGTCATTTGTAGTCTTGCATTTCTCCTTCATGAATGAGAGCTGGATGTTGGACACAAAGGTAATAACAGCAGAGTGACGTACTTTACTTCATAGCAAGATCATACAGCAACTGCAAACAACAATGCTACTACAAAAGCTAGGTCACTGCCTTACGTGTAAGGCCACTTGGCCCAGCAACAGCTGCAGGGCCCGACACCACGAAAGCAGTTGTCGCTGGTAGATTTCTGCGGGAACCGCTGGGCCCTGCAGCTTCCTCTGAACTTGCCTCGTCCTGCAATCAGAGTAGTGTTCAGACATTGCGAGCAGTGTGTGCAATGCGCATCATGTACACAAGTTGCTGCTCAGAGTACATAACCTATATTGTCACTTGCACAAAAAAAAGGGCTTAAAAATTTTGCAATATTGTGTTACAATGTAATGCTGAAAATTTGTGAGGTCACAGCAGGTCACACAAACAACACTTTTTTAAATCCAATGTACGCACCTCGCTATCGGGGAAGTACTCAGGGGGGGAAACAAGGACCCCTCCTGTCCTCATAAGGACGTCGAGGACGCGGCCGTCCACGCCACCCACTTTGCCACCTCCAGTAGCCCTGCAAACACGGCAACAACGACAACGTGAAACTACGTTACTGTCAGCATCATTAGAAGCTCACCTCTTCTCGCTCGCGGCCCTGGCCGCTTCTTTTTTCGCTTTATGGGCCATCTTGGCCCAATGGTTCCGCCAACGGATGGTGGCCTTTACGGCTGGCCCCTGTGCGTTAAGCACCGCCGCCACCTCCTCCCACAGTTCGTTTTTTCGAGCAGCAGTCATACGTGGCGAGAACTCTGTAGAAGCTCTCGCCAGGTATGGGTGCTGCTCGATGAACTGCACGAGAATAGCCGCCTGCTCTTTGGACACCCGCGGCCCTTTTGCTGCCATTTTCTCTTTGTCAAATTGGGAATTTCAGCCGGCCCGCAGCACAGTAAGAAATTTAGAGGCAAACATTCTGTCTAAGCTAAGCGCCTGCAAAAGTGCTCACTACGACTTATTTCTGCCTTTTTATACCACTAATGTAAAAAAAGGTGAAGTCACTACTCACATTTAATGTTGTAGCAGCTTCTTTCTCGGAGCGTATCAGTGCAGGAAGTATTACCGATGCAGCGATAACTTTAAGGAAGCTATCGTTATGTCATGGCGGTGCCCTATGGAAAATGCCTTGACAGTTCTCGATCCACTATGTTGCAAAGTTTCACCTCGGGGGCTACGGATAATTCTTCTTGGCTCTTCCTAAAGAAGAAATTATCACACGTCAGACATGCAGCGAAAACCACACGACAATGCAAGCACTACACGAGCAATAATTACTCACCTCAATCAGTATCTGACGGGGGCGGGGCCGCAATTACGGGCACGCAAGGGGCTGTCAGCTGTTCAGACAGACACGCTAGGGGCTGTCAGCTGTTCACAGGTAAACAAAGGCTGCCATTTTGCTTGCGCTCAACGGCATGGATTGGATGCACATCCGACTACTATGTGGCTACGACTTCAAAAATAGAGCACTTGCGTTTGCATTTCTTTGGACTGCGGCAGCTTTTGCGTTGTACTGTAACAAATAGAATTTGCTTTACGCAGCATGGAAGTCCGCTTTTATTAAGTGCCGTTTTACAAAACAAATTTGCTATACAGTCCCGGAAAAAGAGAAGAGAATACGAAAGAAACATCCGGCCAATGAAGGGAGCTTCTGATTGGACGATCCAAGAAAACGTCGTGCCTACGTACACACAATTTCCAAAATCGGTGACGTCACGCGAGAAGGCATTGGCATGAAAAAAGTCATTTCTACAAAATCGCACCCCTGGATGGTATTATGATAGCATGGCAAAGGATGCGATTGACTACATTGCCGTGTCGGCCTCGTATGAAAATGTGATAAGAATCTTGGGAATCAGACATCACGGCGACGTGTTCACGGATACGTGTTCTCTGTTTGGTCTACAAGTGATGGCAAGGAAAATGGCCGGATCTTCAGTTTGACTAATGGAGGTTAGATTAAACGGGGCCTACACTAGCTCTTGCAAGGTGTGGTCGACCACTCTGACCATGTGGACTTGCCGACCGAGTTGCGCAGCCCTGTCTACATAGGTGATGCTGTATGGGTTGATCGCGATATTGCTGTTGTAGCGTGTCTGCACGAGTGTGACGATGTTAGGCATCAAAATCTGGGTGCCCATTTCGTGGCATAACACCTGACGGTTATGCACTGCCCGATTTACGGAGTATAGTGCTTTGGTGTTGGTGAAGCATAAATCTGCAACAGGGTACTCTAGGCGGTAGAGGATGGTGCGGTCTGCCGGGATTATTACTAGAAGTTCTCGTTGATTGATTAGGTGTGTCTGGATGGTCCCGCTAGCAGTATTTCAGACGCCGATATATTTCAAGCAGAGAGTGCAAGTGGAAGGGTCAATGCCTAGAGCCTGCTTGAAAGCCTATCTAAGTACATTGTCTGCACTGTCCAGCTCAGTGGATGTGAGCGACAGGTAAGGAGATCAATAGGCTTCTCCACTGATGACTAGAGTTTGTATACGAAGTCTTGTAACTTCATCCTCCTCTAGGCCCTGACGTCGAGTCATCATTATTACTTTGGGACACTGGTTCTATAGTAAAAAATAAAGTTTTGCGGTGCAAGGATAATTCTTCCTTGAAGGCAAATCGAATCGCGGACCAACGTGTTAGAACTCGTTCTAACATTTGAGCTAACCAGGAGGCTAACCTATCCCAGAGAGAGACATAAATTATCCTACTCTAGAAGAACCAGGGGCAGAGAACGTTGAAGTGTTGTTCTGCGGAAGTGTGCAAGGGTAAGGAAAACATCTAGGCATTTCCTTTTTAGTTACGTGGTGTAGTCGAAGGGATGAGAATTTTCCCGTTTCATAAACATTCCTCCATATTTCAGGCATGTGCACTGTGCTAAAGTGCACATTAACGACTCAGTGGCCTTTTGTCGAACATTTGAGATTCGAGTATCGGTCTTGGTTTACCTCAGTGTCTCAAGGAATTGCAAGTGACAATTTGCGTCTGTTCCGGTAGATTAGGAGTCCCGCAGTCAAACAGGATATTGCAAAGGGCAAATAGTTGGAGGAAGAAATGTTCTAAAGAGTCGCAAACGCACAGGTGTTCCAGCGGCTCCCAAACGCGAACAATGCATTGCCTATAGCAAGCCTATCCACTTGTTTCGTCTGCCGTACGTATTCGACAATATGACACATATCGAACGATGCGAAATTTAGCCTACATTTGCGCTGCTTTGAATATGTTGAAGAGTTAGCGAAAGTCGGCTTTAGCTCGGCTCTGCGCTCCCCCATGGAAGACTTTTGCCATATTTCTCAGACCCGTCATCTGCGATCCAATTCAGTTCAATTGAGAACAAATGACACATGACGCATGACACACCGTGGGCGACACCGGGTGCGTTTGAGCCGTGCGTCACATTTCAGACCGCATTTTTGGGGACGGCACTAAAGTGCATCTACCTATCGATAGCTTTGTGAAGGGGACTTGAGCCGTTCTTCGTCGCCATGTGGTTTTCACAATCGCTCACAGCTGCTCTTTTGTTTGCCGTCGCCGAATTTTGTTGTGCAGACTAACCACCGAAAACCAACCCAGCACACGCAGGTAACGCAGCTTCCCATTTTTCGAAATTCGTATTTCGAAAAACAAAAATTCTTTTTTCTCTGCGAACGCGGTTGAATGTCGCGTGCGCGAGCGAGGGACGCCACCGGAATGCGTGCCCTCCCATGTGGTGCACGAGGCAAAGGGGTCAGGCCAGGCAGGAGGGTCGTTCTTTTGCGGCGGCTGCCAGGGTGACTCGATGCCCTCCTAGTCTAAATACATTGTTGCGCCAAAAAAGGAAAATAAGGACTTGGGAAGGAAGAGTACGAAACGACAGATCTTCCTTCCCAAGTCTATATTTTCCTTTTTTGGCGCAACAATGTATTCTTTAGATCTCAACCAACTCGCCCAGCAACAAGTTCTGCCCTCCTAGTCCGCTGCTCTGTATAGAGGAGACAATGCGGCGTCTACTACGGCACTGGCCAACCGAATCCCCGTCGCCGTAGTAGACGCCTTTGGCGGACGCCGTAGAAACGCGTTGCCGGCGCTCGTGCGTCTTGAAAGCAATCTTCGACCTAATCAAAGTGTGCGCCGGTGCGGGCCTCATCTTCAAAGCGATCTGCGATGTTTGCACAGTGCGCGTAGTTCCGGTAGCTTCGTATGCGCTGTGCTATCGACGTTTCCTTTGCCTTGAAGCGACAGATGCACGGTAGCCAATTGGCTCACAGCTGCTGCGGCGATTCCTGACTCTACCGTTTTCGCAGACAGTTTCCGCTGTCATCGAGCGAGATGTTCTCATGTTTACGTGTGCACGCGTAACACCGTGCTGGTTAATGTAGTTAACGGGCTAGTTTGTTTGAATCCACGATGGAATAGGTTAGCGCGACTGAACAAGGGCTTCAAAAGAAGCAGAAACGCAGAGTCAGCGCTGTCTCCGTGTGTCCGTTTCTCTCTACGTCCTTGTGAAGTCCCGCTCACATATTTTATTATTTTTAATTTAGTTAGTAAGCGAATGTTTACAAGTTTTTGCGACCGATAAAACTACAGTCCTTACTTCGCACAGCTATCTACTAATTTTATACCGCAAATGATGCTTCGCCTTTCGGGCGGAACTGAGAATTTTTTAGCCAGCCGAATGGCAAGAATGTGTGAATGATCAATATATGCGGAAGGAAACTACAATTGCTGCACATAACGCTCGAAGCATTGATAACAATTACGTAAAGGCGTTCAGGAAGGCAGACTATATTCAAGAAAGAAGGGCAGTAGACCCACCGAATTTTAAACTGTCGGGCTGCACATAAGTCGTGAGACTGCATCAACTTTACCTTGGTCGACTAATAAACTCAGTTTAATATGCAGTACATGGGAATAAATATTCGAAGTATTCCTGCATAACTAGGGAAGCTAGGGTAACATACTCATTTTCAAATTTAAACTACATAAAAAAGGCTTTCATGTTCATTGTTATTGTATATGTATCGTATAGAGTTCGATACACACATAATCTAAAGCGTAAAGGTTTTCTTTTTATCGTATGAAAATGGTGTGATTGTTTAATTATTAACTTTCAACGTCCAACAGTAACAGTTGGACGTATAAATTAAGAATCAACGTATGAAATATGTTATACATAAAGTTTGCGGGCTATCTGGTACGAGTTGCTTTAGCGCTGGATTTGTCGAGTGGTGCCTAGCATCTTTGCTGAACGAGTTCCAAGGATCACATATAATAATAATAATAATAATAATAATAATAATAATAATAATAATCTTTATTACATCCAGTCATGACATGGTTACAGATCCAGCCCGCATAAGCAACATTGCGTGTGTGCGAGGCTGGGCAGTCAGCTGGTATGTGTACAAATAAATAAATAAAGAAAAAATATAGGAAAGAAAATGATATTACAAAAAATGAACAAAAGATATTATTGCATCAACAGGAAAAAAAACACATTGATAATAATGACTTCACAATGTTTCGCATGCTTCAAATCCCGAAGAAAACTTCAAAGAATATGGGCATTACGTTTCACCGATGACCTTAAATATGATTTTATTTGTTTAAATGTTCCTGCGATATCATTCTCATTCAATTTATTGAAATTAGCCGGCACGTAGAAAGCAGGAGTCCTCTTGCCGTAGTTTGTGTTCACACGAGGTACCACATATTTTTCTGTCTGACGTAAGCTGCGAGATTTCACGTTCAAGTTTTTGAATTTAGTAGAAAAATAACTCTTACACATGGCGTCGAACAAAACTTGTTGCTCGACCAATAACATGTCTGAATGGTACATGCTCAGCAAGACATCTTCCCCATGACCAAGTGTGCCATACGAGAGGCTCTAGGCAATTTTTTTAGGGTGTGGTTAATTATCTTAAGTCTACTAGAAGAAGCAAAGCCATAAATTTTTATTCCGTACTTTATTATCGATTCCCCAACTGCTTTGTAAACCATTTTAAGAACATTTACATCACAGAAAGATTTTAGGGCATACAAATGATCGCACAGAGCACGTAAGCGTCTTGCGAGCTCTTCAATGTGGACATTCCATGACAACGTGCCGTCGAAGTGTACACTGTAAAAAATTTCCGTCATTATACGGAGAACTGCAGGGTAAAAATACGGAAACTATGTCATATTTCAAAAATACGGCAAAATCTGCCGTTAATATACGGAAAGTGCTCTCCGTTTTCAGCTTTACGGACATTTTCACTGTAATCGTATGTACGGCTATACACCGTTTTGGACGAAACAGACAGAATTCCGTATTTTTGTTATGAGAACATCCGTATTATTGTGAGAAAACTTAAGCTGTCTGAATGAGCGCTCGTACTCAGCCAACAATATTTTATTGAACACGCAAACTGTACGCATTATGAAGATGCGTACAAAATGTGAGAGCTAGCCTTCTACCAAAAGTTGCAATAACAGATCGTATAAATATATATACGCATCTTCTATTGCGGTCGCAGTTTGCCGCGCATATGGGCCTCGCTGATCATATGCGCAAATATATGCGTGTTCTCGCAATGTTCTCAAATTAAGCGCTTTGTAGTTAATAGTTGTAGTTTAAGTGAACGAAGAGCCGTGGACATACGAGCATACGTAAACAACCTTGCAGCATTCAGGTGCTGGTGCACTGGGAATGACATTGGTGCTCTGTATACGCCAAAAATTGTGTGCACTCTAAATCAGTACCGAAACGCAGGGAGTGGTATAATGACCGTGACGGCATTTACATTTTGCAACAAATGGTCTCGTAGGGGGCTGGCGGCCTATAGATCCAAGTACAACGGTCGGATGAAATTTTCGAATGCGGCAAGCAATTAACCCAAGTGTCAAAGGGCATTGCTGAACTGCAATGTAGTTGGTTTAACTCATTCCCATAATATTTACAAAATATCTCGTCTCTGACAATAACTGCCCATTCATTGAGACAAATCGATTACGGATAATCTTCACTGTTCATGTGTTAATTCTTGCGATAAGATGTAATCGCAAACATTTGGGGCTTCATCTTGAACCAAGACCGGTAAGCGCGCTCGTTCTTGTATGGTAGAATAAAGAACGCGAACATGCACCGACATGTGTGTAAACTACTGGAAGGTGACTGAAGATGAAGGACCTATTACCGTGCTAGTACTGTGTGTACTGTCAAAAAGAAGAAAAAAATAATACGGAAAGAAAGAATGCCCAGTGCCGAGATGTAACGATTCAAGCTTTATTTCTTTTTGACCTAGAATGCAACACCATTAGTTCCATGTGCTTTATATATGGGTAATGTTATGACACAACTCATTATTTACCCGTTCATTACATGCACCAACCAGCCCAAATTATCACTATACTAGAGATTATGGACGCATCGCAGTGCATTGCTTTGCACTTCATTGCAGCACAGGGGTTAGCTATCCCCAGTAGCGAACGCTTTGGTTGACCTCCCTGCCTTTCTGCTTCTTGCATTCTCTCTCCTTTTGTATAAAACGCACTAACTTGTGGGAGAGAAAGTGTTCTCCTCTTTTAGAATTCAACTAATTGTCAAGCAATTATATTGCAGTTCCAGTAACTGTATCGACCGGGTCCCGGTCGAAGAAACCAACAGCAGGCGTTTCAAGACAACAGTGAACTGTTATGTTTATTGCGCTGGGCATTTTATACCAGAGCGAGGGAAAGGGGGTAGTGGAAATAGAGGGCAAGGAAAGGCACGTGTCGTTCCAGCGTGCCAAGATAGCTTGTGCTCGTTGAACTGATACGATACAGTAACTAGAGCACAAATGCGAAAACGAAACCGATTCTGCGGCACCAGGGGGCAGCGCGCGCTGCGCGTCCGTTAGGAGTGGCAGGCGGAGCTGCACATGTGTAGTCAGCCGGAATTTTTCGTGTCGTGTTGTAAAAGTTGTTAATTTGCCGTAAATATCTCTTGATTTGTACTCAAGAGTGAAGCAAGACTCCAAGGAAGAGAGAATGACGCATCGGGAGCGAAGAACAGAAACGATGTATGGTTACGCTGCTTGGGTCTCGGCACGTTCGAATTGGCAAAGTTCCGAATTTGTCGCTGTGTTTTGTACGCTTGTGCGCTCGTCATTTGCCGTCATCGCGCGGAGATATTTGCGCTGGATGCCTTTCACTTCGTGTACAAAACTCTGCACGCTGCGGCATCGAAGAAGTTGTCCTGTGTTTGGGTGCACGTATGCGCTTGGACACGGATATATCCCGCTTGCTCTCAACGGGTGTTCAACAGTCTACGCGCACTCGTAACTTGCTCATGAGGTAAGCCCATTTTAATATTATTTGGTTTGCATAACGTAGGTGTCAAAAGTGATGTGCGGTAAGCCGGTGTCGCGAACAGAAATATTGTTTCAAAAGACCACTATGCAACGTCTTAGGGCAAAACTGACGCATGAATGGGGAAATGGATCACCCTATCTTTTCAGATCGATTCCAGTCGTAGCGCGATCGGCTCGATCGCAATTTCCGTGAGGTACTTCTAACCTTTTGCTCACTCGCGTTAAAAGCGTAGAATAAAACTGCGTTCAGTTGCGCACTTGTATTGACAATTGTATTGGCTTGAGAGCATACTGTATCCGATACAAGAACTTCTGTTAAAATACGGAAATAAACGTTCGAGGCAATAGCAGTCGCTCACTACCTGTGATCGTTACTTTCTTGCTTGGGTGCACGTTTTAATTGTGACCAGAAAAAAAAAAGTTCTTTCCTCTGGCTGCTCTGCTGTGTTTCCTCGGTGCAACTTTTTGCAGTGCAGCAAGACGTGTTGCTTCGAATGATGTCTGGGCAGTCAAGGCATTCGTGTCAGTAAGCAAGCAGTAAACGGGGTATCAGTGCGAAAAAAATTGGACATACAAGAGAAGCGAATGGTATCATCATTGACTCTTTTATTTTACGAATAATTCAGTTGTATTACTAAATCGGAGAGTGAATATGCATGAAAGTCAGATTGTATTGATACTCAGCAATAACAAGGTAACTTATCATTACTAATCAATCCTTTTCTTTTACTGAAAGGCAAGTTGCTGTTGTGCTGGAGCTGAGAAGAGGTCTGCTGCCTGCAATGGGTCCATCTCTCTCAAGTTATCGCAGTATTGTAGCTCTCAAAGTGAGTGGATTTTTTTTTCTCTTAGCTATTTGCCACCTGAATCATGACTGCCACCTGCCACCTGAATCAAGCTGTGTAGGTGATCACTGTTAGTGACATTGGAGTGCTGGTGGACAAGCACTCCTTTATGATTGCAACGCATATGACAGAGTGTAGCTGTGGCAGTATGCGAGGTGTTAATCTATAGGCCAAATTAGGTTCTTTGAGGTAATATGTTAATATATTGATGACATTGGATTGTGGTCTCTAGCAGGCAAAAATGCTAAACAAGGAGAAGTAATTTTAATTTGCACTTGGTAAGATGTGCAAGCAATTCAGGCTGTTACACATGAAATGGGACATTTGTAGATGTCTTCTACAATGCTGCAGTCCTGAATAGCTTCAGAGTTTAGTGATACCACTATAATTTCTCTGTAAAGCATGCAGCACAGTTTAGCATTGGGGGAGGCTGGCATCAACAGGCGTCTACTTACTTACTTAGTTAAATGGGGTTTAATGGCGCAAAAGCGGCTAAGGCTATGCTGCGCCAAACATGAGGTGTTTTAAAATCCAGTTAATGAAGGAAAAGGCGTTGTTAATAATCTATATTTTATGTAAAAATCCAGTGTCGTCTAGAAATTTACGAACGTCACATAATGGGACTAGCGGATCATCACCTAAAATTAGAGCAGGGTGTAAAGGTATGTGTAGTTGATATAATTTGTGCAAAAGTGTTCGTCTGTGTGTTTCAGTCTGCGTACATGTGAGTATTATGTGCATAACTGTTTGTGGCTGTTGACATTTCTCGCATGTTGGTGTGTCTTCTTTCGTAAGTAAGTAATTGTGTGTGAGGTGTGTGTGCCCAATGCGTAGTCGGCATAAAACTACATTGATGAACCGCTCCTGATGGTAGCATGACTTCCACTCGCCAACTATGGGTTTCGTGAGATGTAGTTTGTTTTCAGCACAATGGTCCCATTCGCGTTGCCATTTCGCCGTTAAGGCTTTTCTAATCGCGCGGATGCTATCTTTGTATGGAAGTGTTGTGTTTGTTATCTCTGTGTTCGCTGCCATCGATGCATATCTATCGGCTGCTTCGTTACCCGGTATCCCAACATGACTTGGTACCCAGCATAAGTGGATTGATCTCCCATATTTGTTAAGTGCGACCATGTTTAGTATGTCCCCTAACAGGGGTTCACACTCAGATTTTAGGTTTAGAGCCTTCAGTGTACTTAAGGAATCAGTGTAAATGACTGTGTTTTTGTGCTTGTCAGTGATAATCTTTTTCACTACAACCCATAAAGCGTAAACTTCAGCAGTGAAAACAGAGGCATGTTTTGGTGGACGAATACTTCTTTCCCAATTTTCTGTTACGGCCCCTACACCCACGTGTTGTTTTGTTTTGGGCCCATCAGTGTAGAATTGCATGTGATTTTGATATTGGTCCTGAAGAGCACGGAATTCTTGTATAATGTGGTCATGAGGAGTGTCTCTTTTCCCTAAATGTGTTAGTGTCCAGTTGCACAACTGCGTGAAATCGTACCACGGGGCCAACCGTTCTGGTTTCTTGGCAACCTGGAGGACTTCGTGGGGAATTTCATAATCCCGACACTATTGCTCATACTGCAGTACAAGTGGCCTAAACATGTTTGGTTTATTTCTGTAGTGTAAGCGTGAGTTGCACTGTGTGACGATGTTGTAGCATATGTGTTGCGGTGATGACTTGAATTCTGAGTACGTAAGGAAATGTGAGGAATGCTCTGCGCTGCTGTAATGAGGGTTCGTTACATTCAACATATAAACTTTGAATAGGTGACGTCTACTTACTGTGAAGTTCAAATGAGGTGTTACTGTTAGGGTGACTATATATAATTTATGGTTTAATTCTAATCTTGTATGAGGCAGACATAGTTTACCCACTTCGTTAAACAATAGAGATGTAATATCTATGTATACAAGTATTACCCATTCATTTATGCCATTTGGACAATGGCAGAAATGCATGGGCAATACTTGTGTACGTAGACATTACATCACTATTGTTTAACCAAGTGATGCCCCTGCATGCTAAATTTTACAGGGCTATTATTAAGTAATGTCAACTTTTGTTGTAACATTAAGGCACCTTTTATATTATTACAGATTACCACCATTGTGTACCATCATAGTGTGATATTTACACTAAATGTATTTGACTTTGCTATAAAACCCTGCACAGTGGTGCATCATGAAATTTTTTTCTATAGTTTCTGGCCTCAGAATGCACTTCACGTTATATTCTTGTTTGCAACAAAACTATAATGCAGGTTTCTCTCCTTATATATTGTGGCACTTCAAGCTGCGGCGAGCTAAACCACTGGGCAGCAATACTGGAATCGCTACTGCGTGTGGAGCTGTCTTCAAACACACACAAGGAATACATAATTGCTTTTGTAGCGAAAAAGAATGGAAACAAGAAAAACGACAGAACAAGGCGCTACTCTCAACTGACATCACTTTATTGCGTTCCTCCTTTGTAGACAGCAGAATCTAGAAGAACATGCGCTGTGAACACCATGTGCAGGAACCACCAACATCTGATCACAAGAGCACACTCATAGGACAGAATCCAAAAAAACCATATTGAGCACCGTACAAGGTTAAAGAAAGCACACTAACGCACTGTGACCCAATACTGGAATCCTGGCAGTATCCTGAATCCTGAATACTGGAATACTGGCAGCAATACTGGAATCGCTACTGCGTGTGGAGCTGTCTTCAAACACACACAAGGAATACATAATTGCTTTTGTAGCGAAAAAGAATGGAAACAAGAAAAACGACAGAACAAGGCGCTACTCTCAACTGACATCACTTTATTGCGTTCCTCCTTTGTAGATAGCAGAATCTAGAAGAACATGCGCTGTGAACACCATGTGCAGGAACCACCAACATCTGATCACAAGAGCACACTCATAGGACAGAATCCAAAAAAACCATATTGAGCACCGTACAAGGTTAAAGAAAGCACACTAATGCACTGTGACCTCAATGACTGTATGAAGAAAGCTTCCGATAACTCTCTGGCGGTGGTATCACGGCTCTTTTTCAAAATCGTAGTATCACGAAACATTGCGAACATAAGCGATCCATACCAACAGGCACAGGTTCCCATTTGGCTCAACATTGTAAAATATGGAAGTGCAAAGCCATGTTTCGTGATACTATGATTTTGAAAAAGTGCTGTGATACCACCGCCCGAGAGTTATCGGAAGCTTTCTTCATACAGTCATTGGGGTCACAGTGCATTAGTGTGCCTTCTTTAACCTTGTGCGGTGCTCAATATGGTTTTTTGGATCCCGTCGCATGAGTGCGCTCTTGTGATCGGTTGTTGGTAGTCCCTGCACATGGTGCTCACTGCACATGTTCTTCTAGATTCTACTATCTATAAAGGAGTGACGCAATAAAGTGATGTCAGTTGAGAGTAGCGCCTTGTGCTGGTCGTCTTTCTTGTGTCCATTGTTTTGCGCTAAACAAAGTATTTATGGATTCGCACCAACTAGCCCACCAATGCATTGTGTTGCGGGCACTTCTGAAGTACTGTCTGTCCAATAACCTTGGTGGCATGGAAGTGCCGTCCACTTCTATGCGTTGCTTTCTGTTTCATTGTGGCATCACATCACATTATATTCATAATGTGTATGTACTTTTTCTAAGAGACCCATATTCCTATCCTTGTGTTATATTTGCTGTCGCATTATTTATGTGCAAATGGCCAGTGCTCCAAGTTCCATTTTATCGCAAAGTAAACTGCTGGTACCTAAACAGTTCTGTATATCAGAAAACCAAAGCCGAACTGCCGAACACTATCAAGCAGCAGCCTTAGTACAGTGTCAAGTAGTCAGATTTCATTGGTTATGCAGAGGCGCACAGCGTACCTCTTTATTACTTGCTGAACAATTAAGCTCTGTGAAAACTGAGTATTTATGTAGCTTCAACCACATGCTATTGGCCATTGTTCCTGCCCTCAGCAAATGTGGAAGATTATCATGGCATTTCTTTTTCTAAGTCTTTTTCCTTACTACAGTGAGATTACTGCATGTGTAAGTAGGAAACGGATCACATAGGCAATCAAAAGCCAACAATGTGTAAACTTGGAACATTGATTGTACAGTTTGATGACCCAGAATAAGTAGAAATACACCATAAATGATTCACGATTAACTTTTACTTGACACAGGGCTAGAGCATACAGTAAGCATACTGTATGCTCATACGGTGTCACATAAATTTAAATTTTAGTGTAGCTTTATAGTGTACGCTTCTATTGTTGCATTCTGTCAGAGGGATGGTAATGTTTCGCGTGTCTAGCAACTAGACTGTCTATATACAGTAGTAAAAATGTGCGAACTTTGATTTGATACAATGTGTAGAACAATAAAGCCATACAATCAACGCACAGTGATGTGACTTTCTCTGCACATGTTGCAGGTTCAAAAAAGTATGGTGGAAGCTGTTGCCAAGGTTCCGACCAGAAAAGACAGCCAGTATAAAAGGGTCCACACCACTGATCTCTACTACAGGGCATGGACAGCACATCGAGCACCCTCGACTGAAGCCAACCTTGTCCCGGAAGTTGGTGCTTCACAACTTTGCGGCAGCACTTCGTTTGCACGGGTGTGTGGCATTTCTTCCCCTAACATGCCTGCCTGATGTGCCATAAACTACCCAAGCAGTGTTTCGAGGTGTCCAGAATTTTTCCATTGCAGTGTCTACAGTGTAGCTAACATAAGTGGCGTGCAATGGAAACACTGGTAAATTAGAAAAAACTTGATGTAAGAGAACACTATCGTATACGGGTTCAGATTGTCATAAAAGCGCTTACCAGACATGTAGAGACCTCCTAAAATGTGACATACCACAAAGAAGTTTTTCGGCAGCAATATTATCTGATCGCACGCACTAGTTAGTCCACCATATGCCCTGCTTCCAGGACAAGCGCCTGCATGACACCGCATTTCCACTGGCTTCACCTGCATCCGGTGCGGTGTGCTGCATCCAGCAAAGCATTAGAAATCACTGGTGCACAGTGTTTTCTGTCCCCTTTCTCGACACCTACTGAACACATGGTAAACTGTTTCCAAAGCAAAAAAACAGAGGGAAAGGGCTCTGAACACATTGCATTTTAAAGTGGCTGGTACTGGGTAACGCAAGTACTGTGGCATAGTAGATTTGCACCAGGCAACCTGTGCGCCCAAAAAGGCTGCTGTTTACTTGCAAATGGCCAACGTATTGTGAGCATGTTGAAGTTCTTTTTTTATTCTCATCGCTTATTTAGCTAGTGGAGACAGCTTTCACAACTGGAGAAGAAGCCTTGGAAGCATGAAACACTTCACAAAACCAGCTTCAATATATCGTGTCTGCATCACAATTTCATGGCTGCATGAGTGAACCCTCTGGTTAACATGTAAGAGTGTTCATGATGTTTGCCATGCAATATCCACTTTATTTACAGGTCAACCCTATCTTGAGATTTAAGCTGATGTTGCGTTTAGAGAAATTATGGCCGAGAGCCAGCTTTTGAGAATACAGATTGAGCTCGACAGATTAAATGCCAGAACAAGTCGTTGAGGATTTCAGATCAAGAATCTCCAAGGGCCAGTTCATTTAGTGGTGTTAATATTCTGCTCAAAGTTGTTGATTGTTACGTTCGTATGGTGCCCAAGCATTGCGGTAACAACTTCACTTGGAGTACATAGCAAGGGTGTATTCGACGTAAGCTGCTGGCTTTTTCCTGTGTTTTCAAAAACTGGTTTCTTGTTCAGTTCAAATTTTGAAATTTTGCATTGTTTATTATGTGTTGTGTTCTGTTTCCTGTTCCTGCAGCTTCTTAGTTAAACATCTGAATAGTGAACACAACTTGACCTTTTGCTTGATTTTCTAGATTACCGCCCTCGATGCCAAACAATTTCACTTCAAAACTGCTTGTACCGTACTGAAAGAATAACTTTTTTTTATTTTATTTTATTTCGAATACTGTTAGCCCTTTTCGGGCTGGTACAGGGTGGGAGGATTGACACATTTTGTCAACACATCAAGCAATGAAACAAAATAAATACATCACGAGAGGTACATTTCCAGCTTCCGTTCAAATGATTGTACAGTCATTGTGTCATCAAAAATCTGTACATCAAGGCCATTCCAGTCTTCAATTGTCTTAACAAGGGGAGAATATTTAAAAACATCAATTCTGGCATTGTAGGGCATAAAAAGCAGGCATAAGCAGCCATAGCCACCAATAACACGCAAGAGATGATTATAAAAATTGTAATATTGTTTTTTGATCTACAGGGTGTCTTAACTATCGTGCACCAAGGTTTAGAAATATGTAAATGCGATGTAACTAGACAAAATGAAGGTAATGTTGTTTGCCGTCGCTTGGAGATACTCTGATTATATTTTGCATTCTGCCTAATTACATAATTCTTAATTAGTTAATAAATATCTCCAATAATTAAATGAAATGTGTCAATGAAAAGTTGTAGAGCAATATGAAAGCCTCCCTATACACTTTTTTGTTACTGTTACTCATTGTGTGCTACATAAAAGTGTTTTTCCAAGGAATAAGCCTGCGAATACACATAAAGTGTCTTGAGTGGCCAGTCATGTGTCAGTTTTGTGGTGCAAAGCCACGAATACACCTTAAATGGGTTCTTTTAAGAAAAAGACTTGGCTCAGAAAATTATCCTTCTTTATGCAGCCTGTGGAGACAAGGTTTCTTAGGCATGGCCATGGCCCTCAAGGAAGATGCCGAGGCCACAGGCAGTCCCTCCAGCGACCGTGAAAAGGTCCCGTGGGGCACAAGTCTAATTTGGCACCCCTACCTTTCTCCTGCAGCTTTTCTGTCTACTTAGCTAACCAGGTGGGTCAATGATGGCACAGGGAAAAAAGAATCAACAGCTTCAAACGTAGAACTTGCTCAAGCTCAACGCATTTTTGGTGTGAAGTTCTTCCCTTATCATTTATCAAAAAACGGGTAATAAGTATATGATATGGTCTTCATACGGACACCTCTTTCCCACAGAGAATTAGCAGTAAAAAAAGCAGCTTATGAAGGCTTGAATATTAGCTAGGATGATGTGGCATAGATAGGATAATGATTATGAATGTTTCTGGTAAAGGTAGTGGTAGTAGAGTGAATAATCAGTTTATATATAGATTAAAAGACATTTCGTTCCAATGCCAGAATTTTAAATCATCCCAAATAATTCTTGCGTTTGATAGTCTATGCGCATTGAGTGACAGTGCTTCTTGATGCTTGCTTCTTGCTGACATCATTCTTATGCTGCATAATTCACCTGTTTAAATTCCCTATTTCTCCCGTTCAAGCAACTTTACATTCATCATAACATACCTTGTAGATGAGTTCCAGAAACTTGCTGATGAGATTAGGGGGCGGCGTGCACCCCAGGCTTAGATATGCATTCAAGAGCCTAATATCTTGCAAATGTTAGAAATACTCCTGCTAAGTAAGTTCTTGGTGTCATACAAGGTTATTTGCGATTACGAATTTGCCTAAATTTAGAAAACAGTCAATCTAAAACATGTCAAGCAATATCGCTGACAGTACACACACATTCCAACGGAACTAAATACAAATAAATATAGCACCAAATGCAGAATCATTGGCATGATGCCATTCTTTCAGTGGAGTAAAATCTGTCCTGCGTTGTAAATCTGGAATCCTTTATAATCCAGACTACTATATGCCTCATGAGGGTTGTGACGTAAAATATGCGTGTATTTATTCCTCGTTTTTTTTACTTTAAGACCCGATAATGCTTAAACAGCAGTGAAAGAACTGAGATCACGGTACTTAATACGTTATATTGCTCCAGAAATCCGTTTTTCTGCCGATCGCAGCATTTGACACTACCAATTTTTGACAGAAAATGTGAGACAGAAGGCACATAACACTTAAGGTGGTGCTATTCACTTTGATTGTTTGGGAACAAAACTCATAATGTACATGTTATGGCCCTACGTGTCATTGCCTTTGAACAACAAAATGGTAGGGGGTTTGCGCTTTGCAAAACTGCATGGAGGTTTTTACTGTGTGCAATCAAAATTAGAAACCTTCACAGCTGATACTAAATGCATTCTCCAAAGGTTTAGGTTATACAGGTACACTACTTTACACAGAACACACTCTTTTACCTCATCACTGCCCACACTCTTAGGCGCTCTTAGGCACAGAAGGGGCACTCTTTGGAGTGCCCCTTCTGCCACACAACGATAATCGTCATCTGCCTTGTTGCGTTTCCTTTCATTAACTCTGCGAGCCCTGTACTTTCCATAACGAACGGCATGCGCGTTATCAGCATGATAGCATTCCCGAAAGGAAAGTAGCGGGCGTGGCGTTTTAAAGAAAGGAAACACATCAAGGCAGATAACGATTATTGTGTGGCAGAAGGGGCACTCCAAAGGGTGTAACTGCCTAAGAGTGCAGGGGGTGATTCAGATTCTTCAAAGGTGTTTCATTGTATGGGATGGCACATCGCTCTTCATTTATTGGCAGAATATTGCATTCCAATTGTGTCATATGAGATGAATCCATTAGAGAGCTTTAACTTGCCCTAAATTTATTACAGCTCTGTACTGGTAAACTGGCAGCAGCTTGCAGTGCTTGTGGAAAAACAATTGTAACTGCCATATTATATGTAACTGCTAGTGCACAGGCATCGGCAGCAGCAATGGTTAGGGTACACTTGTTTCTTCTGTTCTGGGGTATGCATCCTCCACGAGAAAGTAGTTTTTTTCGTCTTCCTCTTCTACCACATTGGAATGTGAAATGGGGTGTAATTTGTAGGGTAAACTCTTGCATAAACTTCATGAGCATTTATTCTTGTCTGTGCCACAGATCATTGTTGCTACCACTATAAAAGCAGTTTACAGCACCCGTAGGGAACAATCTGTGAATCTTTAACGAACAGTAAGGATAATGAATAATCGAATAATTTTTAGTAATTTTCAACAAATTTAGCACTCTTTGCTTTCCACTGTGGTGTTTTTCAAACTGTAATGTTGGCACAAGGTTTGTCTGCAGGATGTCATTTTGTGTAAATGAGTGCACTTGTGCGCATAACACCTCATCGTCAACATTCTGCTACACAGAATGTCATTAGCTTTCGTATGCATTGGTCACTATCGGCTGCTCCTTTGTTAGTTGGAATGTAGCATTTATGTAAAGCACATTTGATGTTCTAACAAAAAGCATTGTGCCCTCTTATCTTCTAATTCTCCTACTTGATGCCTAGTGCTATAACAGCATGGTTGACACCATGAGAGTCAGTGTGGTGTATAATTGTGTCTGGTGGGGTGGGGGGTGTACATTAACTTAAGCAACTTTTCCAGACGACTTGAATCAATATTGTGGAATGCTGGTTTTTTTTTTCAATCACTGTTACCAAGTTTCACTTTGGTTGTGGCAACAAGTTTAATGTAGTTCGCTAGCACTCCTGCCAACACATATAATGTGCAGGCATCTGTGTTGAAAAAAAGACCAGCTAATGGTTTGCGAGGAGCAAAGGTCCATTTAGACCATTAAATTTTGAGCTTACACCGGTGGAAATAACTGGTGAATGAAAGCACACCCAGGAGAACTGACCATAATATTTTCTTTCAATATAATAATGATGAAGCTTTGAACTGCATATGAACTGACTTGTTTAAAAAATGACCCATTTCCTTGTTCAAGTAAGACAAAGGTTCCACAGGAAGACAGAAACTTGAAGCCGTCAACAGCAGCATGAATATAAACAGCGCTCGACGTTTTGCAATCTTGCACCTGGTTATCATATTGTCCATACCATTTTTTTTTTCCACAGGCTGTTCTTTACTGTTTTATGGTCATACCCAGTTTAATTTTAATGTCCCTATTTTTTAATATTTCGTTAATACATCTTTTCTTCATCGGCTTTTAACAAAATATATATTCATAATGTGCCTTCATTAACCATTTACAGTGATCTTAACCAGATGCATCTTGATACAAAATTTATTTTCCTTAATTCTTCGTTTTCCTTTTCCAAAAGTGCAAACTGTTTATCTTGATACCTATTTTGTCTTCTCGGAAGATTAGGTCTACTGGATTAATGACTGCTTACATGTGTACATCATTTTCTGTTTTGGTCACCCCTACTCTTTGCAAGAACTGACAGAAGTGCTCATACCCGCTCCGTCACAATCACCACTGCTAAGCACACCTTTCCTTCCTTTATTTTAACACTTTGGCTTCTCTTGACCTATTATATGCACCAGTTTCTTCTCCCCCAATGAGGCTAGGGGCCACTGAGCTATGCACAATCCAAAACAACACAGCCAAGGAAAACATTTGCTACCCTAATGACAAGCACCTATATCGAAATTTTGGCTATAGCAACATCCCTTGTTCCAACAATGTTGGTCTACTTACATGTTTTTCTAACACAGAAGTTACTGCTTTGTCGTGTTCTGTGATTATACTTTTTTGTCGCTTTCTTTAGTATGGATATTCACGAATACTATTTGTTTCTCCTAACAGCAGCAAGATTATCCTTGCAAGCATTTTGGGTCAAGAACAACTTTCACCAGGAAGAAGTGCAAGACGAGTGATTGAAGAAAATAAAGTTGCTTCTGTGATCTAAGAACTTGAGGACTGAAATGTTGCACCTTTGTGTATATATGCTATGCAGTGCATTCATATCACAAAGTGCAGTGTTTTATCTCTGCAGCCATGTCAGTGTGTTGGCAAGACAATTTTCTCAATGGTGACCTGCTGCTTTGTCTATGAGCTGCCTTCATGACATTTGCATTAAAGGCGATGTACTATCGTGGACAAAAGTACCCTGCAAGTGCGAGCGTTGACCAAATTGCATTTCTGTTCAAGACCGCTGAAAACAGCGGGTCACGTATGCACATTCCGAACGCAGATGGTAGCACAGCTGATCCCAGCAAATAGTGCACCATAAAATTCGGTCGACTCTCGCACGTCCTGGGCAATTTTGTCCCCGATGGCACATTCTTCGAACAATGGATATGCTCTGCAAGATGAAATACGGGAAGCACCTGTACTTTAACGGATATAGTACAGATTTAGCATACGGAGTCTTTCGTTTTCTGAATACGGCAAGCACCTGTATTTTAACGGTTATAATACAAATTCAGCATACAGTGTGTTCCGTTTTCTGAATACGAGAAACACCGTACTTTAACGGTTATAGTACAGATTCAGAATACAGAGTCTTCCGTTTTCTAGATACAGAAGCACTCGTATGTTGTATTACGGTCTCTCTTTTACAGTTGTCCGTTCTACGGAAATGACCGTTCTTAATCTACGGAAGAGTGTTCGGTCACAAATTACCAGCAAATTTTCTGTAAAGTAAGGAAATTTTTTTTTACAGTGTAGCTGAACGTGGTATCAGGCAAACTTCTTTCATGAACATAAAATGAGCATGTATCGGACAGTGATCGCTGATAATCCCGGCTGTGTAAATCACTGTGGCTGCAAGCGTTAACAGTGAAATTGTCGAGATCAGACTGAGAAGTTGGTGTCACGCGAGTAGGCGTTGTAATAGCGCTGCAAAAACCGGGAAGATTGGTTACGTTAGTTAGTGCATGAGTTGAATTGTTGTCATCAAGCACGTTAATGTTAAAGTTCCCACAAAGCAGCACTTTGTAATTGTGAAAACCAGCATGCTCTGAAAAGTTTTGAATAAATTCTAAGAAATTAGATATATTACCAGTAGGTGGTCGGTACATCACGACGAACAGGTTATCAGATTTACCGCCGAGCACTTCGTAATGTCACGTGATGCAAGTGAATTCCTCGAGCACATCATACTGTATACCGCGCTTGACATGCAATGCTACAAGGCCTCGCTTTTGCCAGTGCGATTAATAAAAAAAATTGCGTAGCCGTCTATGATCAGTATTTCACTGTGTTCCTGATACCACGTTTCGGAGAACATGATAATGCCACGTGGTGGTGACGTTGAAGAACACAGTAGCAATACTGTGAAGGACAAAACTAACTTTTATTGGGCGAACCTGTGCCCACAAAAACAGGCTACACTTGTAGCACAACCGTAGCGGCGAACACGGTCGGCGATCGTCGAAAATCTGATCAGCGGGTCCAGCGCGTCGGCTTTTACACAGTAGTCACCGAATGTTCCAGACTAATCGTTGGGACCCACGTGCCTTCCACAAAGTTCTACACCATTCGCGTCAGGTGATGAAATCAGATAACATAAGGTTCGGCGACAGCAGACAGCGGATAGAAGCATCGATAACTTTCCAGAATCTTCGGGTACATACAGGCGCGTCCCGCGCTGTGCGATAAGATTTGTTAGGCGGCGAAACGTGGTCGCCCGATAAATATAAGTACACGTGTCAATAATGTCAAACGGATAAGTAAACACGGCAAAAAACACAGTATGTCTTGCTTACGGGCAAGTGAACGTGAATTTACGTGAAATGCGGAAAGGTTTCTTGCGTGTGCAGGCAGAGCCATTTTACGTGGTAAGCTATATTCACGATACATCATGTAGTCAAAATAGAACAGTTTAACTTCTTTAGACACCATAATTTAGGCGACCTTCTGAACGTCAGCCTCCTAGGCGATGTGGATGACACTACCGGCATCAGTCTTGCGTGCAAGTACTTTCCCATTTCGCGTCCAGCCAAAGCGCCATTGAAATTCGCGCTTTCTTACAGTTGGAGAGAAGTACTCAGTGACAAATACTTCAGGAATTCCAATCGCATGGTCTCGCGCCCTAGCCTTCCGCGTCTTTTTTTTTTTTTTTTTTTGAGAACGCTGTTTTTCTGTCTGCTCTTAAACTGGGTAACTACATGATATTTTCCAGCTTCTCAGGTGGGCACACTGTGAGGGGGCACACAAACTTCAATGTGAGAAGGAGTTATGGGCTCACCTATTACATCACCAAGTTTTCGAACAAGTTCAGCAACGCGTTCTTTGTCCTGTTGTACAAGTCCCTTAATTTGTATTTTGGACCTGTGCGAGCGTTGCTCAGATTGAACAACTACCTTCTGAAGTTCTTGAATGAAGGTTTCATTTTCTTATTTCATACTGCAGCTCATGTTACAGATCCAAGCAGATCGAATACAGGAATTGATGACATATGTTGAAAGGTAGCATGTAAAAGCAACTAAAAAAACGAGCGCAGCATCACAATGCGTTGTCAGTTATTTTCCTTGCACTTAGCACGTAACACTTCATTAGACTTTTTAGAGAGTTCCCTATTCTCTATGGCTTCTCCAAGCCTCTTCTTCGTGTCCTCAAATTCATCGCTCATAAATTTAATACTGTCTGTTAGAGACTTCATTTCAGCACGAAGTTTCCGCATTTCGGATAGGCTTTCTCTATCAGCCGTAGATTTAGTCATGTCTTTGCAAAGGAAGAACAATACCAGTCGAAACAATATGTAACAAATATACGACAGATACACACCCATACATAAAGGCGGCAGCGACAGCATAGACTATCCTAATCACAAAACGTCTAAAATTTGCGCAACAACCTGCAGTACAGGATCAGATTTTTATCGTTGCTCCGATCAGCTGTCATTGCTACCAAGTGCCATTCCAGCAAAGGCAGCCGCCTTTTGTATCGCTTGTGCTAATGACGTCCTCAGACAAAGAATGGTCCAGGGAGTAGCACAAGCAGATCAAGGCTTCTGGCGGCCAGCAAGATTCGTGATGTCTTCAGTACAGGGATCAGGGCCCGTATTCACAAAAGGTTTTTACCTAGTAAAGTTCGTAAGAACAAGAACAGTCCAATGGAGACCGCAAGCATATCATTAACGAAGGCCACCGACCAATGAGAAAAAGTTCTTACAAACAAAAACCTATGTGGATTCGACTCCAGGTTTTTAGCGTTGTGCCGATCAGCTGTCACTGCTGCCAAGTAATCACAATCGTCGAATTTTCAAACTCTCTTTTGCCGCAATACGGTTGCTTGCCTGATTTCGTGGGTGTGAAAATGGTGCGCGTTAAAAGTGGGTAAATACCATAACCAGGCATTGTGAGCTAGCGTTAGCGCTTGAATATCTTTCAGGGCAGGCCGAAAATGGGCGTTTTGCACTGGAGAGAATGGGCGTTTAATGGATTCACTGTTCCCTATGCTCTGACAAGACACGCGCTATATGGGTAATTGGACCTGTGCAAATTTGAATTATCAGGCCAATGACACTTTTAGGATCAAACAATGAAAGTTCGGGTCCATAAAATGAATGGGCGCCGGCCGGGACGTTCGGTTGGGACCGGATTACCGAAAGCCTACCACCCACGGTTAATCAGTTCTGCGAAAGCCCACCAGGTGGACGATGGATCACGAAAGGGAGAATTCCTCATCCACCCTCTGGCAGCACACAGCTACAAATGAAACCCATAGAGGTTTCTCAAACAGGAAGCTTAGCGGTTGAAGAAAAGCTTGGCCTAGTCCTGTGATCCAACCCAAAGCCTTTTCGAATTTCCTACCCAGTACTAAAAGGTATCTTGGTGTGCCACTTGAAAACGTATTGAAGCAAGCCATGAAAAAAAAAAGTCCACTTGTCGAAATGTTGGCTCCTGCTTTTAGATTGTTCTCGTTTTGCTCATCGTCTTGGTGTGCCACTGCAAATCTACGAAGACCTAAACTTTACCATAGGTATTCGATTATTAGATTTGAGTACAAGTGTACCTCTGCGGAGTTGATATTTTCGCGGCCTCGTTTCACTGTCTAAATGTAAAAATTGATGGTTCAATTCAAGACGGTCATGTTACTTAGTGCTTCGAATGCTGGCATACGTTAATGTATGCACCTATTTTAGTTTTAGAGCGCAGCTCTTAGGCTGCCATTCCTGCGGTGAGCGTCGGCGTAACTGAACGAGCGAGCCCAACGAAGGATGAAAGAGGAAACGCGGAACACAGCGAGGGATGAAAGACGCGAGGAGCAAAGTGGAGGAGTGTGCAGCAGCACCATAAGCAGAAAGTGGAGGAGGAGGGTATGGCAAAAGCTTGAGAGGAAAAGCGTAGTATGGCGAAAATGGCTGCGAGATGGCGCCAGAGTAGCGTACGTGGTCAGAACGTCAAGCGGAAAATCAGGGAAGCTGAGATAATCTCATGGGTGGCGGAAATGGACAAGTAACCTGCCTTGAGTAATTACTTAGGAGGAAAAATCGAAATCAGGAACGAAACAATTTATGATAACTCAACGGGAAGCTCATAACTTTTCGAATCGAAATCAGGACACCTTAGAACACGGACGTATAAAGCTTGATATAAGAAGGAAGAAGAACCATGTGCTTGATGAGGTAAAGCTAGGGAGGCGATGTAGCATGTTTTACGAAAATGTGAATATATCAGCCCAGCAGTCGATTTAGGCACCTCTGGCCGCCTTGAGGCCTTCGGGTTCAGCGAGAGCAGGGGAAAATTAAACATGTCCGCAATAGAGATTAATAAAAGGCGATTGGATGATTAGTGGAAGAAAAGTAGGGAAACGATAAACAACGTGGCGTACAGAAAACGAAGTTCACAATAGGTGTTCAGAAAGTTTGGTTATGGGAATTCATCGTTTATTATTATTCTTTTTCTTTTTTAACATAGGCAGGACATTAGGCAATATAATAAAAAGAGCTTGGTGGCGCAACCCACCACCCCGTTCCAAAGGAGACACTCATAGCATCCATCCATCCATCCATCCATTCATCCATCCGGTCTGGAAGGTTTGTCTGCGGCGGCTGCTGTGAAACGTGCCCATACGTCACCGACGCGCTGCCCCCAGCAAAACAGACTACACCATTACATGCATGAGCTCTACAACAAGTCTCATTGCACCAATTGTAACACATCCCTTAACGTATATCATTTACTCTGGCCGTGCTCGCAAGCTCACATACGCACCGAACCGGACAAGCGCAAGTTTGAAAAAGCAATCCGAAGCGAAGAACTCGCTCCCCAACTCTGGGCCTTCCAGCAGGTCCACGACGCCGCCAGGAAACTCAACCTCCCGGTTCCTTCGTGGGAGACGCCCACTCCATGAGAGCCCGAAGCTCTCGTGGCCTGCAGGACCTTGAATAAAGTTGATTTCCTTCCTTCCTTCCTTCTCCCGATATCCAGATTAACTAAATGGTCGTGCGACAGTTCTCTCCGTTTGCAACATGCCGCACGTGACAGCTTGTGCGCGTCAGTCAATATATGGCGAAATGAAAACACGGTAGGCTGCGCTCAAACTTCGGATTAGCGAGTATCGTCATTTTTTTTCCTTACTCTGACGTATTACGTTAAACTATTGCAGTTGCTTGGAGTTGTTGATAAATTTGACTTCGCCCTACCATCTGCTATCCGCCTGGTTAGCTCAGATGGTTGAGTAGCTGGCCGGAAAGGCGGTGGTCCCGGGTTCGAGTCCCAGACAAGGACGAATTTTCAACTGCGAAGCTTTTTTTTTTTTCGAGGAACCCGTACGGGTTTCGATTGTAGCACTTAGTTTTGTTTGGGTGGATGTCCCCTTTTCCTTTTATGAAATAACTTATTCTGTGCACTGGGCCGAATTAGGATCAGATAAGTATATGTACTAGCGCTTTGTGATACTTATTAAGCGTATGAGGAACATATATGGTCACTGTCTTTCTTGCATAGTTGACTACCTAAATTGTTCTCTGCTACCGTTGTACTAGAGCGTGGCGCAGTACATTCACTAGATTCACCTTGCGAGTTCCTATTTGTATACTTGGGAACGCACAAATAATATGTCTCGGCCTGTACTGCTCTGAACTTGATTCGGTTTGTTGCGTTTTAATCACGAAGTGAAAATAAACCAAATGTAGCCAGCGTTTTCTTTTTTTAATCAGTACTGGTAATTATTTTATCCAAATTCTTTGAAGGAGCCCTGAACCACATTTCTCCGTAGGTGCCCCGTGGATACTTCGGCGGCCGCGGGGTGTCGCGACGAGTCCGCTGGCTTTGCGCACTGCGGCTCTCTGAGCACAACTGCCTTTGACTTGGATTTAGCCCGACCTAAAGCCTGTTTCACATGCAAGCGAAACTGCTCGCGAATCCTGCCGCCGCGCCGCAGAAATCTGCTTCGAGCGGCGGCGGCGGCACTAGTGGCGGGGGTCGGGCAAGTTGGAATTTCATCGCAGCGGCAGAGCGGCAGCACCGCTTCCGAACGGCCCGCCTCGACACGTGACCAGTGGAGGACTAGTGGGGGAAAGCCTGCGCATATGACGATGTTATTTACTTGCGGCACGTCGTACGGGCAACATGCCAAGAGAGCTCTTCAACGAATTGCTAAGCGCAGGATATGCATTTGTAGAATAAAAATTTGAGAGGCAGGGACAAAGCAATGCTTTTGTTGGTAGTCGCAAACTACCGAAACTGGCTGAAAGTACCGTGTTTTTTGCCAGCAACATTGCTATTCGCAGCGGCGGAAAACGCGCGGCGGCAGTGCATGTGAAACGAAACCTCGCGAAAAGCTCCGCAGCGCCGCGCCGCTGTTCGCTCCATTCGCTCAATCGCTTGCATGTGAAACAGGCTTAAGGTGGAAGTAGTGGCGTCTGCATGAACATCCAAAATCAAATTTCAACTGCGCGCCACGGTGACTTTCAGCAGACGGAGCGTTGTGGGCATGCCCTGCTCCGCCTTCGCTGTGCGAGGCATTGAAGAAGGAGCGGAAGCGCCGTGGAAGGGGTGTGTGACTGGTGCTGAACCAATTACAGTGCTTTTTGTGGCAAGGTATTTCAGAAAAAGCCTATTTTAACTTCGAATGCATTTCCCCAATTCGATAAAGAGCGGTTCGAGGCCCTATAGGGTTTCGTGAGGAATGCCGAATCTATCCTGTTCGGTGTCGTGAAGGCCCACATACATACAGGACCTAAACCGTTATACAGACAGCAACGGAAAGTTAATGCTAGATCTCTACGAGCAACTTAACCTCGTTATAGTGAAGACGGCACCTAAATTTGATGGCCAGACGACATGGGAAATCGGAAGTAGGCAATCCATTTATTGCTGCCTGATGACGGAAGGTATTTATCATAGGTTGAGAGAAATTGTCGTTGAAGAGGAAGAGTACAGCAGCATCGGGAGTGAGCATAAACACATCATTTTTTTTAAAATTCGATGTCTGGTTTTGAAAGAAAGGAAGAGGCGAACAATGGCCAGTCAAAATTAGAACGCTGAACAAAAAACAAATACGGTCAGAAGCGCCTGGAAACAACTTGCTGAATGGCCAAGCAAGGAGTGGGAATATAGTGAGCTTCTAAGTGTAATGACCAGAGAAATAAGAGAAGCAACACGCTTGTTGGAAAGGAAAATGGAAAACAAAAACCTTGTGGAACAAGGAGTTACGGCAAGCGATCGCCGAACGACAGAAGACCTCCAGAGAGCACAGGCAGGCAAGGAAAGCGTTGTTGCCGAGGGATGAAGTAGACTGAAGTTGGTAAATGTACAGGAGAAAAAATATATGGTTCAAGTAGTGGTTCAAACAAATATTAACCAATAAAGCGAACGTTAGTTGTCAGAAAAACCTGAGAAAGAGAAGGCCGCACCTAGAATATTTTTCGAACCACATGAAATGATAAAGCAGGAAGTCTGGAACAATACAACATATTCTAAATGAAGATGGAAACAAAGCGAAATGGGGCGAGGTATTAAATTACGACCGAGAAATGATCAGCCGAATGATTTAAAAGCAATGACAAGGTGAATCCTGAGGAAAAAAAAAAGAGCATGAACGAGAACGAGGCATAACAACGAGCTAGTGCTGACATATGTCAACCGGAAGAGCGAACGAATGGAAAATTCCTAAGCGCACAGCCACCGAGTTAGACTAGGTTCCGGTTGGGCTGATTAATGAACTAGGGCCAAAGAGTGAGGCAGCTCTATTGAAAACAGTAGGAAAAAAAAAGGCAGCAAGTCCATGGTGCCCTTTTGGAATAAATATACAGCTGTAGGCTTACGACAGCATGTTCACGGGCACCTTCTCATCTGGCTCAAGGATGCCCGAACGAGGAACGCTGCAATGCCAATGCACCTTCACTCTAAGGCAGAAGAGCGTCAAAGGGGTGTGCGTGGTTCATCCCTTTGGGGCGCTACCACAACCATGAATCCCTTTTGGGACTAATCGAAGCAGGTTTAACAGTTCGTACCAATGCAGTTTCACCTCATTAGACTAACATTTAGTCCTGATTTGCACCTGACCAGACAAACGGTTAGCCCAAACAGGTACACCAGGAGAATAATCCAATTAACCTGAGCTCAGACGATCAGTTTCTCCCCAAGAATGAAATTTTATTTACTGAAATTACACCCTCAAGCATGACGTTCCGTCCCACGCCACGCTTTATCGAGGGCTAAATTGGGATTTTCACTTTGCTTGAAAATCTAGCAGTGTCTGCTGTCTGCTTTACTACTTTGGCAGACCGGGCACCAAGGTGTCACAGAAATTGATCTCAAGTGACGAAAAACATGGAATCTTGGCAAAGAAACAAAATGTGAACAAATAAAGCAACTCAGTGAATGCGCTTCCTTGAACAGAGTCGTCTGCACTATTCAAGACGCCTGTGGCGAGCAGGGCGGTAGAACAGCGCGCCTACGAAGCGCGCCGTCGTCGACAGAAGCGGGGAACGTGCGCTGCGACGGCGGGCGCCACGTAATACGCACGAAGGTCGTGCCGCAAACGCCAAGCGCATGCAGCTTCGGTTGGATGAGCCCTACCAACCCCACTACCATCGCAATTGTGGATGATTTCAACACAGACGTCTCTCGGCCGGACGGAAAGTGGTTCGTGGCGTTTCTCTTGGAAAGGTTCCGCATTCAATGTTGCACACACATCAGTGTACCCACGACGCGTCATCGGTTGCGTATGTATCGACTGGCGACCGGAATGAGCGGTGGCACAACATCAGAGCACAATCTATGCTGGTTTCTTGTGGTCCGTACATAAATAGCCCCGTGGGGCGAGGAAGTTAGTCTTAACAGTAGAGAGGGAAATACAGCACGTTGCACATGAACAGCCGATGATAACAGGCACGCACCAGTACTGATATGATTCATCCTCCCATCTAACGATGTCCGTTATTAAGCGTTAGTCGTTTGTTGAAAGTTCACATTGTAAGCTAAACACAGGGGTGGCCTTGCGTGTCGCGTGAACCACCTTGGCAGGGGAGGCTGCGCCGTCACACCCGTGGCTGTAGCATCCTTTGGCAGTGACGGGACGTGTGCCCCAGTCGGTTGGTCATCGGATGAGTCGTTGCCGTCTGATGAGCATGAAGCGAATTGCTCCCTCGTTGCGAGTAAATGCTGCCGGTTGTGCCGTAAGACGTTTCCCTCGGTTTGAACGAGGCAGGACCGCGGTGCGGCAGGTGCGATAACTTTTCTTTCCCATGAGGACCCTTTCATGCGTACGACGTCACTCTGTTCAATAGCTAGCAAGTACCGGCACTTGTGACTTGACTGCTTGTGCTTCCTGACCTGAATGATAGGGTGCGGGCGGAAGTCAGGCAGCGAGGTGCGAAGACGCCTTCCTTGAAGCAGTTCTCCAGGCGACCAGCGGTCTTCCAAAGGACTCGATCAGTAATTCAATACGCCAAGCCGAAAATCCTCATTTTGTTCACTTGCTTTCTTCAAAATCTTTTCAATAACCTTTACTCCCTTTTCTGCAAGGCCATTGGAGCGCGGAAATTGTGGGTTGGATGTCACGTGCTTCATCATCATCAGCCTGGTTACACCCACTGCAGGGCAAAGGCCTCTCCCATACTTCTCCAACTACCCCGGTCATGTACTAATTGTGGCCATGTTGTCCCTGCAAACTTCTTAATCTCATCCGCCCACCTAAGTTTCTGTCGCCCCCTGCTACGCTTCCCTTCCCTTGGAATCCAGTCGTAACCCTTAATGACCATCGCTTACTTTTCCTCCTCATTACATGTCCGGCCCATGCCCAGTGGCGTAGCAACGGGGGGAGCCGGGGGGCCGTGGGCCCCGGGTGCAAGGGGCAAGTTGGGGGGGGGGGGGGGGGGGTGTCGTATGCGTCTGAATACACCCGGAAATTTTCGATATCCTCGCCTTCCTCGACTACACCCGGGGGGAGGGGGGGGGGTGACAGAAGACCTATGGGCCCCGGGTGCCAGACGACCTAGCTACGCCACTGCCCATGCCCATTTCTTTTTCTTGATTTCAACTAAGATGTCATTAATTCGCGTTTGTTCCCTCACCCAATCTGCTCTTTTCTTACCCTTTAACGTTACACCCATCATTCTTCTTTCCATAGCTCGTTGCGTCGTCCTCAATTTAAATAGAACCCTTTTCGTAAGCCTCCAGGTTTCCTCCCCAGCTGCCTTACCCCTTTGCACCGCTCCCAAGGCTTTCTTTACTTCTTCCGGCGTTACTTGTGGGATTTCAAATTCCTCTACACTATTCTCTCTTCCATTATCGTTGTGGGTGCCAATGGTACTGTATAAATCTCTACATAACTCCTCAGACACTTGAACGATCTCATTCATATCAGTAATGATATTGCCGGCTTTGTCTCTTAACGCACACGTCTGATTCTTGCCTATTCCTAGTTTCTTCACTGCTTTTAGGCTTCCTCCGTTCCTGAGAGCATGCTCAATTCTATCCATATTATACTTCCTTGTGTCAGCAATCTTACGCTTGTTGATTAACTTGGAAAGTTCTGGTATTTCTCTTCTAGCTGTAGGGTTAGAGGCTTTCATACATTGGCGTTTCTTCATCAGATCTTTCGTATCCTACGATAGCTTACTGGTATCCTGTCTAACGGAGTTACCCCCGACTTCTATTGCACACTCCTTAATGATGCCCATAAAATTGTCGTTCATTGCTTCAACACTAAGGTTCTCTTCCTGAGTTAAAGCCGGATACCTCTTCTGTAGCTTGATCCGGAATTACCGCTAACTTATTGATTGACTTCTTATGTACCAGTTTCTTCCGTTCCCTCCTCAAGTCTAGGCTAATTCGAGTTCTTACCATCCTACGGTCACTGCGGCGCAGCTTGCCGAGCACGTCCACATTTTGTATGATGCCAGGATTAGCGCAGAGTATAAAGTCTATTTTATTTCTAGTCTCGCCATTCGGGCTCCTCCACGTCCACTTTCGGCTATCCCGCTTGCGGAAGAAGGTATTCATTATCCGCATATTATTCTGTTCTGCAAACTCTACTAATAACTGTCCCCTGCTATTCCTAGAGCCTATGTCGTATTCCCCCACTGACTTGTCTCCAGCCTGCTTCTTGCCTACCCTGGCATTGAAGTCGCCCATCAGTATAGTGTATATTGTTTTGACTTTACCCATCGCCGATTCCACGTCTTCATAGAAGCTTTCGACTTCCTGGTCATCATGACTGGATGTAGGGGCGTAGACCTGCACGACTTTCAATTTGTACCTTTTATTAATTTTCACAACAAGACCTGCCATCCTCTCGTTAATGCTATAGAGTTCCTGTATGTGCGAATATGCGATTATGCGATTATGCGAATATGCGATTATGGAATATGCGATATGGGAATATGCGATATGTATGCGATTTGGGAATATCATTGTTCGGTGTCTGTCAATACTGTTCACGCATATGCTACCGGCCTGAAGGTGTAATCGTGACGCTGTAACAGGGCTGAGCCACCCCAGCTTGCCGTCACTGACGTCACTTTTCTGACGTCAGACGTCACTTTTGTTTCCCTACTTGGGTCAAATAATATTTCTAGAAAGGGCGCTTTGGTGAAAGCTTTGCGAATGTCCTGCCAGTCTCTCTCGTGGTTAGTCGTCCACTCAATATCCTTATTAGTCAGGAATCCGACTCCTAGTTCTCGTCTCTCCGCTATGCACCGGTGGCACAGGACGTGCCCGCTTTTTCACGTGCTTATAGTCCTACGATTTCGAAACACTTGCGAACTCAAGGCTAGAGAACTGCGGTCCGTTATCAGTTCAAACTTCTGCTAGAATCTCATATCTTGAAAACATTGCACTAAGTCTTTCGATGACTGTGCCCGCACGGAAATCGGACAGCTTCTCGATTTCTGGGAATTTTTGACATTGCATCGTAAGCGCTCAAATACTACTTTCCTCCGTACTGAAATATATTGACGCCGACATGGTGCCAGGCTTGGGTTGGTGGTGGACGAAGCATTAGTGGTTCTGCTGGCTGGCTGTACGCGTACTTTCCGCAGATTCCAGGTTTCTGGCTCAACTCTTCTATGTCAGAATTTATCCCAGTTTAGTAAACGAGTTGCCTAGCTCTTGCATTGCTCTTAGCCGTACCGAGGTGGCCTGCATGAATTCGCTGTAACGTCTCGGCACGCAAGCTTGTCGGACCCACCACCCTAGTTCCTTTCATGATTACGCCGTTCACAAGTGACAGTTCCGGTGCGATTGGCTTAAGGCATCCTTCTATGGGCGCTCCTGTCGAAATGCGTTTTATCACACTGTGAAGATAAGGATCCGCCGATGTCTCGCGCGCAAGGCGCGTCATTTTTCTTTCAGTCACGGTTGCCGAGAGTAGCTGGATGGCGTTCAAGATCATCCTTGTCCACAGCGGCGATGCCCTCGGGAATCGGAGACCTTGACATCATATCGGCGAACTCCATCTGTTTGCCGGGAATGTACCATAATATGTAGTTGTGCTTCAGCAGTCTCAAGAAAAAACGCTCAACTCTAGGAGGCCAATTTCTTTCTTCGCAATATCCATCAGCGGCCGGCGGTCACTTACTAAGGAAGTTGGACGGCCGTAGACAAAATGAAAATTTTCGCAATCAAAGACTAAAGCAAGTGTTTCTTTCTCGATTTGGGAATATCGTTGTTCGGTGTCTGTCAATACTGTTCACGCATATGCTACCGGCCTGAAGGTGTAACCGTGACGCTGTAACAGGGCTGAGCCACCCCAGCTTGCCGTCACTGACGTCACTTTTCTGACGTCAAACGTCACTTTTGTTTCCCTCCTTGGGTCAAATATTTCTAGAAAGGACGCTTTGGTGAAAGCTTTGCAAATGTCCTGCCAGTCTCTCTCGTGGTTAGTCGTCCACTCAAGCAGCGCGTCCTGCTTGATAAGGAAGCGCAACGCTGATGTTCGCTGAGCTAATGCTGGTAAGTATTTGCTTAAGTATAGGTCACAACACCAAGCATTCTTTGCACCGCTTGCTTATCTTTCGGTTTCGGCATTTCGACAAGGCTGTTCACCAGATTTGGGGTTACGCCTTTGCTGCTAATAATGTCGCCCAAAAGTGCGATTTCGTCGACGCCGAGTTGCCGCGTTGAAGGTCAAGCCTTGAGCCGCGCTCGGCACGCTACGCAGCCGTTCGTCATGTTCTGCCCGAGTTGTGCCCCAGACGAGCGCATCGTCGGCATATACGCGCACACCGGGAAGTCAATAAAATATTTCACTTAGGACTTTCTGGAATTCTTCGCTGGCGGAGGCAATGCCGAAAGGAAGCAGCAAAAACAATAACGACCGAAGGGTGTTGCGAACGTGCATATTCTGGATGACTCCTCATCGAGAGGAACTTGATGAAACCCGGCGTCTAAACACGAGAAGTATTTTGCACCTGTCAACTCCGCCTCAGTGTCCTCTCGACGAGGCATCTGGTAGTGTTCCCGTTTCAGGCTCTCGTAAATTTTTCTCGGGTGAAGACATACTGTTACCTTTCCGTCTTCTTTGCGTACAATGACTAATGGGCTCACCCAGTCTGTTGGGTCGCTCATTTTCCGAACGATGCACTCTCGTTCCATGCGTTCCAGTTCGACACGCAGGGGCTACTGAAGCGACAGGGGCACTCGTAGTGCTGGCTGGACGACGGTTACGTCGTCTTTGCGGAATATTATTCTGTGCTTTCGTCTTATGCATCCAGTTCCTTCGAATAGTCGAGGAAACTGTTGTGCTACACAATCTGTGGTCGTGATCGCTTCCGCCGCTCGTTGCATCAGATCCAATCGCTCGCTAGTCTCAAGTCTTAAAATTGCTTGGTGGTTCTTTTTCTACCACGAAACATTCTGCAGCCAATTCGCTGTATTAGTGATTTTGCTGCAACCGTGCCACAATGTTTGATAAGCCCGCCTTTGTACGAGCAAATTGTAGCACTGGGCACTAGTGCAATAATACCTAACTTGCGGTACATCGAGAAGGGTATTATGTTTTCTGGCGACCCGATGCCAACGTTGAACACAACTTCTCGGCTGCCAATCTTCGCCTTAACCCGCCAGCCACGATTGGTGTCGACAGTTCCAACAGCAACGTTTAGCACTTCGAAGTCCTACGAAGTCCTACGATTTCGAAACACTTGCGAACTCAAGGCTAGAGAACTGCGGTCCGTTATCAGTTCAAACTTCTGCTAGAATCTCATACCTTGAAAACATTGCACTAAGTCTTTCGATGAATGTGCCCGCACGGAAATCGGACAGCTTCTCGACTTCGAATGCTAAACGAATGTTCAGCATTCGTTTAGCACGAATGCTGAACCTCATTTACGCCAGTTGTTCTGCAGCAAGACCCGAAATGGTTGAGCCCGTGCCACGAGTGACATGTCTTTCCATATCTAGGGCATCGGCGAAGGGCGTGTACCCGGCGGCAGCGAGTACATCTGCTTTCTGGTTGTGGGCGTCGTTTCGGTACTTTAGGCGTACGTTGGCTTAAGCTAACCACGGCTATTTCTGCCTCTAACTTTCCTGTGTTCCAAACTTCCCTCTGACGGCTTGCAGTCTTTGCCGCTTTGCACAACGTAAGGGCTTTCCGACAGCGAAATATGAGTGCGCTGACCAAGTACGGTCAGCGCACTCGTAATTACTTCATCCATCCCTCTCTCGATAAACCACCAGCAAGTGCCTTTCGCGTGAAATCAAAGCATAAATTAAAGCAAAATTATTCGTCACATTAACCTATAATCCCTTACACTGTTGGTTCTTTCATGTATACTGAAACCCTACATAACTTTATGGTACTGGAGCAAGTACATCAATTTATTTATTTCATTATACACCTACTACTGATGTGTGTGGATAGAGCGTAAAAAGAGTACTTTTGTTTTGTTTCAGTGCCCTGCTCCCTGCAGATCTCATATGTATATTCCTGTGTCTTTTTTGGTTCCTATTTCGATCGTTTCTTTTTGGCTGTTGTCAATAGGATAATTCATGGTTTTTAAGTGATATACAAACGCCTGATGTATGTTTTCTTGATCTGTATTAAGAATGCTGGGTATTGCTACTTTTCAGCGTGGGATACATGGTTTGTTTTCATTTCTGTCTCGTCATCGCTGTTTGTGTTTCTCTTCTGTGTCCGTTCCTGCTAGCAATGTTTCTGCATGTATTGTAGTATCCGCGATAATACATTGTGTTAAACGCGGCCTGTCGGCTCTGCCCTTCAAGCCCAATGTGGCTTTGGCAGGCCTGTTATGTATTAGTGGTGGCGGAATTCCTGTGTCAATGAAGTAAGATTATTATTATTATTATTATTATTATTATTATTATTATTATTATTATTATTATTATTATTATTATTTTCAAGCGTTAGTTTGTCCCTTAGCATCTTTTCCCCAAGCATGGACGAGTTCGCACCAAAAAAAGATTTGGTGATGCACCATCTCATCGACCATGGTGCTGAAGTGGCAGTGCCTGGCTTGTTTCTTCAAGTCCCGCAGGACCTACTCGAAGGGTTCCCCTTGAGCTTGGAGGCGAGTGTGAAAGTTTTATCGTTCATGGACATCGTTTTGCTGCTGGACGCAGTACGACTCGAACTTGGCGACCACCCTGTCGTAGTTCATTCATTCATTCATTCATTCATTCATTCATTCATTCATTCATTCATTCATTCATCCATTCATTCATTCAGTTTTTATTTTCCAGAAAAAAATAGACATTTCTGGTAGGGGTACCTGGGCAAAAATGTATTTTGACAGCTTGACTGGGCCCGGGCAACCTGGAAACATTTAGCAGTGGTGACATTCAAGAGATGAAGCAAATTAATGATAAAAAACAGCCATTAATAACACATACAGGGGACATGCACATATTCTTCCACAAATATACTAACACACGCATATATTGTAAATACACAAAATAGACCAAAATTAGAGTTCAACAGCTCACAGATGTACTAAGAGTAAAAAATTTATAATGTATCCATTTCCAGCAATAATATAGGTTAGAAGTTTAGTCGTGATCAGCGGTGGCGTAAAGGTAGAACACCCGCCTCGCGTGCAAGAGGTCCGTGGTTCGAATCCCGGTGCCGCGCAATTTTCCACCGGATTAAGAAAAATCCGCGTGTTGGTAAAATTGCATAAACAGGCCTGGAGTGTGGCCTGATCCCGGTGACCAGAACCGGTAACGCACTCCCTCACCAGAGCAGGATTGGCCACCCTGGTGCAGTACTTGGCCACAACCTCCTATATGAACACAACAATCAAACCCCCGGCCCTCAGTCCCCAGCAGCTGCGAAGCAAGTGACCACGGCGGCGGTCAGACCTGCGACGCTGCAGAGGGTGCTAAGAATCCCTGGCTCCGGACAGGCCGCCATTGGAATATGAACCTGGCAACGTTTAACGCTAGAACGTTATCTAGTGAGGCGAGTGTAGCAGTGCTTTTGGAGGAATTAGAGGGCAGTAAATGGGATATAATAGGGCTCAGTGAAGTTAGGAGGCCAAAAGAAGCATATACAGTTCTAAAAAGCGGGCACGTCCTGTGCTACCGGGGCTTAGCGGAGAGACGAGAAGTAGGAGCCGGATTCCTGATTAATAAGAATATAGCTGCTAACATACAGGAATTCTATAGCATTAACGACAGGGTGGCAGGTCTTGTTGTGAAACTTAATGAGAGGTACAAAATGAAGGTTATACAGGTCTGCGCTCCTACATCCAGTCATGATGACCAGACATGGTTGTGTTTTCAGCTTCTACAAAATTGCAATGTCTGTGCAGACTAACCAGACCAGGCCTCTCTGATAAGCGCACGTGCAAAAAGAAACACCAGGAACCGTTTGTTGAATGCGTGGAACAAGTAGTTTACAACCTTCCTTTAAAGTGTGGCAAGAACTACGTGGGGCAAAGCGGAAGGTGCCTCAACGAGGGTTTAAAGGAACACCGGTATAATGTAGCAGAAAAGCGGGGTGGGTTCCTTGACGCCCACTGCAGGCATTGCAGCTACACTGTCGCCGGGGTGGATGATGGTGACCACTCGACGTGTGCTCCAGCATACAGAGACTGCTCCATTGTGGGAAAAGCCCGAGGTAGGATAACTCGCGAAATTGTAGAAGCAGAAATGATTGATAGGCTTGGAGATAACTGTGTGTCTAAATTATCAATTGCCCGTTCCCGCAAAGAGTTATCGTACCTGCGCAATAGTGTGTGGGGTTTTTTTGCAAACGGCGCATGTATGATGTACGCGAGAAAGTTGTATATATGTATGGGTCCCTTGCTCGAAATAAAGATTGTCGCAAGTTAGCGCCTGTGTGTGTCACGTCTCACTTTCGTCTTTCTCTTTCTAACGCGCTATGATCCTCACGTTGTTTCTTGCGCGGATCACAATGATTTTGGTTTTAGTTGGATTCACTTCAAGTCTATTTTGTTGGGACCAGAAAAACAACTTCTCAAGAAAAATGTTGCATTTTCCTGCCAAAACGTCTGCATCTGCACCAAAAAATAAAACAGTGCAATCGTTAGCGTAAATAACGAAATTACGTCAAGTGTCTATGTCGGTAATGTCATTTACGAATGTGTTAAATAACAATTGGTCTAAAACGCTGCCTTGCGGTACACCGGTATTAATTCTGAGATAAGAAGACCGGTTTTCACCTATTGATACTGTCTGACTTCTGTTTGTCAAATAGGTTTTAAAAAGTTCAAGAGCGTTACCGCGTGTCCCGTATAGTGAAAGCTTCTGTAATGAAATGTTATGGCTTACACAATCGAAAGCTTTTGTGAAATCAATGAAAAGACCTAGAGTAGAGTGGTTTTCATCTATATTGCGTAGTATATGTTCCTTTATGGTTAATAATGCGGTCTCAGTTGATCTCCCTTCTTTAAATCCATATAAAGCATGTGATAATATTTTTTTGTCGTTCAAGAAAATTTGTTGTTCTTGTTAATATAATCTTTTCCAGTCCTTTCGAAAAAATGGAAATAACACTTATTGGTCTGTAGTTAGCGACTTTGTTTCTATCTCCGCCTTTGTACAGTACAGCTACCTTGCTCTTTTTCATTTCGCTACGGAATGTTCCACTTTCCAAGACTAAGTTAAAGATGTGAACCAGTACGGGAAGGAGAAAACGCAGTACATACTTTACAGGTTTTATTTGAATTTTATCTGCATCTAATGCTTTGATGTTTTTGAAGTTCATAATTGTTGCGCGTATTTCTGTCTCATTTGTTGGTTCAAGGAATACACTTTCGATAGAACGGCTAGCTAAGCTCACTTTATCTATGGAAGCATTCTGTGCTGCGCCAATATTGATGAAGTGATGGTTGAAATATTCTGCCATTGCTTGGCCACTCAGCACTGTGTTGTTACATATGATTTGGTTTAGTGGTACATTTGCATCACCCCTACCCAATACATCATTTATTATTTTCCAAGCGCTCTCAGGATGCTTTGAAGCTATTCCAAAAAACCTTTGCTCATAATATGCTTTTTTGGATCGACGAAGTTCTGCGTTCAATTTGTTACGCGATTTCTTAAAAGTCTTCAGCGCATCAAACGTTCGCGTACGCAGCAAAGAGTGATAAAGGTTATTTTTGCTTTTTATCATTGAGGCATGTAATGGAGTGACCCACGGTTTTCTTGTCTCTTTATATGGCCTAAACGATTTAAAAGGAAAGTGTTTAGTGTACAAGTTCACAAAAATATTCATAAACTTAGAGTTGGCGTCGTCTGCGTTTTTTTTTTTTTTTCATGAAGACCGACGACCAGTCGTGTGTAGCTATATCACATTGGAAGGACTCGAGAGCGCTATCTGATATGTATTGTACGGTAAAACTTGATTGAGCTGCGTATTTGTCATCTACTGGTAGCTGCTAGAACATGAAAACAGGGCAATGGTCGCTATAATCCGATGCGATAGTACCAGCTTGAGTGACGATTGTTTCGTAATTTGTAATGGTTAAGTCTAGTGCTGTTGATGTAGTCAAGGTGACACGTGTTGCTGTCTCAATATGGTTTGTGAAACCAGTGCAAAGAAGTTTGGTCGTGAAATCTACTACGGTTGTGTTCTGCTCCAATACGTTTATATTGAAATCGCCAGTACATGCTAGGTGAAAATTGTTTTCTCGAACATATTCTAAAAGCAGTTCGAAGAAATTCAAGTCGTAATATCCCCAATTGGTTGACGGTAAATGACGCATATTATTTCGCGGTTGCTTCTTAAAGTTAGACATTCATAAGCATCAGTTGTTTTACAAAAATCAGTAAAAGGTTCACACTGAAAATCAGCATCGACATAGATTGAAACTCCGCCGCCTCTACGATTTGAGCGATTCATGCCGAAATTCCTATAACCATCAAGACGGAGTACAATGCAACCGTCATAGTACCAGGTCTCGGTGAGCATTATAATCTTGAATTTAAAAAAAAATTATTAATAAAATTTACAATGGATTCTTTGTTCAATGCTGCACGGGCATTCAAATGAAACAACAGATTTGCGAGAGTGCTGCTTCTGTCGAATTGATTCTGGGAGGGAAAACTCGTAGTAATCCATATTGCCGAGTCATACTACGAAGTGCTGCTACTCCGTCCTAGGTGTATTGCATGCCCTAGCAAGATCCTGTTCCTTGTGGATGTACACAACTTATGAGTGATCAATTTGTTTTGCCAGGATTTTGCCGTTGGCAGTCCACACAGACTTCCACTTTTGCTCATATTTCTTTTTAATGGCCATTCCGAGAAGCCTTTTTTGTGCTGGACAGAGATGCTCATTCACATAAATTGGAGTCCGGCCGCGAAGTCCAATGTCGGCATTAGTCAACCTAGTCTTCCTTGTGCTTTTTAGGGCTGCATCTCGCTTCGTACGCGACCGGAATGGAACTGCAATGCTCATATTGTCACTGTTCCGAGTCGGCACGCGGTGGCAGTTTTCGATATCACTTGCAGTTATCGGTTCGTTGATGACGCCATCTATTTTGGACAGGATGTCCGGAACGCTTTCGTTTGCTTGTTTTTAGATGCCCTTTATTTCAAAGCTGCGCTTCCTTGAATACTGCTCTGCATTTGCTAAACGATTATTTAGCTTCTCTGCCGTACCCTGCAACGCTATGCACTTTGCATTTAGAGCCTCACTCTCCTTCCTGAGCTGTGCGTTTTTTGCTTCTTTGCTTTGTGATTTACGTCTGAGGTCTATGATTGCTTCATGGGCAAATTCGAGGCTTTGGGTGATGTTTTTTTGTTCAGCTTTAAGCTCACGGATTTCCATTCTCAACTCTCTCTCCAGTGACCCTTTCGAACCTTTAAATTCCCGGAGATCTTTAAGCTTGGCAAAATAATTTTTCATTTCTTCTCTGACACGCTTGACATCCTTTGCCATTGTACCCTAGTGCAAAAACCAAAAATAAACAGGAAGAAAGAAGCGCGCATACACGATACCACAATTTCGTAAGAGTGAAAGGAAAAACACTCTGCAAATAGCAATGACAGCTTGGCAGCAGCAGTGACTTTAAGTACACCAGTTCCACTCGTGAGAAAAAAAATGTGGCGCTAACCTGCAACAACTACAAACAACGGTTTAGGATAGTCTCCAAAATCTTCACTACTGCTGCCAAGTGAAATTGGTTCCCAGAGCCAATGTGATCTAGAGGGCACCATCTCGCTGACAAGAGCGCCGCCTTGTCCCTGGAGCTGGGAAAGTCGTCCTCCGTTCGGCACGTGGCAGACGGGGCGATGCAGACGCTGATAGTGCAGCAGGCATGGTGACAATCTGCGGCAAGTACAAACGGCTTGTCCCCAAAATCGTCGCTACTGCTGCCAGGTAGTTTGCTTTCCCACCATGGCCAAAGTGAAGTTATTGAAGACCTTTAGTGCGTCTTCACCCACCAAGATGAGAAGCTGAGCTGTTTTTACTGCGCTTGATTTTGGCTTTTCGCCTAACGACGTTGCTTGCCAAAAAATTTCAAACGTTTGTTTGAAAAGGCTCCAGCTCTTGCCGCCGTATCCGGTGATGCGCAGTTGTACGGGAGGTTTTATGCTATCCATTCTTACTGCCTGAATTTGGTCACCGCCCTTGCTGCTCTCTGACGCGGGCAGCTGCCCCACCGCTGACACCATGTATCGACTGGCGACCGGAACGACGGGAGGCACAAGATCGGAGCACAATCTGTGCTGGTTAATTATTGTGGTCCGTACATAAATAGACCCATGGGGGAAGAAGGTTAGTGTTAACAGTAGAGAGGGAAATACAGCACACGAACGGCAGATGATAACAGGCATGCACCAGTAACGATAGTCCTCACATTGTTCACGAACCTTTCCACTGTCGTCACAGAGCCCGCCTATCACAGCGATCATAAAGCGATAGTCACCTTGGTGACCAATTAATAAATTTAAAAAGCAAACAAAAGAAGGTTAAAAAAGCATTGAGCATTCATTTTAATAAAAGAACAAAAATCGTGAAGAAAAATGAAATTTATTCTGGTGTCTTCTATTTTCAATACCACATCTATTACCATATTGTCACGGGGTAGTGACCGTCAAGAACACAGTACCAGAACTGTGAAGGACGAAAATAAATTTTATTGGGCGAACCTGTGCCCACAAAGCAGGTTACCTTCAAAGCGCAAGGATAGCGGCGAACACAGTGGACGATCGTCAGAATCTGATCTTCGGGTCAAGCGCGTCGGCTTTTATACAGTAGTCATCGAAGGTTCCAGAATAATTGCTGGTGCCCGCTTGTCTTCCAGAAAGTACTACACAATTCGCGTCGCGAATACATGCGATCAGATTGCACAAGGTTCGGTGACAACACACAATGAATAGAACCATCGATAACATTCCAATAAGTTCCAATCATGCGGGCGTGTATTGAGCTCAGTGATAACTTCAAGGAGTTAGTGGGTGAAATTCAGTCACCGAGAAAAGAATAAATAAGTACACGTGTCAGTAGACAGGGTCTCCTAGCTAAATTTAGCCAAAGCTTAAAGATGTGCAAATGTCATGTAGCTGGACAAACAATGTTAATTAGGAATTGAATTATGGGGTTTTACTTGCCAAAACCACTTTCTGATTATGAGGCACGCTGTAGTGGAAGACTCCGGTAATTTCGACTACCTGGGGTTCTTTAACGTGCACCTGAATCTAAGCACACGGGTATTTTCGCTCCTATCGAAATGCGGCCGCCGTGGCCGGGACTCAGTGCCGCGATCTCGTGCTCAGCAGTCCACTGAGCAACCACGGCAAGTCAACAAAGGTACTGTTGTTTGCCATCGCTTATGTTTTTCCACCTGTTTTCAGCGCGTCTATATATCCTTTTTTAAAAGAAATCCTCAACTGATGGTCTGCGATGTGCTTTCTTTCCTTCCGTCTCGGTTAGTTCACGCTGCCCAAGTCAAGGATGCATTACCCACTCGTCCAGCAAGCGCTCTACGAAGGCCTTGGTTGAAGTGTTTGAGGAAAGCGTGACTTCGGTCGGGGTTTGCGAGCCCCAGGCGCCGAGCACAAGCGCAAAATATGGCGATGTTCAGAGCGGCGTATGCCATCCGCGGAATGTCTTTTTTTTTTTTTCTCTCGCTAAGCTCGAGAGGTGGCACAAGGCCCCTTTAAGACAACAAATTTTCGGAAATTTCAAGCATCGAGTTTAAAGATCTGTCACTCAGCGATGGGTAAAAATGTCACAATTGTGCAAACTGCGCCTCATCCAAAGCGGAACACATTGACCTATTGTACGGCAGTCTGTAGTAACCCACTGAATGGAAAGTGGCACTTCTCCAAATCGCAGTAGACATTGCTTCAGTGTCATATACAATGCAAATTAATAAACCACATTTGTGCACTTGGGTTACTTGAACTTCGTATGTACTTATCTGCATTAGAAGGTCACATCTCTTCTTGGTGCAGAGTTAGTTTCGTAAAAGCTTGTGCTGCAGTCCACTGCTTAGGTGACGATTTACGGCAATCTTTGTACACAAGAATATTAGTGCCACGAATTTAACTGCGTCTTCCTGTACTGTCAGTAGTATTAAACGTGTTCTTACGAGTGCAGCTGATTCCATTAAAATCTGTTTAGGGTAAATTGCGTGAAAGCATTTCTGTGTTTGAAATGTACTTCAGTACGGAACAGGAGGCTTCCTCATAAGTCATTTTCAAAATTTTACCCCGTATGGCTCTGGTAACCTTACTAATTATTTTTATATGGCTGTTAAATAAATTTTGTGATGCCTTCATTTTTGGCAATGCAGTGAAGCACAAGGTACCAGGTGCCCCATATGCGACAAGGTCCTGTGCAACATGTCAAGCCTCCAGAGGCATTTGTCGCGGGCAGCGCACCCGGACAGCAAGCTGCACGTGTGCCTGGAGTGCGGAGAACAATCGACTCTGCAGGCGGCCCTGCAAAGCCACGGCCACACGCAAACCGGTAACAGGGGCTACACCTGGGTCTTTTGCGGCACGGCTTTAGGTTAGCGTACGCTATACCAGTGCGTATAGCGGGTCGTCACTGCGCGTGTGCAGAACGCTAAACCACCCATAGCGTACGCGTACGCACGCTGTTTCTAAGATTTAGCGTTGCCCACTTTGCGTGATTTACGCAGTTTACGTAACACATGGCGGCGGTCCCTGCTGCCCGCTTAGAATTGAATTTGGTGTTGATTTTGTGAAATTCGCTTCGTTCGTAGCAAATGACTGTGTAAACGGCATTCACTTAGTCTCAGGCCGCTTCAACGACAGAGTGTTATGGATAACCTTGTGGAGTTTTCGAGATCGCTTCTCGTTTAGAACGAGTAGAAGCCTAACGGGATGTATGGATGGATGCTATACGCGTCCCCGTTGGAATGGGGCGGACGATTGCGCCGCGAAGCTCTTGTTTTTATATTGCCTTATGTCCTACCTTTGTTAAGAAAGGAAGAAAAGCAAAAAAAAAACACGATGAATTTCCAGAACCGAAGTTTCGGAGTCCCTATTGTAAACTATGTTTTATTACGCCTCCGTTGTTTGTCGTTTCCCTGCTTTTCTTCCTCCAATCTCCCAGTCGCCTCTTACTAATGTCTATTGCAGACATTTTTAATTTACCCCTGCTCTCGCTGAACCCAAGGGCTTCAAAGAGGCCACTGATTCCTAAATCGACCGCTGGGCAGATCATCAGCAGCAGCAGCGGCAGCAGCAGCCGTTTTTATGTCCACTGCAGGACGAAGGCCTCTCCCTGCGATCTCCTATTGCCTCTGTCCTGCGCCAGCCCATTTCATTTTCATTTCATTTTATTACCTTAAAGACCCCTTGATAGGGATATTACATAAGGGGTGGGGATACATTCGCACAAAATATGCATAATACATAACTGAACACGCAAACAACAACAAAAAACTAGATGAGCTAAAGTGTTACATACGTCAGCGCAAATACATAGACCTAAATAATACAAACTAAAATTGCACGAGCATATAAGTCTGTTAACACAAGTTATTTTCATTGTGAAAAGTGCGCTGTGACACTCTCCATGAACGTACAAGGGCAAATGATGGCGGCGATTTGGTAGGGCAGGTTGTTGCATTCTGTAGTAGCATGGCAAAAAAATGAGGCGGAAAAGGTAACGGTGCGCATGCGAGGGCCGCCCACTTGAAAAGTGTGTCTTGTACGATGAGATTCCAACTAGCGCCCGCCAATTTCCTAATTTCATTGCTCCACCTAGTCTTCTGCCGTCCTCGACTGCGTTTCCCTTCTCTTGGTACCCATTCTGTAACCCTAATGCTCCAACGGTTACCTAACCGGTGCATTACATGACCTGCCCAGCTTCATTTTTTCTCTTAATGTCAATTTGAATATCGGCTATACCCGTTTGCTCTCTGACACAAACCGCTCTCTTTCTGTCTCTTAACGCTATGCCTAGCATTCTTCGTTCCATCGCGCTTTGCGCGATCCTTAACTTGTTCTCAAGCTTCTTTGTCAGTCTCCAAGCCAGGAAAATATGTCCTAGGTCATATGTCAGGACTGGTAAAATGCACTGATTGTACACGTTCCTTTTCAATGATAATGGTAAACTTCCAGTCAGGAGCTCACAATGTTTGCCGTATGCGATCCAACCCATTTTTATTCTTCTATGAATTTCCATCTCAGGATCAGGGTTCTCTGTTGGTATTTTACCTACGTGAACGTATTCCTTCACAGACTCCAGAGGCAGACCGGCGATCCTAAACTCTTGTTTTTTTTTTTTTTTGCCCGTCATTGTCTTTGTCTTCTGCATATTAATCTTCAACCCCAATCTTACACTCTCTCTCTGTTAAGGTCCTCCATCATTTGATGTAACTCGTCTGCATTGTTGCTGAATAGAACAATGTCATCGGCACGTAGGTTGCTGAGATATTCGCCGTCGCTACTTATTCTTAAGCCCCCCCCCCCCCCCCATTTATTAGCTTGAATAATTCTTCCAAGCACGCAGTGAAGAGCATTGGAGAGAGTGTGTCTTCCTGTCTGACCCCTCTCTGCATAAGTATCTTCCTGCTTTTCTTGTTTAGAATTAAGGTACCCGTAGAACCATTACGAATATGTTGAATTAGCGATGAAAAAAGTGCTAACTCAGTATACTATAGTAATAGGCGATTTCAATGCAAAAGTAAGGAAAAAGCAGGCTGGCGAACAAGCAATTGGCAACTACGGCGTCGATTCTAGGAACGCTAGAGGAGAGATGATAGTAGAATTCTCAGAAAGGAGTATGCTGCTAATAATGAACACCTTTTTCAGGAAGCGTAGCAACAGAAAGTGGACCTGAAAAGGCCCTAATGGTGAAACAAGAAATGAAATTGGTTTCATACTTTCTGCCGATCCCATCATAGTGTAGGATGTAGAAGTGATAGGCAGGGTAAAGTGCAGCGATCATAGGTTAGTGAGGGCTGCGATTAACTTGTAAAATTGGTCAAGAAAAAACAGGTCAACTTAGAGGCAGTAAGGGTAAAAGCAGACAAATTCAGGCTGGTATTTTCAAACAAATATGCAGCCCTAGAACAGAGAGATGAAGACGACATAGAGGTAATGAATGAAAACGTATCTAGGCTGGCTTCAGACGCAGCAATTGAAGTGGGAGGCAAGGCACCAAGGCAACCAGTAGGCAAGCTCTCCCAAGTAACAAAGGACCTAATAAAGAAACGACAAAGAATGAAAGTGCCCAACTCAAGACATCAGGTAGTATTCGCTGAACTGTCAAAACTCATCAACAAGGGGAAAATAAGTGATATTCGAAACTATAACGTGAGAAAGACTGAAGAATCCGTAAAAGATGGACGCAGCCTGAAATCAGTGAGAATGAAATTCGGCATAGGACAAACACTGAAATTTAAGCAGGGTAATTTCATCAGCAATCTCGAAGGTATAGTAAAAGCAGCAGAATAATTCTATACTGACCTCTACAGTACCCAGAGGATTCAGGACTGCTCTATTGAAAACAATAATGAACAGTATGCAGAAACTCCTCCTATAACTAGAGATGAGGTCAGAAGTGCCTAGGAAGGCATGAAACGGGGAAAAGCAGCAGGAGAGGATAGAATTACAGTCGATTTAATCAAAGATGAAGGAGGCATAATGCTGCAAGGGTCCCAGAAAACTGGAAGAATAGAAACAATATACCAATCCACAAAAAGGGAGACCTTAAGGAATTGAAAAATTATGGTCCCATTAGCTTAGTCCCAGTATATATAAAATATTCACCAAAATAATCTCCAATAGAATGAGGACAATACTGGACTTTAGTCAACCAAGGGAACAGGCTGGCTTCAGAAAGAGATACTCTACAACGGATCACATCCACGTCATTAATCAGGTAATCGAGAAATCCGCAGAGTACAATAAACATCTCTATATGGCTTTCATAGATTACTAAAAGGCATTTGATTCAATAGAGATACCAGCAGTCATAGATGCATTAAGTAAGCAAGGAGTACACACCGCTTACAGAAAGACCGTGGAAAATATCTACAGAGATACCACAGCCACCTTAATTCTACACAAGAAAAGTAGGAAGATACTTATAAAGAAAGGGGTTAGACAAGGAGACACAATCGCCAATGCTATTCACTGCGTGCTTGGAAGAAGTATTCAAGCTATTAAACTGGGAAGGCTAGCAGTAAGGATCGACGGCGAATATCTCAGCAACCTTCGCTTTGCAGATGACATTGTTTTGTTCACCAACACTGCAGACGAGTTGCAACAAATTATAGACGACATTAGCAGAGAGAGCGTAAGAGTGGGCTTGAAGATTATTATGCAGAAGACGAAGATAATGACGAATACCTGGGCAAGAGAACAAGAATTCAGGATCGCCAGTCAGTCTCTATAGGCGGTGTAGGGGTACGTTTACCTAGGTCAAATAATCACATGGAACCCTGACCACCAGAAGGAAAATCACAGAATGAAAATGCGTTGGATCGCATACAGCAGACATCGTGAGCTCCTGACTGGGAGCTTACCGTTATGATTTAAAGGGAAAGTATACAATCAGTGCATTTTACCGGTGCTGACATATGGCGCGGAGACTTGGAGACTGACAAAGAAGCTTGAGAACTAGTTAAGGACCGCGCAAAGAGCGATGGAACGAAGAATGCTAGGCATAACCTTAAGAGACAGAAAGAGAGCGGTTTGGGTCAGAGAGCAAACGGGTACAGCCGATATTCTAATTGACATTAGACAGCTTTAGTTTAGCGTTTGCAACCAAACGGAAACGCATTACGTACGTAAAGAAATAGCGTTTTCATCACTGCGCATGCTCTGAGCGTTATTGGGTTTCTGCGGTTTACGTGTACTATAATAACGTACGTCATTAAGCGAGTTTAACGTTCGAATGTTTACGTACGTTAAGAAATAGCGCTGTCGAACATGGCGGCACCCATGGATCCCGCTTCAGCGTGAATTCACGTGATGGCTGCGCTCTGACTCGCGTTGATGGCCATTAACTATTGAAATGAGCTTTCGCTTTCTCTAAACTCACCTGAAACGTTATGAGCGCATAGCGCTTCCAATTTCTGAAATCGTTCGGCGATTCCGGCGCCCGTGGACCTAACGGGACGCGTCGGCATAGCTACAGCAGAATGGTTGCTAATGGATTGTCCTGACTTGAATATGTTTGGCAAAAGGCACCAGACGGCGCCCTGTTTTATAACGTATTCCTTACGTTTGCGTTCCCATACTGCAAACTAAAGGTCTTGAACGGGCGCGCACCATAACATACCGCAAAGGTGATTACGCTTAACGTACGTATAGGTGACAAACGCTATTCTAAAGCTGTCTATTAAGAGAAAGAAATGAAGCTGGGCAGGTCATGTAATCCGCAGGTCAGACAACCGTTGGACCATTAGGGTTACAGAATGGATACCAAGAGAAGAGAAACGCAGTCGAGGACGGCAGAAGACTAGGTGGTGCGATGAAATTAGGAAATTCGCGGGCGCTTGTTGAAATCGGTTGGCGGAATACAGGGCTAATTGAAGATCGGTGGGGGAGGCCTTCGTCCTGCAGTGGACATAAAATAGGCTGATGATGATGATGATAGCCCCTATAGATAATTTCCAAGGCATTTACGTAAGCGTTCTGCACTCCTGGATTACGTAATGCCTCTATGACTGCTGATATCTCTACTCAACCGAATGCCTTCTCGTAATCTATGAAAGCCATGTAGAGAGGTTTCTTATACTCTGCGGATTTCACGATTGCCTGATTAATGGCATGGATGTTATCCATTGTAGAGTATCCCTTTCTGAAGACAGCCTGTTCCCTTGGTTGACTAAAGTCCAGTATTGCCCTTATTCTATTCGAGATTATTTGGGTAATATTTTATATAATACTGGGAGTAAGCTAATGGGGCCCATAATTTTTCAGTTCTTTAACGTCTCCCTTTTTGTGGATTAGTATAATGATTGCATTCTTCCAGTTTTCTGGCACCCTTGCAGTCGATAGACACTTCGTATAAAGAGCCCCCAGTTTTCCAAGGATTATGTCTCCTCCATCTTAAATCGACTGTTATTCCACCTTCTCCTGCCGCTCTTCCTCGTTTCATGTCTTGCAGGGCCCTTCTGACCTCATAGGTAGTTATTGGAAGAGTTTCTGTATCCTGTTCATTACTGTTTCTAATGGAGGTATCGTGGGTTATATGGGTACTGTACAGGTCATTATAGAATTATTCCTCTGCCTTTACGATACCTTTGAGATTGCTGATATTACCCTGATTATCTTTCAGTGCATACATATAGTTTGTCCTAGGCCAAGTTTCCTTCTCACTGATTTCAGACGGCGTCCATTTTTTACGGCTTCTTCAGTCTTTCTCTCGTTATAATTTCGAGTATCCCTTATTTTCGCCTTGTTAATCAGTGATGACAGTTCTGCGAATGCTATCTGATCTCTTGAGTTGGACACTTCCATTCTTTGTCGTTTCTTTATTAGGTCCTTTGTTACTTGGGAGGACTTCCCTACTGATTGCCTTGGTGCCTTGCCTCCCATTTCAGTTGCTGCCTCTGAAGCCAGCCTAGTTACGGTTTCATTCATTAGCTCTATGTCATCATCATCTCTCTGTTCTAAGGCTGCATATTTGTTTGCAAGTAGCAGCCTGAATTTGTCGGTGTTTACCCTTACTGCCTCTACGTTGACCTGTTTCTTCTTGACCAATTTTGCTCTTTCTCTCTTCAAATTGAGGTGAATCCTAGCCCTCACTAACCTATGATCACTGCAGTTTACCCTACCTGTCACTCCTGGGCAGATATCCACATGCTAGTACAACACTCTCCATCGTAAATTTGATTTTGAGATGTCAGCGCCACCTATCGATGAAGTTGGGTGATAGCCGGGACGACGGCATATTGCCTCTGAGATCGGAAGATTTTGCAGGCCAACAAAAAGCGTAATAAATGTGCGCTGCTTAGCGTACGCTATAGTTTCATCCGCGATAACTGTCTAGTATTTCTATCGGAACAAAAAATTACGCCCATCTCACGCACAGTGCGTTTTTATAAGCCAGCGAGACACAATGGCACAGTGCAGCGACAGACGCCCCTCAGTCACCGCAGTGGCTCTTGCAAAGCAAGTGGAAGTTTTATTCAGCCCTAAAATGTGTTGAATCGCAAGACGCGACGTGCTTCATCTCGTCGAAACGCGCCACAGTATGGTGAGCGAAGCCCAGATAAATTCGGCGGAGAACGCCTTCCGTAATTTCTGTATCGTCTGATGGAAGATGTCCTGGCTAGACAGCAACAGCAGGTAGCAAAAAGAAAAAACTGCAACCAAAGGGACGTTGAAAGCAACGTGCTTCAGACACTTGTGTTCATTATGCGCCAAAGGTTAACATAATAGGGCATGGTTGACAGCAAGAGCAGGTCGCAAGAAAAGTGGAACCAAAGGGACGTTGGAAGCAACGTGCTTCAGACAACTTGTGTTCAGTTATGCGCCAAAGGTTACACATAATAGGGCATGCTTGACAGCAACAGCAGGTAGCAAAAAAACTGGAACCAAAGGGACGTTGAAAGCAACGTACTTCAGACAACTTGTGTTCAGTTATGCGCCAAAGGTTAGACATAATAGGGTATGCTTGACAGCAACATCAGGTAGCAAAAAAACTGCAACCAAGGGGACGTTGAAAGCAACGTGCTTCAGACACTTGTGTTCAGTTAAGCGCGAAAGGTTACACATAATAGGGCATGGTTGACGGCAACAGCAGGTAGCAAAAAAACTGGAACCAAAGGGACGTTGGAAGCAACGTGCTTGAGACAACTTGTGTTCAGTTATGCGCCAAAGGTTACACATAATATGGTATGCTTGACAGCAACAGCAGGTAGCAAAAAAACTGCAACCAAAGGGACGTTGAAAGCAACGTGCTTCAGATAACTTGTGTTCAGTTATGCGCCAGAAGTTACACATAATATGGTATGCTTGACAGGAACAGCAGGTAGCAAAAAAACTGCAACCAAAGCGACGTTGAAAGCAACGTGCTTCAGATAACTTGTGTTCAGTTATACGCTAAAGATACAAAACATGACAGCATACAAATGCAAATAATCATGTGTAAAAAAGCAATCAACATATTGTTACGCGAAGGACGAGTCAGTAAGACGAGCAACTATTTACAGGTGGAAGAACTTTTTGAGGCGACGACATTGGTTAGCGCTCATTATGGACACTTGGGCTCCAGTATCAATTAACGCCGTCAACGGAACACCATCTACGTCTACTTCAATTAGGTTCGTGTTGGTGAGGCGCGTCAATGGAGGATTTGGACAGGACGAACCTGATGCAGCAATATCTCAGAAGTGAACCAACAAATAGCACTTACAATGCACAAGTGTGCGTAATTATGATAAGTGTCTGAGCACAAAAATGCACGAGCACTTCAATGGCGTGGCCTCAGGTACTCAAGTAGGCTAGGCGGATGAAGTCCAAAGTATTGCGACACCTGGCTGCCGTATATACATGTGTGGCAGTTAGAATAGTGGCAGCTTTATACATCTCAGACACTTATTGGCGCAGCAATTTCTGGTTCTTCTTAGAATCTAGAAAGGCAAATTCAGCAACAACCTTTCCAAAGCCCCACTCAACAGACTGACGAACCCGACTCATGCTGTAGTTGAATGCCAGCTGTGTGGCCGTCAAGGAAGAGCCGCCATAAGACTTCATTAGGAGCGGTTTCAAGGGGTAGGCCGGATCACCATACATGACGAAGTGATGGGGCCCCACCAGCTTCTCCAGTTTGGCATAGAGGCCGCTGCATTGCAGTATCCCTGCAATAAAAAAAATGAGTTCAATTGACTCACATAACGGCGAAATTAACTTCAGTTACATTAAAATTAGCACATCAGGTGAACATTTACTTTGCATGCATTATACATTTTCTGCGGGCTCAACAAAGCCATCCAAAAAGTATGTTAAAATGTACGTGGAAGACCGTTTCAGACACATCGAAGTGTAAATGAGGACAAAAGGGCTAAGGTTGGCACTATAGCTTTTTCTGTTCGTGCTTTGCTTTCTAAGCAGTCATGTAGTTCGTAAATTTATAATGTGATGGAAGTAAGCACTGTCCATATTCTTCCACAGTGCAATAAGTATGTTCAAGTTTATGCATCTGTATCACATCTGTATGGAAGTGACATTTTTTTTTTCACATAAGACACCAGACAACCTACCTGCATCATGCCGCTTTCCAGGATATGGACCATCAAGCTGGCATACAATGCCACTTGGGCACATCACCGACTGGTACTTCACTACATGCATCCGCTTGTGGCCGGAGAAGCAGTCACGCTGGTTTCTTTTGGGCCGGCACATGGACGCCAGACTCTGGAGTTTTGCAAGACGCGTAGCGCCACCTGCCGGTGCGAAGAGGCAGTAATTGAGTTGTGCTAAGCCCGACTCCCTTGCTAAGTTGCCTATGCAGCTAGCGACTGCGAAACAACGATTTAACTAGATTTTGGTCCATATGGCTAGCGTTTCGCGCATTTAACACCCAGACAGAGAGCTATGAATTTCTACGCTAGTCGGACGCGCCTCCGAACTGCCATAAAGCGCTTGCTGGCTCGTTCGTCAGAGTGATGGCGGAAACGACGGCAACCGCGATAGCTCCGCGCGCTACGAAGAAACGCCGCAGTCGACGCTACTGTTGTGTTGTAAATTGCCATGAACGTCAAGGACGGAATAACAACGTTCAGTTTTACCGATTTCCATCGCGATCGTAGAAGGTGAAAGGTCTGGATACAGGCCGTTCAACCTGTTGGGTAATCGGATTACTTGCATTCCCCACAACACAGCGGCTCGCATGAGAAAGTGCTACAATTTTGTTCTTCTGTAATTGTGTTGCGTAGCCCTGACGGAGGACCGTGGTAACTAAGCGAAAACTCAAGAATCTGCAGCCGCCACTTCGTTGGTAACAGAAAAAACAACGTTGCGAACCATCTTGCTTATGTGCCATCGATATCTCCGCCTTTTAACAGACGTCCGTCTCTGCTTGACTCAACAAGTGGAACGGAGAGATCTGGCAGGTCAGCTTAACCAAACATTTTGGTTCGTTTATGAATTCAAAATCCTATTCTAGAGCATCGTTGCATCGCGAGCTCATTTCTACTTTCGGTATTTTGTATGTCCTGCGCCGATACAACAAGCACGCTTCGCAATCTTCTGAGCCTGCTCGACTGCGTTTTTCAAATGTGAGCAATAAAGTTGCTGTAGGAGCACTGAATGAGTAATTGCGAAATAACGCACATGCGTAAAGAAAAAAAATGTCGCATTTATTTACATTTATTTGTGCGCGCTTGTTGCTCGAAGCGTCTGCAAAAAGTTCAAATTAAGGTACTGAGCGATGCTGTAGCTCCTGCGAGAAAGAAAGATGCAGCGCGTAGGCACTGTAGGACGCTTACTTTCGTTATGATCGCACGCTATTTGCTGCCTTGGAAAACGTTTTCTGCTTGCAGCCCTGGAAAAGGCTATGAAAGGATTTACTCTGTAAATAATTGCAAGACAAAACATTACGATAGGATACATAAAAATATAGAAGATACTTAATAAGTCTTGTGTTCAGGACATATTCAATATGAAAAAATTTGAAATGCTTAGATTTTTATGCTGATTGCCTATAGACAAACCTGATGCTCTCTGTACTTGCGAGTTGCAGCAGGCCGAAATAACACTTTAGACTTTATTTTATATTGTACACGTACTTCGCCCTGCTAAGCTTCCTTTCCGAAGCGTGGATGGGAGGAAGAAGCTTTCCAGGTCCTTGATTTTTAGGAAACTGTGCCTCAACACAAACGAAAGAGAAGGGTCCATTGTGGCCTATGCACCTTCGCTTGCGGACAGCTCTCCTTGCACTACTCAGTTCGCGCCAAGGCTCCGATGGGGGCGCTGGTGACGGGTTTTTCCGCAGCGCCGCCTGGGCAGAGTCTGAGGTCTATAGGCCGTGCCGTACCATCGATGAATGCCCAGCAGTTGGTCAGTGCTGCGCCGCGGTTGTGGATGGCCTGCGAGATGACAAAATGAAACGAGCTCAAAATACTGGTTTTAGTTAAAATGAAAAATAGGACTATTAGTTTCCCTTAAGTAGCTCCCTTACATAAAGCCATGTGTCCTAGATGACATCCCCCAACACACTTATATGTCCGTAATCTGTAGTAAGGGTATGTAGCTTGAAATACACACCAACATGCAATGTTTACATATATTTGATATGCCGACTTTATGTGAAACTTGCCGAGGTAAAATGCTCAGCCTAAATACAGAAGAGCAAGATTTCGGGGTAAAAATCAAGTTTTGAAGGGGAGGCTACTTCTGCATGAAAGGTGACTGCTCTGTAGATGCCTCATATCAATTTCTGTACTTGCAATACTGTCGCTTGGCGAGGTTATTGTTTTCTCTACATTTTATCCCGCCACATGTCGACGGCAGTTCGCGGGGCATTGGTTTTACATTTCGAGCTTTCCAGTTTCCATTTACCACTGACAATTTAGTCCTCACGTAAAAAATAAACAAAAGACGAGCTGGGATACCCTACAGTGAGGAGAGGAGAAAAATAGCCATTGCGGAGAGAGGCAGTAAAAACAGCTATTCGCGGTTACGTGCAGCACTGCCGCGAAAGTAAAAGAACAAAGTTAACTTACACTTGCAAAGTCTCCAAGGTGGGCAGGGGACAGCCAGTCGTGGTTGAAGTCATTACGCAAGTGCTGAAACTCGCTTGCGATGTGGCAAATCACCTGTGATGCCACACTCGACATCACCGATGAGTGCCTGCCAAATATGCCTTCCAGATCGCACCACCTGTTCGGGTAAGCAAGGCGTCATAGCGTGCCTCCCGACCAGGCACCGTGACGTCTTGCGCACTCTTTACAGTCTCCGGTAGCACAAGTGCACTAAACAAGTCATTGAAGTCCTTTCTTTTCGAACCTAAACTGCTGTTTGAAGAGTAAGGGCTCTATGCTCTCGATATCGAGCAGTCCACGATGCGACCGGTAGCGCAACAGCTCCGACTCTCTCTTGCGCCTGAAGTAGTATTCCACGTCGTCCAGCGAACCTTTCAAAAGCTCCCGCTCCTTCTTGTCATCAAGAGGTCGTCTATCTCATCTCACGACAACTCTGACAGCAGATAACGGTGGCGTAAAGGACTTCTAGGCATTGCGAAGCTCCGATCGGCACAGGAACACACTTTTACGTGTTTTGCGCGCCAATCCAACTCGACTGGCTTGGCTTTGATTTGTCTTGGATGTCTATGGCTGCAGCAGTGTTTATACGTGGCGATAGATGGCGACATATGATCGCTTTTAGTGTGCGTCGCGTACGTGTAGCTAAAAGCGTTTCAGGCGCAGTGCGCGTATGGTACGTAGAGCTTCCACGTTTGCGTGCGTGAAGTCTCAGCGTACGTGAAGCTAAAACTGTCCATTGAAGCGATACCTTTCCTCTAGTTCGCTCGTTCCCCGACTTTGCGTTTTGTATGTGTGTAGTTTCGGTATTGGACGTGACTTTGAGGTGTCTTTGAGGGAGATCATGACTGGTGTCTAGGAGCGCGCATATATTTATATATGTATACGTAATTACGTGACCAATGGTAACCTTTCGAATCTGGTTCGCTCGGCGCATAAGCGCTCAGCCGTGATCATTTGGCCATGGAAGCATTCCTAAGAAAGGCGGAATAAAGCACCCTTAAGAATTTCACTCGCACAAGCGCGTTTTCTTTAGACGTTTGGGCGTGTTAGGCGCGTCGCATAAGAACAATTTCCTTATAAAAAGTGAACGTGCGGATCTTTTACGTGACAAATATTTCAGTCACAAGACCCGTTCGTAACCGTAATTCAATGTGCTAGGGTACAGTGGTGGGTCTCTGATGTTTTCATCGAGAAGGGGAACGAGGGGCCCAATTTTTGTCAGCTACGACCATATGAAGCAGCAGATATTGAAGGAAAGCATAAGGGAAGTTATTAGTAATTTTAATAGTTGTGAAAATAACGAGCTAAAGGGAAATGAAATGGGCCAAAAAACATTCGCTTCCGGATTCTTCTGCAAGAAATGCCGTGGACGTGGAGTCTGTGAATTGAAAACTGTACTTTCTTTTGGTGTCAGTTTAGTCCACTACCTAGACAAAGTTCGCGCGAACTATTTTTGGGCGTGTAATCTTTAGCATTTGTATCAGCACTGACTGTTTTCGTATCCTGTGAATTGTTTTCTTTTTCCTTCCATGCACCCAGACATGGCCACGAAGGAAGCGCAAGGAGAGGCGTCCATGGACTCTTCAAGCAGCACCAGGAACAGAGGAGCGCCAATACATAGTGACCAGTGGTGAGTACAAAGAATGGGTCGATATGGAGCCATGATACGTAATGCTACCCTTCCGCAAACAGCCGTCCGATAAAAAAAAATAATTAGACGATGTACCACAACTCACTCACGTCATCATGCCATCGTTTTGTGGTTTGGGTTATGAACAAGGCAAGGTTATTTCAAAAGTCATGTTAGAGTCATCTATACATCGCCAGAAATATTCCAGCAGGAAGTCCGAGAGTTCAGGAAGAACTGAAGAGGGACCGCATACAGCTATCAAAATTGAGTAAATATAAAAACTAGGTGGGAAGCATTAACAAAAGGGCGAGCATGTGGATGATTTAATAATAAGGTAAGCTGCTTACATATAACAAAGGAATTAGTGATATAACATATTGCGGTCTAATTAACCGATTTCACGATGACTGTCGACGGCAGTCCGTTTAGCATTCAAGCAATAAAGCGACACACTGTATTGCCGAAGGGACATCTGTTAATGTGACAGCAATTATGTGGGCTCATCAAGCACATTTCCGCCTTCATCTACGTCGGCGTTGCCCTCACCATCGTGATGTTCCCTATTAAGTCCAAGTGCGATAACATCAAGGCTGCGCGCCGTACGCTGTGGGTATGAGTCAACGTGCTTGAGGGTGTGCCTAGAAGGATGGGGGCTCGACCTCGCGCGCGCAAGGGAAGAACGCGGCGAGGAGGCGTGCCGTATTCCGTCGCGCGCAAGGCAACGGGGATGGGCCTTCTACTCCTGCGTCGGCTGCGTATGGCCAAAATGGCGCTGCTGAGCGGCCCTTATTTTGAAAGTCATCTGCGGTGCATAAGCAGTCTAGGCTCGTCGAGGGCTGATCGCTTCGTGGGCTTTGTTCGCTCCAAGAGATAATATGTGTTCTACAACATGCACAACTCAGTGTCAATGAGATAAAAACATGGTGAGACTGTCAGAAAAAGAAAACATTCCTTGCTTGAATTGAGTTAGCAGATTTGCAGGCTGTCCAGAAACGCGGCGTTTGTATTGACTGACAGCTATGGACGTGCTGAGCAAAATTTATCGAACCGCGTGCGTTAACTTGCCTAGGAACGCGTTCATTTTCTCAGGAACTGGTGGTCCTCTGCGCATCAGCCGCGACTCGCCAGCAGCAGAATCATTCGGAACAGTCCTCGCTTGCATCGGACACGCCCTCGGGAATTCAAATTGTTGTTATGCGTTACATCTGAACAGAAAGGGCTGCTCGATGGAATCGCATACGATCAGAATAACAAATACTATTCGATGAGACTTGTGTGCTTCTACTTCATTTCACATGCTGGCACATTCAAGAAGATTGCCAGACCAGCCATGGAGATTACATTGGTCTTTGTACTTCCCAGTCACCCCGATTCAGTCTGTATATTCATATTTTATATCCTTTCTCTTAATGCTGCTGTTCATATTAGCGTCCGATCATCGACATGAGTCCTTCTCGCGGAACGCCCATTGGTACACATGGATTCGGTTTTATCTAGTGTATTAGAATCGGTGTACGTGCTAGTTCCATCCGCGACAAGGCTCCAGCCACAGGCCGTCGGTCAAAGCTGCCGTGCGCTCTCTCTTGAACACGGGACAAAGTCGTTCAAACACGCTTATTCCGATCGAGCGTTATCACTTTTTCAGTTAGTGCATTTAGAGTATCTGACAATGTCTCTATTATATATATATATCTATATAGTGAATCTGGCTATGTACCATTTCATTTACCGAGCAGTTATCCGTTTCTCTTCGCGCCACGCACTTAAAAAACTGGTGTATTTTGCTATCATATTGTTTTCTGTGATTATTGTCCGTGCTAGCTATATATTATTGCACCTAGAAGAAGCGGCCGTGAAAGACCACGATGAAAGTTTCTTACGTACCTTCATATTGCAGATAACTGACTGCTGTGACAAAATTACACGTTACTTTTAGAAATCTGTTTTGAAGACAGCAGTTCACCGGGGCTTAAATTACAATTTGTAACAGCCGACAAGAGCCATGGGCGCAGCAAAGCAAGTAAAGACATATAAAAAATTGCTGGCTCTCCCACAATCGAGAGTAGATGTAAGTGAATGGCTACCAGCAAAGCTGATTGGTTGGAGATGATACTAGCCACAGTCTTAAAATGAGTATAGTGCATATTCGCAACACCCCACCGCACCACACCGCATCACGTCATACTGTGCACTAGCCCACATGGACGCGATCATTTCTTGTCACAGAGAGAAGCTCATTGCGAGAGAGAGAGACAGCATTTATTCAGGGCTCAGTTACCGTGGTCGGAGACCCTATCCCAGGGGCCCAATGACCACCGCCACGTCGTGGCCACCTTGACGAGCTCCAGCAGGGCCCGAGGTTCGCCGTGGTAGAAGGCGGCCTCCCACTGCAGATAGGTTGGGGTGGGAGTGTTTGGAGGATTGATGCCATTAGGTGCGTGTTGGCACTCCACTGTGACGTGAAAGATCGTTGGTGGGGCACAGCAGCCTGGACATCTATTGGGATAGGAGGTAGGGGAGAAGCGGTGGAGAGTCAATAGGTTCCGGAAGGAATTTGTTTGAAGGCGTCTCAAGGAAACAACTCCCTACTAGAAAATCCTATTTGTTTTCAAACGGGTTTCATCAAATAGGGTTATGGAACGGGACCCTGTTTGACCCTGTTCAGTCCTGACCCGTTTAAATCCTGTTTAGGCCTGTTTAATCCTGACCCGTTCAATCCTGTTTAATCCTGACCTGTTTAATCCTGTTCAATCCTGACCCGTTTAATCCTGACCCGTTTAATCCTGACCAGTTTAATCCTGACCAGTTTAACCCAGTCCTGTTTATTCCCCTACTGAGACCATGTTCAGTTACCATTGTCTGATTTCGCTCAGTATAATTCCCCCGTTAAACTTATTTGGTAAACTGATGGATTTGCAATCAGCCAAGCAAACAAGTAGATCTGAATTATGTTTGCTCCAAGAATGACATTGTCACATATAGGTTTGCCTAGTATGTTGCTTGATTCAAAGATGAACACATTCTCAGCATTAACTCATAATAAATTCATAAGGAACTACTGTACTCGATATTTTATGTAATACATAGACAAAAAACAATGAATGCCAGATTGGAGATTGCGGGATAAAATTGGAACAGTTTGTAAAGACGCACTTGTATTTACTATAGGAAAGAAATGTAACAAATATTATGAGACATACAAAATGTATTGCCGCCAAATAGGCACCATCTCCAAAAAAATAAACATTTTTCATTAAACAGGTCTTCCGCTACAATAATTTAACTGCAAGCACTACAGTTGGGCGTGCCATATGACGAAGCAGTTCCTCCATGTAATACATAACAGAACATTGCATATCTTGCAGTACACTCTTGTTTTCTACTCCGTTTTCTTGCCGTCATAGCATTTCTTGTAGTTTCTATAAGTCTCCATCTTGGCAGGCTCTCAAACACTTCAAACAACCACAGACGTGCCAAAGCAAAATTGAAACACGAAACTAACTGGGCTTCGGCTGCCAGTGTTCAGGGACTGTTTGCACTGTTGTTGCTCTAGGAGTCAAAGTCCAATGAAATGGCAGCATCCTCAGATTCGCTGCTGCTCAATCTATCGATAAAATCGGTTGCAGACACAGTGAGATTGCGAGCTCTGCTATCTTTCGAAGCACATGCATGCCGCTTCCGAAGGCGGCCATTTTTGCTTTCTGCTTTGATGTTCGCGAAACTTCAGAGTGCGTTTAAAGATCACCACCTTGTGGGAAAAAAAGTGAACTGCTTAGGAAACAATATAAGTTCTCCTCCACGTCCAATGGCAGTGTGTCTGTGAGCAGTGCAGGTCTCAAAAGCGGTGTTTCAATCCATTAATGTGGGCTATAACAATGCCTAATGGTGCGGTAGAAGAGCTAACAGTAGTTGCAGTACTAACGAACCAGTTGGGAGCATCGTTGAGGCTGCTGGTAGTTTTCCTTGTCTAACAGCAGTATGTCCATGACTGGCATCACACGTCACATGTATACTGCAAAGTCAAGACAGCATCATTGGGTGTCGAGCTCTGGTAGACCAACCGTGTCAGCTTGTGCTCACACCGTTGACAGGAAGAGCTTTAGCTTGTAGTGGTGCGTCCATGTCCAGCGTTGCAAGCATTGGCACGTACACAGCTTTTGATAGATGAGGCTTAGAATTGACTTTTACTCCAGGTATCACTTGTCATACGTGACACAACACCCCCGCAACTCCACACAAGAGTTTTCACTCCTTGATGACTACTCAAACACCTCAGCGCCGTGCCCACACATTTACTGCACCCAACACACACAACACTGAAGTTCACATGGGAAGTCACACCACCACATAAGCTATCATGGCACACACACACACACACAAAGACGATGCCACTCGGTGTCCATTGAGCTCCACCAGATCAACCATGCAACACAGCAAGTTGTGCTTATGCCTGGGACAGGAATAGCTTTAGCCAGTGGTGGCATCCATGTCAAAGGCTCAGAAGTGTCCAAAGAGATATAACTTTATTGTATCTTTGATTGGGTCCAGGGGTGGCGGTGGTCGAGAGACTAATCCCCAGTCCCCCCTTCCTTAGACGGCGGCCAGTCGTTCCTTGCTGCCGGCGTCTTCGGACAGCCCAGTTGGTTCGAACAAGGATCGTGGCAGGAGTGCCACCTCGCCAAGCCTGCCTCTGAAAAAAGATGTCTTAGATTAAGCCACAAATATACTAACTATTTTTTCAACATACTTTACAGAAACAGACACCATATTTATTCAAATGTAAGGTGTCTCTCAATTTACCTAGCTTAGAAGTAATCTCCCACCTTATTGTGAGGCTGATGGCTTCAGTTACTGTTAATATGGTAGCAGCAGTGCCATGTTTTAAGTAATCTAGCTGTAAACTTCGGAAAGCAAAACTGCATTTGCCACCAAAAATACAAAGGGAGTGCCTTTGATAACGTCATTGAGAGAACAGTTTCACTGCCTGGAAGTAATGCAATGGCAGCTGTGACATTGAGAGGCTTCCATAACTAAAGCCTGGCAGGTTTACGGTGGACACTGAAATTCTGAGAATGCAAGCAAATGCACCACATTTGCACATAAATAATGAAACCACGAACATACGGCAAGGGTGTACTTTGTCTCGGAAATAGAAAAAATATTACAATTAAAATGCAAAACGATGCTACAAAGAAATGGGAAAGGACACACAAAAGTGCATGCCCACAGGGCTTCATTCATTGTTACTGTCAACTGCAGTCTCGAAAACGAAAGGAAGGATGAGTGCTGTATGCCTGTCCCTGTAAGCAAGAACAGGTCATCTTTCGTGAAATCCACCAAGGTCTTCAGAGATGCCCATGACACAATAGAGCATGGCAAAGTTGATTACACAGTGAGCTGCCGCACAACTTCGAACACTGCTTGTATGACACACCTGCATAAGTGCCAACTGCGCTAGGTCACGTTTAACAAGAGAAATCTTTATATCTGTATCAGGGATCCCAATGTAGGGCATGATCAGAAGTGGAAATATCGCAATAAAAGTAAAGGTTGCATTATATTCATGCAAATACAATACGTCAACAAGTGTTTGTAAGGAGAGGCATAACAGATATGCGGAGCATGCCCACGTGCCCCATGTGTTTTTTTTTTCCTTTTAGAGAAAGCCAGAAAACAATATATGCAAGCAATTGCCCAGCACTTGTCTGCAATTACTTACTACGCGATATAAATAATGCATGCCAACATGTATTTGTAAACACAAGTTTGTCACATGAATTGTGAGCACTTCCTTTGGTCGCTATAAAGGTTGTGCAAGTTATTTCATTTAAGTAAATCTTTTGTGTCCGAAAGGAAGTGCTCGGGTGGGAGTCAAACCATCGACCTTGTTGGAATTAACAGGGATGACTAAGCGAATTAAGGGGGATGTGTACATCATGTCTCCGTCGTTAACGCATCAGCACTTGGGTCTTTGCCTTTAAGTCTTAGGGATAACATAAGAGACCATGTGAATTTTCTTTATGGCCTTATTCTTATTGGCTACCGAGAAAACGGACAAGACACGGTGCTGGTGCTGCATTTCCTTACACTGTTTAGCCACAACGAATACATACCAACTAGGCCACTTTACTGCCTCTACGGCCTTATATTAGTTTGCATATTCTTCTTCCCTCTCCAAATTGAGCAATCGCCTCATAAGTGAATAAATTACCTATTTTTTTCTCATGTCTTGGAGCATCTCCCCAGTGAAGTAGTTAAGTTTTTTTTTTTTTTTCGCCCGGGTCCTTGTTATCTGGATGGCTATCCACGAAGTGGGAAAATGCGTCTGTTAGAGAAAAGAAAACATATTCGGTGTGAGTGTCAGCACTGACACTATAGTGCCGTATGTAAGAACAACTTGCAAGCGGCACTTACTGTTTAAGGCCAGGAGTTTTTTCGGCGTCATTGGTTTTTTCGCGGACGAGTCTGGGTTCTTCACGAACCTTCGGCATATTTGCCCCTTAACACTACGCTCCTTCAATTCGGCCGCTGTCCACAAGCAGCGGGCTCCCTCTTTGCAAAAGAGGGAGTCCCGCGGCACACACATCAACGCTTCCCACTTGTCTGATGGCATGACAATGCCGTGTCCAATGTGGACCTGCGCAATAATTAACATTGAGAAAAAACTAAATACCAAGGGCATAAGACTGCAAAAGAACTGAAACAGTAGTGTCTCTGAATTACCTGGCCATTGTCAACCTCAAAGAAAGGTGGCAGGTGCCACGGGACATCCCCCTCTTGTTGCTGCACATTCAAGACAAATAAAAGAAGTGTGGTGTCCAAATACTTTCCTATAATCATATACCTAAGGCAGAAGCAAGCAACACAACACAAAAGACAACCAGTAAAATTAAGACATAGGTGCAAAATTCAGCAATAAGCAAAAAATATAAGATAATAGAACTTCCTTCTTGGGCATTTTGGGGGGGTTTATTAAACATTTTTGGCATCCAATCTAGAGCCAAAAAAGACATGTTTAATAGATAGGAATCTAGAGGTGTGCCAGTAGCTGTTTGTGATAGGGATGTGCGAGCAGTACCTTTTCCTGTATCCAATACAAATCGAATTGTACGAGAAGTGAGTCATGTTTTATATTGAATGTTTCTAACAATTTTTTTTTGTTTATGTGAATCAATCGCATAGTGCCAACAGGCATTATCTTGGGGCACATAAGGTAGTGTACAACATTATCAGTAGTTTCATCTCACAAATCCCACCTGTCACAAATTCCATTCCATTCCACATAAATCAAGTTGTAAACACAGATGTAACCAGCAATGCAATTGCAGAAATTAAAGATAGTCATTTTTCTCAAGGAATACTTAGTATTTTTTCGTCAAAGATATGCATAGCAAGTTTGGAAAACGTATTCTGGCCCTGCGAACTGTTTTATAGCATTCCTTTAACATTTGACTCTACAATTAGGGAAATGCAGAATACCTGTGGCAAAGCTGTGCTTATTACAGTTGGTGCTGCAGGCACAACATTCTGAAACTGCAAGGACAGACATCAGCAGCATGTCAGAGTGGCATATATCAGCATTAATTCACAGTTTACTCAAACAGGAGACAAGGAAAGTTTCTATTAATGCACACATGCACAGTGCACCCTAACATTCTACAGCACGACCACATGCAAATTACCTCTGCCGAGGCCCTGCTTGGCTGCAGCTGGTGCTGCAGGCCTCACATCCTAGAACGTGCAAGGAGAGACGTCATCAGGATAGCCAGAGCATGTCACAGTGGCACATCAGCATTCATCCACAGTCCACTCAAACATTTTCTATTAATGCACACGTGCACAGTGCACCATAACATTTCACTCCACGAACACATGCAAATCACCTCTGCCGAGGCTCTGCTGGCTGCAGCTGGTGCTGCAGGCCTCACATCCCAGAACGTGCAAGGAGAGACGTCAACAGGATAGCCGCAGCATGCCAGAGTGGCACATCAGCATTCATCCACAGTCCACTCAAACATTTTCTATTAATGCACACGTGCACAGTGCACCATAACATTTCACTCCACGAACACGCAAATCACCTCTGCCGAGGCCTCGCTGGCTACAGCAGGTGCTGCAGGCCTCGCATCCTAGAATGTGCAAGGAGAGACGTCAGCAGGATAGTCGCAGCATGCCAGAGTGGCACATCAGCATTCATTCACAGTCCACTCAAACATTTTCTATTAATGCACACGTGCACAGTGCACCATAACATTTCACTACACGAACACATGCAAATCACCTCTGCCGAGGCCCTGCTGGCTGCAGCTGGTGCTGCAGGCCTCACATCCTTGAACGTGCAAGGAGAGACGTCATCAGAATAGCCACAGCATGTCACAGTGGCACATCAGCATTCATCCACAGTCCACTCAAACATTTTCTATTAATGCACACGTGCACAGTGCACCATACCATTTCACTCCACGAACACATGCAAATCACCTCTGCCGAGGCTCTGCTGGCTGCAGCTGGTGCTGCAGGCCTCACATCCTAGAACGTGCAAGGAGAGACGTCAGCAGGATAGCCGCAGCATGCCAGAGTGGCACATCAGCATTCATCCACAGTCCACTCAAACATTTTCTATTAATGCACACGTGCACAGTGCATCACAACATTTCACTCCACGAACACATGCAAATCACCTCTGCCGAGGCTCTGCTGGCTGTAGCTGGTGCTGCAGGCCTCACATCTTAGAACGTGCAAGGAGAGACGTCATCAGGATAGCCAGAGCATGTCACAGTGGCACATCAGCATTCATCCACAGTCCACTCGAACATTTTCTATTAATGCACACGTGCACAGTGCACCATAACATTTCACTCCACGAACACATGCAAATCACCTCTGCCGAGGCTCTGCTGGCTGCAGCTGGTGCTGCAGGCCTCACATCCCAGAACGTGCAAGGAGAGACGTCAGCAGGATAGTCGCAGCATGCCAGAGTGGCACATCAGCATTCATTCACAGTCCACTCAAACATTTTCTATTAATGCACACGTGCACAATGCACCATAACATTTCACTCCACGAACACATGCAAATCACCTCTGCCGAGGCCTCGCTGGCTACAGCAGGTGCTGCAGGCCTCGCATCCTAGAATGTGCAAGGAGAGACGTCAGCAGGATAGTCGCAGCATGCCAGAGTGGCACATCAGCATTCATTCACAGTCCACTCAAACATTTTCTATTAATGCACACGTGCACAATGCACCATAACATTTCACTCCACGAACACATGCAAATCACCTCTGCCGAGGCCTCGCTGGCTACAGCAGGTGCTGCAGGCCTCGCATCCTAGAACGTGCAAGGAGAGACGTCATCAGGATAGCCAGAGCATGTCACAGTGGCACATCAGCATTCATCCACAGTCCACTCGAACATTTTCTATTAATGCACACGTGCACAGTGCACCATAACATTTCACTCCACGAACACATGCAAATCACCTCTGCCGAGGCTCTGCTGGCTGTAGCTGGTGCTGCAGGCCTCACATCCTAGAACGTGCAAGGAGAGACGTCAACAGGATAGCCGCAGCATGCCAGAGTGGCACATCAGCATTCATCCACAGTCCACTCAAACATTTTCTATTAATGCACACGTGCACAATGCACCATAACATTTCACTCCACGAACACATGCAAATCACCTCTGCCGAGGCCTCGCTGGCTACAGCAGGTGCTGCAGGCCTCGCATCCTAGAATGTGCAAGGAGAGACGTCAGCAGGATAGTCGCAGCATGCCAGAGTGGCACATCAGCATTCATTCACAGTCCACTCAAACATTTTCTATTAATGCACACGTGCACAGTGCACCATAACATTTCACTACACGAACACATGCAAATCACCTCTGCCGAGGCCCTGCTGGCTGCAGCTGGTGCTGCAGGCCTCACATCCTAGAACGTGCAAGGAGAGACGTCATCAGAATAGCCACAGCATGTCACAGTGGCACATCAGCATTCATCCACAGTCCACTCAAACATTTTCTATTAATGCACACGTGCACAGTGCACCATAACATTTCACTACACGAACACATGCAATTCACCTCTGCCGAGGCCCTGCTGGCTGCAGCTGGTGCTGCAGGCCTCACATCCTAGAACGTGCAAGGAGAGACGTCAGCAGGATAGTCGCAGCATGCCAGAGTGGCACATCAGCATTCATTCACAGTCCACTCAAACATTTTCTATTAATGCACACGTGCACAGTGCACCATAACATTTCACTACACGAACACATGCAAATCACCTCTGCCGAGGCCCTGCTGGCTGCAGCTGGTGCTGCAGGCCTCACATCCTAGAACGTGCAAGGAGAGACGTCATCAGAATAGCCACAGCATGTCACAGTGGCACATCAGCATTCATCCACAGTCCACTCAAACATTTTCTATTAATGCACACGTGCACAGTGCACCATAACATTTCACTCCACGAACAAATGCAAATCACCTCTGCCGAGGCTCTGCTGGCTGCAGCTGGTGCTGCAGGCCTCACATCCTAGAACGTGCAAGGAGAGACGTCATCAGAATAGCCACAGCATGTCACAGTGGCACATCAGCATTTATCCACAGTCCACTCAAACATTTTCTATTAATGCACACGTGCACAGTGCACCATAACATTTCACTACACGAACACATGCAAATCACCTCTGCCGAGGCCCTGCTGGCTGCAGCTGGTGCTGCAGGCCTCACATCCTAGAACGTGCAAGGAGAGACGTCAGCAGGATAGTCGCAGCATGCCAGAGTGGCACATCAGCATTCATTCACAGTCCACTCAAACATTTTCTATTAATGCACACGTGCACAGTGCACCATAACATTTCACTACACGAACACATGCAAATCACCTCTGCCGAGGCCCTGCTGGCTGCAGCTGGTGCTGCAGGCCTCACATCCTAGAACGTGCAAGGAGAGACGTCATCAGAATAGCCACAGCATGTCACAGTGGCACATCAGCATTCATCCACAGTCCACTCAAACATTTTCTATTAATGCACACGTGCACAGTGCACCATAACATTTCACTCCACGAACAAATGCAAATCACCTCTGCCGAGGCTCTGCTGGCTGCAGCTGGTGCTGCAGGCCTCACATCCTAGAACGTGCAAGGAGAGACGTCAGCAGGATAGCCGCAGCATGCCAGAGTGGCACGTCAGCATTCATTCACAGTCCACTCAAACATTTTCTATTAATGCACACGTGCACAGTGCATGCACCATAACATTTTACCGCACGACCACATGCAAATTATCTGCTGAGACTCTGCTGGCTACAACTGGTGCTGCAGGCACAACATCCTAAAACATGCAAGGACAGACGACAGCAGAATAGCCACAGCGCGAGATGAATGTATGGCACAACTGAGATTCACAACCCATTACTGTACTTACACAGAATCTGGAACCCTTGACACTTTAACAGCCAAGTGGCTGGGCACAATACAGAATCTGGCTCCAAGTGCCCTACAGTAAGCTACATTAGGGAGTAGCAGCTACTAAATATGCAAAGAAAAAATTATCTACAGTTCACCACTGCAAGCAGGCATACTAACCATAGCCACTTCTACAACATAGTTACTGCAGAAGAAACATACAATGTGTCTCAGTTTGCAGCGAGATTTAAAAAAGGAAGCTTTCAATGCTGTTGAAACTTGCTGTATGTTGTTAGCAGCAACCTTAAAAAGCGTCCTACACTTCTAGTGTACTTTGTAATGACCTTGGCGTGATTATCAATTTTCTTATACTTACAGCAGATATGTCAATAGTAGGTTCACAGCACCTACGAAAACATAAAATTTTTTCCAGCATGCTCTATTGCATAGCTTTGATTTCCACATTAAAAAGAAAGCCTGGGAATTCCAAAATTGCACTCTGCAACCACACACCCACGTACAGCAACAACAGCACTCTCAAATGAGCTCAGCGGAGGGGAAAGGCAATTGTGTTCCACACCGTCCTGCACAGCAGATGTGCATTTGCACTGGTTCAGAAGAACTTTGGCAGCATTGTTCCATCCCTCTCCCCTAACACAATGTGACTATGCAAAAAGCTACTAAAAAATTTAGCTACCCAAAAAGCTATCCAATCCTTCTATGCATGTTACTGCCATGCCATAGCCACCTTCAGTCATGCATACATTTTTTCCACCATGAGTCACTGGTATGCAATCAACGTTTCAGAACCAGTGCACATGTCACACACTGTGCAGGATAGTGCACTAGAGGCAAGGCAATTATTTTCACAGTGAACTTATTTGAGTGCTATCGTCATTGCACATGGGCATACGAAGCATTCTTAAATATCTTGTTGGCTTTCTTTTAAACATGATATAAAGAGCCATGCATGAGAGAGTGCTGCAAATAAATAGTGTTTATAGCGGTGCTCTAACAATGTTAGGTAATCTAATAAGTAATAATAATCATAACCAATAGGTAAACATAAGAACACAAAAGGTGTCAAACAATTTTTCAGGTTGCTGCTAACATACAGTTGGTTTGATCCACATAGGTTTAACTTTTTGAACATTGTGCATGGTAGATACCGTTTACTAATACACGTCAACTTTTGTGTGAAATATGGAATGTTTTCCCTCCTGATGGCAGATGTTGCATCCTGAAGCAAAAGACTGTGTGAGATGCAAGGAAATCTGCTTGAACAGCAGGCATGCTGTGGTCAGCAGAAGCTGATATGCCTGGAGTTACTGCCTCTGCGGCTTTCTGCTGACTCACAATGTACAGCATGTAAGACTGTTAGCAGCAGAACGATTTAGCGACAGAACGACTACGGCACAGACAAAAGATGCCATAAAGTAAGGTAGACTATAAGAGGGTTTTAAAAGCCCACAAGAACCGCTACACACCTCAAAACACTCGCTAGTCATCATCTCGGAGTCTAATATACTTTCAGGCTGGAAAATAGAGTAATATCATGGCATCAACTGCAGCAGATGCCGGCTTAACAATGACAGCTCATATTGAACCTAAATTAATGGTGAATGAAGCAAACACTGCCCACTTACCAGAACAATGTAATCATTGTTATTTGAATGTTCAACATCCTGGAAAACAGGGTGATAAACTACATAGTTGTCATGTCACAATGTGCAGCTTAATCAATGATAGTACTATGTGAACTGCACAATAATGCAAGCTTAGTATGACAATAATTCAAATCAGTACTCCTAAACCCCCTCCTAACGACAAAAAGGAATGTTATCTTTTTACTAAATGAACCTGACATGAGATTGTAAATTTCTTGCTTCATGCACTGTAATATTATTTGGCTCACGTGTTCACAGGAGCCTCATTTACAGATCAGCAACATTTTCTTATTAAGTTAAGAAAGTGTTTCAATGCCCTGTTAAAGCAGGACACTAAACATGAAGGCTTGCTGCATGCTCACAGAGCAATGACATTTTTATTCAGTGTAACAAGCACTGCCAATGTGTAAATGCTTTCTTCCTTATACTTCTTCTAGTTAATTTTTCCTTGCACAAGGCATGGTCAAACTTGAATGCACAATAGCATGTAACGTAAGCCTGCAGGAAGTGTATGTATAGGAATCCCTTAGGACAAAAATAAGCAAACCTCGAAATCTGCTTGAAATTATACAAATTAAGGCCCACATAAGCACACTAAAAAGATGATAAAATAAATATTCATGCTGTTTACTGTATATAACTCAGATTAACAGTTATAAGAAACTGGATACATAGAAATACAATAGAAACAAAAACTAAGCCACAACAGTACTTTAAATTTTTACTTACCATTCCGCTAGCAACAGAAGCCAACCGGCCACCATTTAGGTGTGTCAACAGCATATCTAAAAAGGTATAAGCAATCACACTCATCACATGTGGCAACTGGAATAGGGCAAAAAACTTCAGACACTGTTTCACAAGCAAGATGCGTTGCAGTGACTATTCCCAGTAAATGGCAAAGTTAAACCAAGTGTGCTTATCCCAATCAATAGATGACCAAAGCAATCCACATGAAGCATATGACCAATACACACAGTTCATCAACAACGAAATTCGTAAGTGCCTCCATGACATAACTAAGACAAAGGAAAAAAAATTTTCTTAATTTCTTTGCCGAGTCTTCATTTTGCCATGCACTGCTATCATGATAAAATTCCAACTCTGCCTATTCGGCATCCTTTTGCTATCAATTAAAAGCCCTTCTGCTATTAAGCAGTTAGTTTACAGAATGCGAACATATCTAGAAATTAACTTGGTTTAAAGAAGTACTCACTGCTGCCCAAGATGTGAGAGCTAGTGAACACTCGCTCACTAGGTTTTATAACTGATGTCATGGCCAGCAAGCACCAAGTGATCAGTAAAAATTTCAACTCAAGGGCACAGGTTGAAAGAGCATCTCATGTTTTAAAATATATTATCGAAAAACTGCACAACTATAAGATCACTTACTGCAATACAAGATTAAACTTCGTAGTACAAAGTACCTCCAACTGCTGTTCATGTGCATCAATTACTCCCGCAGTGCTTTGGATTGCTTTAGCACACTTCTCGGCTTTAACAGTGAAGGTTCTTAAAATTCACAACTCCTGTTGAAGTGCAGCTGTCAAGATACATCATTTGCCTTTTTTCCTTAAGTGTTTACTCTTTGAGCCACTTTACTTACTGCTTATGGCTTCTGTTTTTTGGTGCTGGCCGTGCATGATCATTAACACTAAAGGTATCCAAATAATTTATTCGTGGCTGTATGCTTCCTTGTTGTCAGGGGCTTAATAATGCACTGACTTAGCAAGAGCACTTTGTTGTGTTAACTTTCAAGCTCCCTTTCATATATATGCAACTAATATTTAATCAGGTGCTCACAGTATTTACACCTAGTTATTAGTGTGTTTACCCTGTTTCAGGGTACCCTTTAACAGCTCATATCACAAAGAAAGCAGGAACGCACCAAACTTTGTAGTCAGAAGTGCCTGCAATTCTTCATTCTTCGTTTTTTCTTTCTTTAGCCTTTCGAACAGCACTCTGTTCTTTTCCTCTAGCAGTCTGTTCTTCCTTTGCTCCTTCTTCAGGAGACTCTTCTCTACAACTTCATCATCACTTTCTGAAAAATGGCTGCTGCTCCGCTTCCTCTTCTTCTTCAAGATTTCTCTTTCTTTGGTGCTTTTTGAGAGCTGTATCTTTTCCTTAGCCACCTGCCGAGCAAGCTTGGGATCCTGTTGTATATAAAAAGCACAGTCAATACCGATTAGTGCAAACACGACAGATTCTCCCTACTTCAACAGCTGCTGAATTTTCAAATGACGTCACATTATGAAGCTGGATTAAAGGATGAGGCGCATTTGACCCTTGTGAAGTGATGTGCCCTTGTGAAGTCACGTGCCCATTCGTCCTTTAAAGAGACTGATTATGGAGTCTTACACAGCTAAACTACGACCTGATTATCAGGCCCGCCATAGTGTGGATTAACGGAGTCAGATTTTGACCACCTGAGGTTCTGTAATGTGCGCCCAATGCACGTTAGACAGGCGTTTTTGCATTTCGCCCCCATCGACATACAGCCACTATGTCATGATTTCATCTCACAACCTCGTGCTTAGCAGCACAATGCTAAAGCCACTAAGCTACCACAGCGGGTCATTCTTGCTTAATTGTGCTGTATACATAATTTTCGTTTTCTTATTTTAAAACATTACGATAGCATGTAATACAACACATGCTGTGTGTAAGGGATAATGAAATGCTGTGTGCAGGACCACAATGGCCCTAATTCATAATTCCATAGCACCTCATCAAGAAGCATCATTATCGACTTACCACAGCTGACTTGGCCAGGCTAGGTGGACAGTCAAATTCCGTGTGTGGCACTGCAATTCTTTTTCTTGTCATCGAGGAGATGAGATCCCTCTTGGACACTGTATGGACAAGATTTGTTTAGTCGTCTTTCGTGTGAATAATAGAAGAGTATAAGGGGACATTATGCAGCGACACCACACAGTTTCTCACCACACATAACCAGATTAAGGCTTTTATTCATGCAGCTTCACACTCTCTCTCCCCCGCAGGGGCGTCTGCGTAAGCAGGCGTTTGGTGTGTTGCGCCACCACGTACCCCAGCACGCGAGGGTTGGACCCTCCCGCGTGTAGCCGTGCGCGGCTTAGCCGTGTCCGGGGAAAAGGGGATCCTGGGGGTTGAGCCAATGCCGGGTGTTTGGACCTTTACGGCCCCTCGGCGGCGGCAACACACCCCTTTGGCCTCGGCTTCACGTAGACGGCACCCCCGGACTGACCCACCCGGGGGAAATCGGTAGTTGCCTTTTCCTGTCTCTCTCTTCCTCTAATCTTCGTCTTTCTCTCACTTTTTATCTTTCCTGTCTTCTCCTAGCTTCCACTTTTTTCCAATTTTTCCAGGCAGCAAGGGTTAACCTTGTGTGAATAGCCAACCTAGGTTATTTCGTATTTGGTTATAGCGGTAACGTACTGCTGGCGTTTGCAGGCCGTGTTTTACGGATCCTGCAGCGTCCCCTTGTAGGACTCCATGGTGGGTGGCTGGCGTTACTGCCGAAATTACAATCTCTTATGGCTTCTTCTTTCCCCCAATTACCTGATCGCTCCCTCAAGAGGGGGCGCACCGATGATGTCTTTGAATTTTTTGCCCGCCAAAAAGAAACCTTTCCTCGTTTCCATGTAGTGCACTCTGAAACACCAGGCAAACCCGTGCGAACAATCTCTCCATTCCTCGTGTCCAAGTCTCTTACCCAAGTTTTTGGTACAGGTTATAAAGCATCCAGGATGGCAAGCGGCGATCTCCTCTTGGAGCTCCGCAACCAGAAACAATATGAAAATCTACCCAATCTAGTTTCATTTGGTGACGCCAAAGTAACAGTAACTCCTCATCGTACCATGAATACCACGCGTGGCGTAGTCTCCGATGATGATTTATTGGAGCTGACTGAGGCTGAGCTCTTGGAGGGCTTCAGCGAGCAGAATGTCATAAATGTCAGAAGAATCAAGATGAGGCGAGACGGAAAAGAAATTGCGACTAAACACCTAACACTCACCTTCAACTCCAGTGTCCTGCCCGAGTCAATCGAGGCCGGGTACATCAAGCTTCGTATAAGGCCGTATGTGCCGAATCCCTTGAGATGTTTCAAATGCCAACGTTTTGGCCACAGCTCGCAGAGCTGCCGAGGCCGCCAAACATGCGCCAAATGCAGTGCCCTTGAACACGCCACTGAAGCATGTAAGAACTCTCTACACTGTGTAAACTGTGACGGGGACCACGCCGCGTACTCGCGGTCGTGCCCCTCCTGGAAGAAGGAAAAAGAAATTGTGACTATAAAAGTGAAAGAGAATATATCGTTCAAAGAGGCACGAAGGCGGGTAGTATACCTGCCAAAGAAAACCTTTGCCGATGTGGCGCGTCAGGGGGCAGCGTCACAACGGCCTCCGGCGGCTGTCCGACCCACAGTCAGTGAGTCGGCAGTCACGCCATCTGCCCCCACGGTGGTTGCAGCTAGCGCTGCTCCGCCAACCGACCAGATGGAGCCATCGACCCCGAAGGTGGGCGCAGCCGAGGCTGCCCCAACCTCCGAGGCCCCCTCCAGCGCTGGCAACGGCCAGCGCAGCCAAATCCCTCAGGGAGCCCCATCGACCTCCGGGCTGGTGGGCTCAGGGGTCTTGCCCTCCAAGGCGGGACTCCCCCTGAAAACCGCTCGCTCGCAAGAGCACGTGTCCGGCGCCTCACAAGAGGCAATGGACACTACACCCATCCTCAAGGCGCACCAAGCGCCTAAGGAGCGGCGAGGCTCCCTCGAACGCTCCAGAAAGAACAAAACCCCTATTACAGGGCCTCGAAAGGGCTCTGTAATCTAAGGCATCCCTTCCGTTTCCGTAAACACAGCACTAATTTACATTAAATATGGACACACAAATCATACAATGGAACGTCAGAGGTCTCCTTAGAAACCTCGATGATGTACAAGAACTGATCCACCAACTTAATCCAAAAGTGCTGTGTTTACAAGAAACACATTTAAAATCCAAACACACAAACTTTCTCCGACAGCATGTTACTTTTCGCAAAGATCGCGATGATGCCATCGCATCATCGGGAGGTGTTGCAATAGTAATCCAAAAGAGCATAGCATGTCAACATTTACAGCTACGAACGGCCCTTGAAGCAGTGGCGGTTCGAATTGTTTTGCTAAACAAACTTATCACCATTTCTTCGATTTATATACCCCCACAGTACAAACTAAGCAAACATGAATTTCAGTCCTTCATAGATGAATTGCCAGAACCTTACGTTGTACTTGGAGATTTCAATGCGCACAACAACCTGTGGGGCGACTCTCGTATAGATGCGCGAGGTCGTCTTGTTGAACAGTTCCTCTTCTCTTCTGGTGCATGCCTGCTGAATAAGAAGGCACCCACATATTATTCTCTCGCCAACAGAACATTTTCATCAATTGACCTCAGCCTAGTTTCCCCGTGTATACTGCCCGAACTCGAATGGACAGTTACAAACAATCCTTACGGGAGCGACCACTTCCCGGTACTAATAAAAACATCTAAAGAAAACGAATATCCTCCACAAGCTCCTAGGTGGAACATAGACACAGCCGACTGGGAGAAATTTCGAACTCTCACCAGCATCTCATGGGCTGACATCTCTTGTTTAGAAATTGATGCTGCGGTGGAGTATCTTACAACATTTATAATAGATGCCGCGTCAAAATGCATATCCGAAGTAAGTGGTTTGGCATGCAAACCACGTGTACCGTGGTGGAACAGCGAATGTAGGATCGCGCGTAGGAATCAGAACAAGGCGTGGGGGCTGCTACGTGCTTCTCCCACTGCAGAAAATCTTATCAACTTTAAAAAAGTAAAGTCACAAGGCAGGCGAACCCGCCGACAGGCCAGAAGAGAAAGCTGGCACAAGTTTTTATCAAGTATTAACTCGTTTAGGGATGAGGCCAAAGCCTGGAACAGAGTAAATAGGATTAGAGGGCGGCAAACATACTCACTCCCTCTAGTAAACACACAGGGTGATACACTACAAGACCAGGCAGACTCACTTGGGGAGCATTTTGAGAACGTGTCAAGCCCAACAAATTATACACAATCCTTTCTCAAATACAAAGAAACAGAAGAACGTAAGCCATTAACAAGAAAAGGTCGAGAGAATAAGCCTTACAACCGTCCCTTTAGCATTGCCGAGCTAAGAGCTGCCTTGATCACATGCAAGAGCTCTGCACCAGGACCTGACAGAATTATGTACGACATAATTAAGAACGTACACACTGATACACAACTGACTTTACTTGCACTTTTTAACACTATTTGGGCTGCTGGATATCTTCCACTTGTATGGAGAGAAGCGATTGTGATTCCCATTCTGAAGCAAGGTAAAGATCCTTCGTTGGCGTCAAGTTACCGCCCGATAGCCCTCACAAGTTGCATTTGTAAGCTGTTTGAGAAAATGATCAATCGGCGACTCATACATTTCCTGGAATTAAACCAAATGCTTGATCCCTTTCAGTGTGGCTTCAGGGAAGGGCGGTCCACAATTGATCACCTCGTGCGCATTGAGGGAAACATTCGCGACGCCTTTCTACATAAGCAATATTTCCTATCCGTGTTCCTCGATATGGAGAAGGCGTACGACACAACGTGGCGCTACGGAATCTTGAGAGACTTGTCGGGCATGGGCATCCGTGGCAATATGCTCGCCCTAATAGAAAGTTATTTGTCCAACCGCACCTTCCGAGTAAAAGTCGGTAATGCACTGTCACGTCCTTTTACGCAGGAAACCGGTGTACCCCAGGGAGGTGTGCTCAGCTGCACTCTTTTTATTGTTAAGATGAACACACTACGTGCTTCACTGCCACCGGCCATTTTTTATTCCGTATACGTCGACGATTTACAAATAGGCTTTAAATCCTGCAACCTCGCAGTATGCGAGAGACAGGTACAGCAGGGCCTGAACAAGGTTTCCAAGTGGGCTGACGAAAACGGATTTAAGATCAACCCCCACAAAAGCTCTTGTGTTCTTTTTACTAGAAAGAGAGGCCTGGTTCCCGATCCTTGTGTTCAACTGTGTGGACATCAAATACCCATAAACAAAGAACACAAATTTTTAGGTATTATACTAGACTGCAAGCTTACTTTTATACAGCACATTAAATATCTTAAAGAAAAATGTCTAAGGACAATGAACTTACTTAAAATTCTATCCCACTCAACATGGGGTAGCGACAGGAAGTGTCTGATGAATGTTTATAAGAGCCTAATTCGATCACGATTGGACTATGGTGCCGTCGTATACAACTCTGCCGCTCCGAGCGCACTAAAGATCCTAGATCCTATCCACCATCTAGGTATCCGCTTAGCCATTGGTGCTTTCAGAACAAGCCCGATTGAAAGCTTATACGCGGAATCAAATGAATGGTCGCTCCATCTACAGAGAACTTACATCAGCCTTACATATTTCCTAAAGATACACTCCAATCGTCAACATCCATGTTTTAACACTGTTAACGATATGACCTGCTCTACACTATTCCATAATCGTCCTTCTGTAAGAAAGCCTTTCTCACTTCGAGTGAAGGAGCTTAGTGATCAGATACATGTCCCACTCCTCGAGCTTCGCCTAATGCATCCAACCAAGGTGTTACCGCCTTGGGAGTGGCAGGTCGTAGAATGTGACATATCCTTTTTAGAAATAACAAAACACGCACCAGAGATCGAAATACGAACTCATTTCCTAGAACTCCAGCACAAGCACTCCTGCGCAGAGTTCTACACAGACGCTTCGAAGTCTAACGCCGGGGTGTCGTATGCTGCTGTCGGCCCATCCTTCTCAGAATCCGATGTACTACACCCGGAAACAAGTATATTTACTGCCGAGGCTTACGCATTACTGTCTGCCGTGAAACATATAAGAAAATCAAAACTCCAAAAGTCAGCGATATACACAGACTCCCTAAGTGTCGTGAAGGGCCTGATGTCACTTTATACACACAAAAATCCAGTACTTAATGAACTATATTCCGTCTTGTGTAAAGCGTACAGATCTAACCAGCATATCATTATATGCTGGGTGCCTGGCCATAGGAGCATCGAGGGTAACGTTCTGGCGGACGAGATGGCCACGTCAATCGCATTGCAAGCTGTTAACCCTACCGCTGCGGTGCCTGTCACAGATCTGAGACCTTTCTTGCGAAGGAGATTGCGAGACCACTGGCAACGCATGTGGGACGCGGAAACGGATAATAAGCTCCACCTGATAAAACCGCAGTTAGGATCCTGGCCCCCTACTACAAAATCGCGCCGAACAGATGTCCTATTCTGTCGTCTCAGAATAGGACACACGTTTGGCACCCATAATTTTCTACTCACCGGAAGTGAGCCTCCAACCTGTGGTAGATGCGGGCAGAGGCTGACCGTACTCCACGTCCTCCTGGAGTGTCGGGAAGCCGAATCTGAGAGAAAGAGACATTTTTCATTAGCATACCGACAGCACATTCCTCTTCATCCTGCAATGCTCCTTGGTCCAGAACCGCTTTTTAATACAGACACAGTCCTACATTATATTAGAGATGTGGTCTTACATGTTATTAGTCCCATGAATTCGTAGCGCCTCCTCTCTCGAGAGGATGCCACTGCGATAACTGTTTTGAATAGCACATGCCTCCAGGCCCTTGTGCTTCAAGGGCTCTAAGGAGGTAGTAGTGCTCTGGCATTTCTTATAATCTGATATATTTTACCTATCGCATCATTCTTTTTATATGCATCTATATGTTCATAGTACAAGTCATACGTCATCGCCATAATTTTATTACACATATTTTACGCACTTTAGAGCGTATATTTTAAGGCCCCTTTACAGCCACGTCACACCAATTTCATAGCAATCATAGTTACACTGCACACCCACTACCACAGACATGGCGCTCTTTGGCCATACCTGGCCCTTGCGCCATAAAACATCAAATATCATCATCATCATCATCACACTCTCTCTCTCCCTATGCATATATATATACACAATAGTTATATAACTAATATAGAACCATATAAGTGCAATCAGGTAAAACACCCTGCTTTATCATATAAAAATTACTCCATGCTCATTTGCATACAGACCACATGATGACCAGCCCATCGCGATTCTTCTGTCGAAACGATAGCGAGCCTCACGAAACAATCACGCACACGTCGCTGTTAGGCCACCTGTTTAGATATAACCAGCGCGAAAGTGGGCACGGAACACAAGAAGAAGCGACTAGGTCAAGTACTGAGTTCCAGTTGCCCTTTATTGAAAAGAAGCATGAATGTATAACCTCGCGCGTGATCACAACCACACAGTTGTGCAAGTAATCAAGTCCACCACAAATCAACAAGAACACACGAAGGCCTAAGGCGGCTCCCAATTTATCCGTAAGCACTATGGAAGGTTTACCTATGCAGCTGACTCCTGCAATAGCTGCTGCTACAATGGTGTCTTATATTGTCATATGCATTTCATGCTTATTTGCAATAAACCCCAGTTGGAAGTCAGCGCTTGTCCTTGTCACTTTTGTGCTCCGAGTCCACTATCACGCTGGTTATAACATTATGGAATACCAACTAGCCTGGTCTCACACCTTGCTTCAGCTGCTTAAAGACGAATAAATAGACATAGGAGTTATTTTTTATGCTGGAACGGAACATACCGAAAAGGCTTTTTTCTTTCTTTTTTTTTTCTTACCGGTTCTATGCCGAAACTTCAATTCCAAGTATTACGTTACACCGGCAGGGTAATTAGTCGCAGAACAGTACGGGTGGGCAAATCTCATACAGGGTGTCACACGGCGCAGTTTTTATCGCGATCAAGCCCGATTCGGATCGAATTTCCCGGTCGTGATTTGCATTTCTGCGCAAGCTGCGTGAGTGTGCCAATCGCAGTCATGAATTTCGACCCGGATCGGGCTTCATCGCGATCAAACGTGGTCGTGTGACACGGCTGTCAGTGATGTGCGGCAAGCTTCAAGATTAGCTTTCGGCAAATGTGCGTGAATGTTACTCACCACCAAGCAACACCACGTCGGCCGGGTAATAATCCTCGGACGCTTCTTCACCTTCCAGGCCTGGTGACGCCCAGTACACGAGTTTGTTCTTGGCCACGTCGCTCACCGATTGCGGTGAAAATTCGCGGATAAGCCCAACCGCGACCAGTGCGCTCGCGCCATCATGGTAGCGAACATAGGCGTGTGTCGGCACAGTCATGGCCAAGGAAATTCAAAGTAAAATAAAATGGAATATATAAATGAAGAAATGAAAGAGAAAAAAAGCAGAGTATTAAAGGAAATGCACGATTACGATTAGTATAAGTTAAAGAATGACGCTAGTATAGCAAAAGAATAATTATACAATTTATAGATGCACAGAGATTGAAAAATGAACATAGAATTGAACAAGCAGGAATCGCAGAGGTACACAAAGTAAAAAATCAACGTGTAGCACACAATGCGCGCTGGTTGTCTAGACTTGGCCCTAACATGGTTGTTGAACAAGCTTTGTAGGTGGCGCTAGCAACGTTTTTCTTTAAATAAGAAACGATTGGTGGTGGTGGTGATCAAGTTTCTGCAGTAATCTGAGAGAGTGGCATTGCTTCAGGCCAGCGTGTGAAGCGGTCAATGCAACTGAGTATGTATCGTTGGTTCGAGGACAGTGGTAGCGAACCAACGGTATCGATGCAAACATGGCCGAAACGAAGATCTGGCGGTGGAAAAATGACCAGGCGCGCTTATAGTGTGTTGAATGACTTTGGCGCTGGCATTGTATGCATGCCCGAGCCCAGAAACGCACGTCAGCGTTCATACGCGGCCACAGATAGCGGAAAGCGACGAGACGTTGTGTGGCGCGTACTCCAGGGCCGGAATCTTATAACAGTTCGGAAAACGAACTGTTCACTTCGCCGCTTATGTCACTAAATGTGCCGGTCCTAAGCCGGTGGTGGGAGAAGGGGAGGACGCGGCCATTAGATTAGAGGTTGCCACCTCTGAAGTGTACGTCATTCTATTGCGAGCTAACCTAGGAACCGCAGAATGTTTCTGCTTACTAAATAAATGTAAAATATAAATAAATATTATATGGCAAGTTCTAAAGTATAAACGTGTGGTGTCCGGCGTTTACGCAATGCAGAGGTAATTTATTAATGCCATTCTTTATCATTCTCAGCCGACAGGCGGTTTCACAGGCGTCAATGAGTAAATGAGATGGCCGAGCGCAGCGCTATGTCGTCTGCTAGCTTGCACGATGCACGCTACAGGAACGCACTGCCAGCACATCTTGAGTAGCAAGAGCGACAAAACCGTGAACTGGTTCTTAGGGCCACCTGTACTAGCCGACTATATCAATTTTCCTTCTTTCTTCGCCCTTCGTCATCAGCTCGGACATGACTCGCTCGCCACCGCGTTGGCACTATTCCTGCAATCTGGCCCACGGCGCGCCGCGTGATAGAAGCTGTGGAACGTGAAATCGAACATTACTATATACGGGCCCTGCATTCTCTGCGCGAAGTAATATCGAAGAGTGTGGTGCGCACGAGTGTGGTGCTGGCCGTGCACACTGTGCCGTGAAATTGGGGCATGAAGTGCGGCACTCTCGAACTAGAGAAAGAAGGGTAGCCAAATAAGATATCTCCACAATATCTTCCCGTCCTGACTGTGTAGTTTTATCAGCTCAACGAAAGGAGCTCCGGACCAGCCTAGGTTGAACCCTTCTGAATGCTGAAAACCGATCTGCGAGCTATTCACGCTGGCGATAGCACTGGGAATTCGATCTCACCATGCAAATATTTCCTTGGCGTTGGCTTTGAAACGCAGGTCACGGGAAAGCTGACCCAGGCCTTCAACCGCCCAACACAATAATTGCGAGAGCAACTTCGTGCACAGTATCGGCAGCAGAGATTTTGGCCATTCCAATGAAAGCTTCGCTTCCGACCGACCTCTTGGAGCTGCAGGCCGGTGGCGATGAACCGCAGCGTGCAATTCCTTTGCGTGAAATGACTACTGATACGCTTGCACCCGAATCTCCTCCAATTGATAGCGTAGCCCGCAAAAGGGCTACTTAGAAAGCCGGCAGGGCAGGTGCAAATAATCATCCGTCATCTCTTTGAACGCGTATCGCACTTCCAGCCGTGGTCGACCCCGAAAGAGCAACTCCAAGCAGACGACAAAGGCAAGTAATAGCCTTCGAAGCAACCAACGCACGCGCGCGCGACGCCCGCGTGTCTCCGGGGTCACGCGACCGGTGCGCGCTGCCATGGTCGCAAGCCAATAGCCAAGCCACAGCAACGGAACCCAAAGGGGACTACCCCCTCGCCGGTTCCGCTCTTGGCCAAAGACGGGTTCGCTTTGGGAATGATTGACAGATGCGTGACGTGATGGTAATTTGCAGTGCTGCCCCGCTGTCTCTGACGGCCTCTGATGCAAGCAAAATTTTGACGCGACGTCTGTTAAAAGCCAGCAAACATTCGGCAGTGCGCAGAGCAACACTGTTCGAAGTCGGCAACTATCGCTAACAGCAGACGACACTGGCATACTTTTGTCGATGTAGGTTGAAGCTTCCGCATCATGGTGAAAACGCGACTCCTGCACTGTCACATTCTGTGCTGCATGTGTGGCATTGACGTGGTGACCCACCTTTGGAACACTGTGCAGTCGTCTTACCTGTGCTGCTTTTATTTTTTGTTTATTGCTACTGCATAATGTTGCGGCAACATGTGTCCCTATGTGCTCGGTTGTGTATGGCGCATTTTTTGTAGCTGTGCTAGCGAAAGCTTGTGTTGCGGACAAGCGACGCACCACCGCTCCTCGGCTGGACAAAGCACCAGCGCGGAAGTAACAGGAAGCGACCCCACCCGAGTCGAGTTCTGAGAATCCTTCGTCGTCGCCCTCAGTGTCTCGGCTACCGGACAGGGACCGAGAGTTTGCCCCCTCAAAGACATGCAGCTCTCACCTGCGTCTTTTGTAGAAAATAAACGTAGTCTGTTTTCTGCCACCAACCGATGCGCACTCCTTTCACGGATGGTGCCAGACCCCGTACGTAACACTGGCGATGAGGCAGGAGTTGCGAAGCGGATAAGTTTTCGAAGTTAAGGCCGTGGTTACAGGACGAATGCACGGCGCTGTCGAGCCTTTCTCGGGCAAATCATGGGAATCGTGGATCCAGCGCCTCGATTTTACTTCGTGGCAAACGACGTCAGCGACGAAGCGAAGAAGCGGGCACTTCTCACGCTTTGTAGAGCCGACACTTTCGAACACTGTGTGCGCGCGCTGATAGCGCCGAAGATCCCGAGAGAAGTCAACTTCAATGATTTAGTAACACTTCTTAGGCGGCACTTCGACACCAGGACATCCGAGCTTTACAGTCGGTACGTGTTTCAAAGACCCGACCAACGGCCAGACGAGTCGATAAGCAGCTACGCTACGGCCCTGGAACCTTGACAGCCGACTGCAACTTCGGAGCGCTGCCTTCGGCTACGATATCGACGACGTCACCTGACACCCAAACGGCCGCTTCAGCAGCGAACCCAATTATGCCGTGCTGCTCCGGAAGAGCTTTGTCCGCGGCGTCTGGGACGAACATCTTCCACAGAGACTGTTCGCAGAAAAAGCCTGACATTTCAACGCCCTGTGGACTTCGCCCTGTCAGCGGAAAGTGCGTCAAGGCATCAGTGAGATATCAAGGGAGTGGCAAACTCGGGGGAAATTAACAGGACGTCGCAAATGAAGCCAGAAGGCAAGCGTACGTCAGCACGATATTGCTATCGATGCGACGGCATGCATGACACTGAAACGTGCCAATTCAAGACAGCCGAGTGCCGTTTCTGCTCCAAGGAAGGTCACATCGAGCGTGCCTGCATCTCAAAAAAAAAAAAAAAAAGAAATACACGGAACCACGCTCAGACAACTGGTAGCCACGGGCACACAGTGCCAACCCACCACCTGTCAGCAAATCCTGCTGCAAGCTGCACACAGTGAGTGTACGTACACACTGCCCCAAATTCCTTATGGACTTGAGAGTGGAGGGAAAGCCAGTCCAGTTTGAGGTGGACACAGGTACAGCATGCTCCCTGATAAGCGATGACACGAACTACAGAATGTGGAAGAAAAACACTGCGTGGCTTTCATGCGAGCCGCTCAGTGTGCACACATGGTCAGGTAAAGAATGACACGTCCTGGGCTCCGCGCAAGTTCCTGTGAGGTTGAATTCAAAGGACTATCTGCTGCCGTTGTTGGTAATGAAGGGCACCAGGTGCAACCTCCTCGGAAGATATTGGTTTTTGGCGCTTCACATTCATGTGAAGGGGATCAACTACGTTGGAGATCCAGCACTAGAAATTACAGAGGTTCTGGGATGACACCCAGATGTCTTCAAGGAAGACATTGGAAGCTATACAGGTATACCTGTATACAGGTCACTGCATCACTGCTCACAGTGAACGCCACAAAACGACTATTCAGGGTGGAATGCCTCGTGTTCTGAATTTCCGCTGCACCGGCCAGCTATATTCCAGTGCGTCAGGGAGACAAAGATACCTGGAATTCCAGGGGTGAGTGTTCACGTTGACGACATCATTGTCAACGGGAATAGTGCAAATGAGCACGCACAGTGTCTTCAGGTTCTATTCGAGGCTAACTGAGAAAGGCTTACGCCTGAAGAAAGAAAAATGCAGGTTCAAAATTATGTCAGTTGAGTTTCTGGGACATCGAATTGACAGAAATGGTGTTCGCAACACCGAGAAAAAGGTTGAGGCTATACTTCAAGCACCCAAACTATCAGACAAGACATCCCTAAGGGCTTTTCTGGGCTTTATTTCATTTGACGACTGCTTTTTGAAGAACGGAGCGATGGTTGTGGTGGAATTGTATAGGCTCCTAGAGAAAAACACGCCCTGGAAGTGGAAGAGCAAGCATCAAGCCAATTTTGAGGCAGTTAAGGAGAGGATCCGTGCATCTACAGTGCTCGCTCACTACGACGAGATGAAGCCCCTTCTTTTGTCCGTGGACGCATCGCCGTATGACGTTGATGCCGTCCTCTCTCAGGAAGATTCTATTTGCCTAGAGGCGTCCATTGCATTCGGTTCATGAACACTGGGAAGTGCCGAAAAGAGCTAGCTACTTCTAGCTCAACAAAGAAAGTGTAGCAGTAATCTACGGCATCAGTCATTTTCATAAGTACATAGCTGGCCGGCATGTGACCATAATAACAGATCGCCAAGCATTGATTGGAATCGTGAGTGAAACAAAGCAAGTACCCCGGGTCTTTTCATAAAGGATGATGCGGTGGTGCCTTAAACTAGCAATGTATGATTACAAGTTACTGTACTGGCCTGGCCTACTGCACCAAAATGTGGACACTCTAAGCTGACTTCCACTACCGGCACAAGTTGATGAGCCTTATCCCCCTGGAGACGTGCTCATGTTGGCTACCATGCCCAGCTTTGAGCTTTCACCGCGTCAACTAGCACGAATGACTTGAGAGGAGTCAGTTTTGTCGCAAGTGCTGGAGGCTGTCTCAAATGGTGAAGTTCATAAACTGCCAAAAGAACAGTTTTCATCGTGCAGGAAACTGGAGGCTGAGCTTTCAGCGCAGGAAGGGTGCCTTGTTAGAAGCTCCCGGATGGTAACGCCAACAAAGGCGCTAAATTACCTTCTTAAACTAGCACCTGCAAACCACCACATAATTGTGGCCATGAAGGCATGCGCATCAAGGTACTTTTGATGGCCAGGCAAGCACGTACGCAGGATTTTTTTTTCGGGGGGGAGCCCAACCCAAGGTAACTTCTATGCAAATGAGGGGGGGTGGGGTACTTTACTAGTACAAATGTGAATAACGTCCACCATTCGCCATAAAAAATCGTAAACCCACAAAAGAGAAATGAAATAAGGTGTATTTTACAGGTACGCCCTGTGCTATACACCTCTCCTTTACTTGGCAAACAAGGAACTACGTCAAATGGACTTGCGCAGGAAAGAAGCGCCGGAAGAACACTGCCAAGGAGAAGCAAAGAAGCCAAAGTGTAAAATAAAGATTACTTTAGCAGAATACAACTATAAAAAAAAAACAGCAGTTGGCAACCGAAGCACACAAACCGCGCGCGGTTGTGTTACTTCGCCAGCCAATCACAAAAGCAAATAAAATCGTCGTCATGAGGCCTTTTCAAAATGTAGTCGTACTTGACACCTCCGGAGGGTCTGCTGTTCTTGAAGAGTCTTTTCATCAGCGAAAGCAATGAGGTGTGCTACAGACATGGACAAAGTGTATGGAGTCTGAACATTTCCCTCTTCAAAAGTCTGCGGTGCCGTTCATTTCACTGCTGAACCCGTTTTACTCATGAAACTTCATTGCCAACTAAAGCGAAACTTCACAATAAATAGTGGCAGCAAAGCAAGCATGTTATTTCAGTTCAATAAAGAATTAGGGTTTGGCCATTCCACTGTAATAGGCGAGGCAAAATGTATAAAATTACGCGCTAATAATATCATTTTGTGGTTACCGCCTTATTTGGATAACAGAAAAAGTTTGAAGTACGAATTATTTGCAGCCTCCCGGAGGAACAGTGGCTGGCGGTTATGAGGGCGTGGGCGCGGCTTCACTAGAGACTTAATTTGTATCCGACTATAGTAGCGTTTTTTTTTTAATTAGCTCTGGAAGAACTATAGAGAAATATATATTTGAAGGACCGTCACAGTTCTTTTGGATCTCTCGCTTATGCTCTACGATGTGAGGTGCCGCAAACGACTCGTATTGTTATTTGGAAAGTTACGTAACGATGCGTGGCTGCCAGTCCAGTACAACCTCGAAGGGTGCAGGACGCTGCGATTCTAAACGTACTACCCCCACCGCGGAAGTTTAGCAAGACACTTATATAAGCACAGCATAGAAGTGGCTACGTCAGGCGGTTCGACTGATAACTGTAGAAGCGTCATTCAAAGCACACGGAATTGTTCTCCACTTCCGGTGGCGTTTTTTCTATTTCCTCTTTAAATAAAAAGATGTTGATGTATAAATATTTTCATAAACAACGGTTAAATTTGTTAACTTTCGCTTTTTCTTCCTGTTTGGTTGTTGCGCTTCGGTTGCCGAAAATGGACTCCTTAGTAGATCGCTTAATTTCTCAACGCCTTGCGACTCTCGTTTACAGTTGGCAATTTTGCACGAAAGGTGTTCTACAATTAGGCAAAAACCAGACGAGGTAACGGATGACATTCATGTTGCTTATGGATTTAACGGTTATTGCAGGGTTTCATGATGAACGCTGTTTCGGATTACCTTATTTTTCACCTTATCTAACCCATATCGCGGTTATATGGTAGAACCTGTCAGCGTCGCGGCGAGCCGTTACTCGAGGAAATAATGAAGCAAAGGAAAAAAAATTAAACGCAATTGGCGTTTTCTGTGGCCGCAACTCATTCCACGTGCATACAGACCAGCTGACCACGAACCGAATCCCTTTCTTGGTCCCTGGATCAGTCTAAACGACGAAGGCTGCACTAACGAAGCAACAGCGAAGCGCGTGACCGTCAAAAAGATGGTGACAACTGAATGCGTCTCGAGTTAATCGCGTGGGCACCGAATCGATGACGAAACTGGCCTTCACACCCCAAAAGATGCCGATAACTACCGCCATCCAAAAGGAGTGAAAAAGGCAACAAAATGTTGACCGCGGAATAGCTGTCAAGTTTCAACATTGATTTGACGGCGCTATAGAATGTGTGTGAGAAGTGGTGGCGTGGGCGGGAAGGGGGGGGGGGGGGGGGGGTATGCGTCTTGATTTCGGGGGGGGGGCGGGCCCCCCCGGGCCCCCCCTTGGGTACGTGCCCGGGGCCAGGCATTGACGCAGATATCGAAGGGCTCCCTAGAAACTGTGCAACTTGTTGTGAACACCAAAGGGCACCAGTGCTCAAATGTGAACGCACAAGAAAGCCTTGGGACACAGTTCATGCAGACTTCGTTGGTCCCGTAGAAGGCAGAATGCTGGCTAATTGTTGTGGACGCATACAGCAAATGGTTGGAAGTGTGCTCCATGCGCAATACACAGTCTGCCACATTGATTGAGGAACTCTGGAACCTTTTTGCAGCTTTTGGGCTTCCCAAAAAGCTCGTGACTGATAACGGACCATCCTTCGTTTCAGCAGAAGCTGAGAGCTTCCTAAAGAAGAATGAGGTGACCCACGTAACAAGTGCACCATATCATCCTACAACGAATGGCCAAGCAGAAAGGATGGTTTTTGAAATAGAACGAGCATTAGCCGAAAACAAGGACGAAACATTCGCGTGTAGGCTGGCCCAGCTTTTGCTAAAGCAACACACCACCATCTGCACATCAATGGGCAAAATGCCAGCTGCACTTGTGTTCGGGCGTGAGCTGGATACAGCTCTCACGAGCATTCAGCCCCAAGCAAAAGCGAACGAAATCCATACCAACTGCAATAGGAACACAAAGTCGAGAGTACTCGCTGCCTGACAAGCAGTTTTCTTTCGAAACTTCGGAGGGAATCTGATCTGGACAGAGGGAAGGGTTTTCGAAAAGCTAGGCCACAGATCGTGGCTTATTAAAAACCCTAACAGCTTAGTACGATGACAATGTGACCACATCAAGCCCGGTGCTTTGAGACACCCCACAGAAGATTAGGCGACACAGGATGAAGGCTGTACAGTAACCGCGAGCAGTGTCCTGCTCCCATTTATGTTTGGCATAAAAGCAGATAACTCCACGTCGTCAGAGGCTACTCTCTCAGGAACGCTGACCGGTGACCAAACCAGAGATTGGCACTGCCCCTGAGACCATGTCAAAGACAACTGTAGAGTCATGCCCGCCGCAGGAACGACGCCCTCCGGATCACTACGGCGACTCCATCTAAGGGAGGAAAGTGTTGTGTACAAGTGACGCACCACCGCTCCTTGGCTGGACAAAGCACCAGTGCGGACGAAACAGGAAGCGACCCCACCTCGAGTCGAGTTCCAAAAATTTTCCATCACCCCCAGCGTGTTGGCCACTGGACAGGGACCGAAAGTTTGCCCCCTCGAACACATGCGGCTCTCGTCTCCGTCTCTTGTAGAAAATAAACTCCGTCTGTTTTCTGCCACAAACCAATGCGCATTCTTTTCACGAATGAGGCCAGACCGTGTACGTAACGCCTTGCAAGAACGCGCATACGAACACGCAGGTGTATCTAAGCCAATGAGCAAGGGATCTGTCGCAGCAACAGCGTAGCACGCTGGAGTGCCGCAGCGTTATCTATTAACATACTCCTATACAGATGGTTCTATTATCACGGAATACAGCTGTGTTGATTGACAAGTCACTTCATCACCGAGCACGCGTGTGAATCATCAACAATGGCGTGTTTATTCAGCTGCACTTTGCTACTGAGGTCTTTTTAGTAGCTGTCAATAGTGAGCCTACAATTGATTACATGATGTAATATGGCATCGGTACTTCGGAACAATGATGTAACACCGAATGAACGTACAGGAGCGCTGTGCGACACATACAGAGCTAGTATTTGTTCATTCTATGTTACGTCATTGTTTCAAAGTGCATTGCCATATTAAGTCATGACTAACCAAAGAGCCCACCAGTAAGTCTTAAGTAATTGATTACAATTATGACAGACATAAAAGCGATATGTATATATCATAGTTACTTCTTCAGGCAGAGATGCTTGTCAGATATGTTTTCAAGAGAAGAATGTTTGCATGAAAAGAAATACTAATTCATATTGCTGAAAATACACCCCATATAGGCATGAATTCACGTAATGTTTCTATTTCTTGTTAGTGCTAAAAATGTCCCTGCAAATAGAAGTAGTGTTATGTCATTCATGCCGTAAGAGATGACAGAGGTCTACGGGGGCACCCAAGGCAGCAATGCCCATGCATAAAGGCCTGCGTGGCCAATCTGCTGCCCCTTCACTATTTATCCATACCTCTACCAGCATTTAAACAATGTACAGCCTGTGGTCAAATAGAAATACAGGCATGCTTGCTCTCCCAGCAATGGTGACAATCAAGAATGATTGCCTTGAGACCGTTTGCTGCTGTCACCATCATTTATGCATGCATTCTCTTTTTATTCTTTTCCCTAGATAACAAAGAAACTTGCACAGTCAGTAAGCTATTGCAAAGTA